>NW_020884914.1:907559-1178803 GCF_003945725.1 Corapipo altera
GGGAATTGGGATCGGGATCAGGATCGGGATCGGGAATTGGGATCGGGGATCGTGGATTGGGGTCGTGGAGCCGCTCAGGGCCGACAGCAGCCCGTCAGGGAACGGCATCCTCAGCCTGCGCCGGCGCTCCAGCCAGAAACGGGCACCGAGCTGAGGACTGCGTACGCCAGCCCTGGAGCGGTGAGGAGGGAACTTGGCGAAGCCAACTCGCATTTAGATTTTTTCGTAAAGGAGAGAAATAACTTCCTCTAGTGTTGCCACTGATGCCGTGGCCACAGTACTGAGCACTGCTGAGCCCGGTGTTGCCCAGGTAAATGGGGTTTCTGCGCAGCGATGACGAGAGCACACACGGGGTGGGCATCCTTGCATGCCCAGGGTCAGACACGGTCTCTCATCTATAGCTACTGTGAAATTTTTCTTCTGTCCAAGAATGAAAGTGCTTGCAACAGCCTGATCCTAAAAAAATACCCATGCATGAATAACTTTACTCCAATTCACAGTCCCACAGAATCCAATTAAACAACCCAAAAGCATAAAGTTACTCATGTATTCAAGGATAGAGACAGCTGGGTCCAACATTTATTTTGGTCTGGTGCCAGTTACAGTAACCGTCCTTTGTCTGTATTTCATTTCTCACCTCTACAATTAAAAGTTAAATTCAACCATCCTATTCACAATGGACCCTCAAGGATGAAAATTTTATACGTATTTAAATACATAATGTATCCACTACTTGTGTCTATTTTCTAGCAAATCTCCCATGGATTGTACAGGGAAAGCACAAAACAATGAATTATGTATTCAGGAATTTGTGCCAATCTCAGTAGTTTTTACAGTGTTCAGAATAAAAAGAACATAGCTAATAGATAATTAATTATGCTCTAATTACATTCACCTGGGAAAAATAGATAGCACTAAGGAGCAAACAAGGGTCAATAATATTAATATAGTTGATCACCAGACGTGCATATACAAGTACCAATTAGTTAAGCAGAGTCAGTGATAATTTGCATGAGGAATTCTGAATGTAGAGATAAATTAAACACATGGAAAGTAAGAGAAATGAAGCTACAACATAATCTGAATTAGTGATCCATTTTCCTTTTCTCAGGTTGCATTTAAGGGACTGTCATCAAGGGAATGTCAGGTTACATTTGAGGCTGCTCCATACCCTGCAAGTTGAGGTCACCTCCAGGGTACTTTCCCCTTCATGTACAGAAGGCACTCTTGGTGCATTGTGGTTCCAAAAGGGATGTAAGACATTAAATGCTGGGAAGAGGAACAGAGCGAGGATGGTTACTGAATCTGGCTTTGTAGGTGGCAGTGGTGCCTACACCACTGTCTCCATGCTGGTATTCCCATACAAGCCCTGCACATGGCTGAACAGCCAGATCTTTAACTCCAGTGAGATGCCTAGACCATGTTGAACATTAAACACATGCAGAGCTGTGTTATGGGATTAGAGTTTAAGAAGAACAGATGGAGGCTATAGCAGTTTGGTTTGGTACTTCTTCTATATATCAGGCAGCGGAGAAAGCAAACGAGGCCTGATGTTGGCAAGGAGGGGCACCTGTGCTGCTCAGAAACCTCTCTGAGCTGTTTTGCAGGAGGTTCATGACACTACACAGCCTGCTACCAGGTGATGGGGGTGAGCAACCACATGGAAATGGCACTCCTTCCTCCTTGGTCATATTCCTGAAGGGCTGCTTTCTGCTCTGAGCAAACAGTAACAGCAGAGTGTTTTCTGTGGGCTCCAAGGCAGTCTTATATCTGCATCAGCAGGTTAACTCCTGGGAGAAATGGGAGCACTGATGCCACCACCACAGCTGAACTGTGCACAGTACACTTCTGCAAAGAGCTTCCCTCCACATTTGGGAGTCCAGCAGTGCTGTATTAATATATGTAAGAGAAATGGAAAAAAAGGCCTATTCACTCTTGTCTAATGACACACAGATGGTACAGTGTAACTTGGCCTAGAGACAGTTGTTCGGGGAAGGCAGCTGGGCCATCCAGAAGCAGAGAGGAATTGCTGGTGAAACTTTATTACTCAAGGGTGGGGCCCCAGTCTTTCATCTCAAAGAGGGGAAAAAAGTAGATGGAAACAAGCCTGGACTACCACTGGGCAATAGGATATTGCACCAAACCACAAAGAGGTAAATTTTGGGCTGCTATTTTGAGAGCTCTTATTAATCTTCAATGCAGCAGAGCTTTCCCCCAGCCCTTAGCTCAGGAGCAACGACACATGTGAGTGGAATCTTTCATGGCCTTGATAGTACAGAGCTCACCCAGGACTCCTTGGCTTGTGCCTGCAGTATCTGTGAGTCACACGTGAACCCCATCCAAGAGCAGCATAAAAATCACTGCTGCTGATCATGTGCATTCAAGCACACTGACACTCAGTTAAAAAACAACGGCTTAACACAACGAATGAGAGCATGAGCTTTGTGCCCCCTGATCTAACACTTTCCAAGCTGAAACACCTATGGCTGTATTTCAATATATCAAGTCCAAATGGCCAATCATTCCTTATGGAAGACAACAGCCATGGGCACTTGCACAGCAAAACACTTCCAGGGCAGCTGGATTCAGAGGAGCTTATCACTGTCCTCAGCCTGAGCTAGGCTGCCCCTTCCACCCACCTTTCAATCAGGTGGAGGAGAAAAATCATCATAAACAAGCTTTGCAGCATGCAGAGCGAGCATCACGCTCAGCCACTGAGGTGCAGGTTCTGCTCTTGCACATTCATATTGCCATTTAGTCCTTATGGACTGACACCTTCTCTCTTGGCATTTGCAGCTGGTTCAGCATTACCATCATCTTTCCCGTTGCTAATGTGCAGTAGATGAAACTACTGCCCACCCTGCTACCAGGACCTCATACATGGTTAAGCAGTTCTGTACAATTTTGTTATCATCACGTGAACCACTGCTCTTAAAACTGAAGAGCGTTTGCCTCTCAGATGGAAGGGTGGAACCCAAACTTCTTGGCCAAGGTGAAGAACTCTTATACACTTACAATTCAAAGTGCGTCGTTTTTAAACTCAATTATGTTGCAGATAACAACTGTACAATTACCTGTAATGAAGTTTCTAGGCCTCATAAGGACTCTGGGACTCCTGCATGGCTGTTAGATTAAAAAAAAGAATGTGCAGGAAGCCTCAGTTGTTTCACAAACAGCAATGAGGGCCCTGTTCTCTTTGATTATAGCCCATTGGGGAAAAGACAACCTCTCATTAAGGCCCCATTTACAGTGCATGGAATGAAGAGCAGGTTGTCCAGCATGAGGCTGGGAGAATCCAAGTATGCCTTTGCTGGTGGGATCATAACTGGAATTGATTATAGACATAGCCACAGCCATGTACATCCCAGATCCTCGGGATCATTATTCTCACACAATTGTTCTAACCTTGAAGATAACTTGAGCTCTCTTGTCAGTCATCTGCCTTACAATAAGTCGACATCCTTATGTATTCTCTCCGCCAAAAGGCAACTTTTAAAATGCTATTAAAAAAACCTGCGTACAAATTAAACAGTCAACACGTTTTACTGCTGCTCAGTAACTAAAATGCTTTCACTGTGCTATGCAATCTATAACTGCTGAAATTACTTTCATGTGTGTTTATAAGTCTTCCTATATTTTCTCCTCATTACTCCAAATACATTTTAAAAGCTTGTTAAGATAGATTTGTTGCTGTTTTGTATCTAGCTGACTGTGCATGTTAAAGGCTTTGACTGTGACTTTCCTAACTTGAAACACACTATTTTTCATGCTGCTTGTTAAAACACATATCATTCCAACCATGTACATTAATTGGTTCGTCTAGGGAAACAGGACTCAGTTTATGAAGTCTGTCATCCTGCTTTGTAGCTTGATTATAAAATAAAATTATTTTCCTTCCCCCCAGCCAGACTATTTGCTCGTTGTTGGGGGGTTGTGGGGTTTTTTTTTTTTTTTTTTTTCAAATTCCTCATGCTGCTGTTTAAATTCCAGGGCTGAGTGACTGATCCACTGGGTCCTACTTCAGTGGCTGCTCCCAGGGCTGGTGGTTAACATGACACTCGTTAGTGAATGCACTGCAAGGGTCCTGAACTGCACTTGTAAGCATCCGAGGCTGAGAGGTGCTGAGAGAGAATCGTGCTTAAGCTAAAGTCTGCCATTTCTAGTAGAGGCAAAGTACTATTTCAGTTATTGCATGCTGACTTGTGATGTTCTGTGTACACCCAGTCGCTCTACAGCACAGCGGGGGCTGCCACATACCCAGAAAGCAAGAAACCTCAAACATGATTTCCAGGTAGAAAGAAACAATAAACTTGTAGAAAACAGCTCTAGCCAGAGCCAACCCTCCATGGCAGGATGACATCAAACTCTGAGAGAAACACTCAGAATGAAGCACCATCATTGAAGACACCATTCTTAACTCCACTGGGATTAGCCCAAAGGGTTTTCTTTTCCAATCAGAGAGTTCTTACTCAATGGTTGGTGGCACAGCCAGAAGCCAAGAGCAGCCCAAATTAAACTGTCCAGGAGTGAACTTGGGTGGCTCACTACGAACCACAAAGCTGAAGGATAAAACCACGTGCCAGCAGCTGTAGTTACAGCAGGACTCCCACTGACTTCAGAGGCACCAGGAACACCGCCATAGAAGGAAAAAAGGCCCTTATTTCTACCAACTGAAACTTAATGTCCTAAAGAAGGGATTTAAAACAATCCCCAGAACTGTAAAATGTCTCTATGAAAATTAATTTTCTTTGCTACACCATCCTGCTCATGGTGTAAATCCACAGATCCTATTCAGCAAGTCCCAGCTCCCCAAACTTCCTCTCTGTTGAAAGAGCCCACCTTGGTAGGCTGAGTTTAAGGGAACTCTTCAACAGTGGAACAGTGCAAAGCAGCAGGAATCTGAAGCATTATAAAACCTTTACCATACCCAGGTATTCTAAGTCTTTCTACCTTCTCTGACACACAGTACTGCACATTTTAGAGGTCTGATCCTGCAGCAAGTCTTCTGAATTATAAGCCAGAAACTTGACCTACAGAGCCACAATAATGTCAGATAGAAATCAGAATTATCAACTTTCACAATCCACATACTATTGCAAACTTTGCTTCTTGTCACACAAAACCTAATTTCATTTTACAAAGGGATCAGTCTTGACCAAGACACACATATGCCAGCAAGAGGCCCCTCTGTAAAAGTATTCAGGTAAAAATCCTTACTTTAAGAAAGGCATCAGGATCCTCAAAGTTTTCCCTTCTGACTGAACCAGCACAGTCCCTCCCACGATGGCAGGAAGGCCATATGTGTCAAGAGTTATTGGCATCATCTGTAACTAGACATTCTGGTAGTGATTTAGGAAATCTGTTAATGGGAAATTAATTGGAATCAGGATCAGCCAATTGCGCAGATTTTCCCCTTGATTAACACACCCACTTGTCAACGGGATGAATTACAACTTGTGCCATTCACTGACGTAGCTGAGCCCCAGGGATCTTGTTGGTGCACTTGCAGTGTGTGGCATTTAATGTGTCCAAGAATGGGCCCGTGCTGGGAGGGTTTGCAAAGCTGGAGGTACCACAACAGTAACTGAGCAGGGAGGGAGAAGCCCTGTCCTGCACAGCCCCTGCCCGAGGGCTGGAGCTGATGGCTCTGCTTCCCTTCAGAGTTCTGAAGATCAGAATGACAGTGCAGTGGCACAAACGTGGTGACTGACTATGAGCTGGGCAACTGCAGCACCTGGACTGGAATTAATTTCCCCACCAAGGGGGGAAAGGTGAGCTCAGCAAAGCCTGGCACAGTGAGCAGTGCCTCGCTGCTCCTGCGAGGGCTCCAGCCTCTTTGGGGCTGATAGCTGTGTAACTCTCATGCCTGGCTTTTGCACTTGTGCTGTCAGAGACACCCTGCAGACACCATGGCTGTGCAGGCTTTGCTCTTTTTGCCCAGCTTTTTGCTTTTGATTTCCCCTCTCTATAAGCAGCAAGCTTAATGCTTTGGTATTTGTTCTGTGATCAGAGCTTGGGTCAGATCTTCCTCTTTCTTACATTTGTAACTTCAGAAACCTCCTGGTGTAGCCATTGAACTCAGATTAGTTCAAGGCAAATGTGGAGTCAAACTGAGTCAAATGCCCAGCTGAGCTGTGGGTCTGAGGGCACTCAGACCCCAGGAGTGCTGAGCACCCTGAGCTCTCTCCTCTGTCCCCGTGTCTTTCAACAGCCTCTTCCGGGCTTGCCTGAAAATACCCACAGCAAATGCCAGCAGGTATGTGGACATTCATTTCTTCAGTGCCATAAGTATTTCCAAATTATTTCTGAATAAAACCCAGATGGGGTTGCCACGAGCATCCAGATTTGGCCTAATGCTGCCCCACCACCACAGGGAGGGCGTGCCTTGCAGTGATACCTTGCAGTTGGCCTCATAAGGCAGGCTGTATTCATCAAGTTCAGTGTTTTACAATTCCTCATTAAACACAGGGAATGCTAATGAGAGAGCCCTGTATCTGCTTGGGTGGTCTGTAACATGGAATGACAGGTCCCGAAGGAGAGGATCAGATTCTCCCCTAATGTGACAAGTCTGTCTGTGTGATCTGTTGCTCTTCTGACACGCTTCCCCTGCTGCCTTGTGAGGAAGGACAGCCTTTTATCTCAGGTAAGAGGCGACAGGTTGGAAGAAGCTGATGATCAGCTTTGCCTTCCCATGGAGGGGAATGAGTTGCAAATTACCTGCTGTCAGTAGAAGGCTGAAGCCACAGCAGAAGGTGGAGTCCTGTGGCTGTACAGAGTGCTGGGCTGGAAACGAGATGTGTGGTAAAAGGGGAACAGAGTGCTGGAAGGGTACTGAGCCTTTTGAGGCAGAAAAGATTTTGCAGAAGAGATGTCTGCATAAGTAACATCTTTATAAACAGGGATATATGGAGATGAGAAATTGCTCCAAGAGCTTTGAGAAGATGAAGATTTACTGCTTTAAGTAAAAAGGGAAAAAGAGATGCCAGGCTGTGCCCCTACTTTGCATGAAAAACATTACTAACCTGAGGTTTTGATGAATAGCTGTAAGGAAGGCTGAGTAGGTTCTGCTCACTCTAAAAGACAGATTGAACCTGAGCTCACTTACAGCAGAGCTCAACCTCTGCCTGCCATGAGAGAGCAGAGGGGTGATTTTGTCTGTCCTGGTGCTCCTGTGATGCCCAGGGTATCCCACAGCAGCATGTGCCTTTCCGGACCCCAAAGCAGCCTGGTCACACACAGGGCTTGGAGCTGTGCAGGCTTTGAGCACTGAGAAATCCCCAGTGCACAGTTTCATGGGACTGGGATAGTGGGGAAGCACTGAAATTCTTTGCTCTCGTGTGTAACAGGAGTTCCTAAACCACCAGACAGAGCAGGACAATGTGGTAAAGCTACTGGTGACCTGCAGTCAGTCTCAGCAGCGTTTGCCAAGAGGGATGAGCAGAGAACAGATACCAAATCCATCCTCTGAGCCCAGTGCCAGCCCAGTGGGCACACAGAATCAAGGCACGTCACTCCAGCAGCCACTGCCTGTCACAAACGCACACAGAAATCATGAACTTTGCATCCAATTAGTACTCAAAGGTGTGAAGATTTTTCCGCATTTAGAAATTTCTAAGAAATTAATCTCCGAACCTGTTGCTTTCAGTCTAATGCCTCCTGAGGGTTTGGAGGGGGTTATTTGTATGGATTTTTTTTGCTGACTGTTGTCAGGCTTACACTGAATGCCAAACTCCTGTTGATTTACTTGTACCTAAGAGGAGAATGCAAATACAGGAGACTACAGTTTTCCTTGCAGGACCCCAGTGCCTCCAACCCAGTCAGTAATGGTAGACACCACCCTCATCATCTCAGAATGCTCACAGTCTGTACAGAGAGGACTGTGGGTATGTTAGTAATCGAACTGTGTTAGCTGTGACAAAATAAAAGTCTTTGAAGATTAAGCAGGGAAAAGAAGTCTTTGAAATAGATATGATAAGTTACGTTGTCCTTCTGCTTATCTCACTCTACGGTTTCCAACAGTGGTCTCTCAGAACAGAACTGACCAGGGGTTTCTTTATAATGTATGAAATTATTTTATTTCATCCTGGTGGAGGAAATGACATGAAAACCATGCAGAAAACAGTAAAGTTTTAAGCCTGACAGGGAAAAAAAGGCAAATAAAATGATTTATGCTGAGCTCAGAAATAGTATCTCTTCTCACCCACTGACCATTCCAAACTGTGTCAGTGGGTGGAGCCTTTAATTAGAAATACATCAAACTCCATACAATTTGCAGGTATCAGAAAGGTTTCAACTGGAAAAGATTAACTTATCCCTTCCTCTCATGCCACTTACAGAAACCACACAGTGCAGAGATCCCAACAAAGATGGAATCTTACTTTGCTGCAAGACAAAGTTGCACAGCTCTTCTTCAGTCAATCAAGCTTTTAGTAATTACTAGAGGAGTGCTAGCACTTTATATACCTTAGAAAACTTCAAGAGTCATATTACACAAGACTCAGTTCTCAATATTAACAAAACTCACAACTCACATCAACAGATTTATAATTTTTTTAAAGACTGATGGTTAAGGCAGAACAGATTTTAAATTAAAATATCTTATGTGATCTCTTCAATTTGTGAGGGGGCAGGGCTTGTGTTTCTGAGACAGTGCAGGTTTATGTTCTGGGCAGAGGTACATATACACCCACCCACAGCCTACCCTCCAGAAAGACCACTGGCTACATAAAACTCTCCAGTATGCTGCTTCCCAATAATTTTAGAAGTAATACAGGGAACAAAGGATTTCCTTTCCCCCCCTGAAGTCAGGGTGCTATTTTGTTGAGCAATTTACTGTTACAGCATCCCCTGTGCATGCCCCAGCCCCAGCAGAGGGGGCTGTACCAACCGTGGTCAGCACAGAGTGTGTGTGGTGTATTCTGTGCTGTGACATCTCCAGAACAGCAGGATAACTTCTCTCAGCCAAAGGTTTGAGTTTATCTGCCTGAACACATGCTCATATCACACCTTTCCCACTCAAGGAATGCTACCACAGGAATTTCACATTATATATTTATTCTGGTGCCAACTGTAGGCTTCTGTCAAAATCAGCAGTTTGCATTCCCTCCTGTAGTTTGTCCCTGCTCCAGGTCCCCGTCCCCTTGCCCATGTCAAATTCCATGACTGGGCTGATCAAAAGGAAAAGGCAGGGGGATTTCATGAGGCTTTTTTTAGTGAGATAGTTTTCTGTCAAGTTTGGCCAACCACCTCTGCAAGATCCAGTGCAAAAGGGACAGCAGGAATGCCAAGCCAAGAGTGGAGCTGGGAGCATATCTGACAGCAGCTGTCATTAAATAGGCTGAGGTGTAACATCAGACACACCTTATGGGGACTGAGGTTTTTTTACATAGTATGAAAGCCAGAAACAATGCTGAGGAAAAGAGTGAAAATTGGAGATAAGCAGGAAAAGGCATGCAAAATAGCAGAGAGATCCATTAATACACTCTGATTCCAGGCAATAGATCTGATTTTCCTTTTGCTCATATCAAGCAAAACCCGTTTGCTTCACTCACATTGCTTCAGACTAACTCTGAACTCGTTTAGGATTTGTTCAAAATCCCACAGCCCATCCGAAAACTGGGATGTCAGTCATGTCCCACTGCTGGGTTTCACTGATTTGTGTGCTTGGGTGAGACCAAACACGTACAACCTTGCAAAGTTAAAAAGGCAGATCATGATGAGTTACCAGAGATGCTGCCTCCCCATGATGGGTGTAAGTGAACTTTTACACAACTCTCTATTTAGCTATTTACACCTTTGACTTACCAGATCTTAGATGGCACTTCCCCTTTAAGCTCCCTTTTTAGCAACAGCAGCGATTTTTAACTAGCAGCAGAAATCTCTTGGATTCTGACAGCTGCTTTCCTTTGTCACCCAGAGGACAACAGGCTCTAACTTCTAATCTTGCACCGTTCATCTTTTAAACTCAAAACTACCATAATCATCTGTTAATGAAGGCAGAAATATTTGCATGCTAAGTTGTTTCTGAATGATTTAAAAACGATGTTCCCAGCATCCTAGAGAAATAACTATTTAAGAAGTCTACCCAATTTAATATTTTTATTACAGTTTTCTATTTATACAATAATACTGATGTCCCTGGTGTTTGACAGGGACGCTCATCCTCATCACTTTACACTTTAAAAATGTGCAGAACCATTAACTGCCTAATCCTTTCAAAATCTGTGTTTGGAACACGAGTATTGTTATCTTTCCTGAGCAGATGGGGACATTTCAGTGCCACCTCTCTGCATCTTGCCCAAGAGCACAATGCAAGAGGTGAGAGCAGGCTGGCAAAAGGACACCTCATGTTCGGAGCCAGCTCCGGCCATGCCACGTGGTTTTCCTCAGCAAGGGGACAGCCTCGCATTGTAGAAGAGTGCTGTCAGATTCCTGGGCTTCTGTTCCTTTCCATGGGCCTTCCTGCCTCTCCATTTATTCTCAAATAGGAACCAACCCCCCAAAGTAGAGTACACTTTGTGTCTGTGTGTGGTGTGTGCTTCTGTGCAGCGTGCGGTGTGACACCGTGTAATGAGATATAAAGAACTACCCAGTCTCTGTATCTACACCATTAGGGACTGCAGGACTGGACAGAATGGATGCAGATCTGAGCAGCTCAGATTTGAGCTGATCATACCTGCTCGACTACTAGAAAACAGTATTAACCTTCCCATGTGTAATTATCACCTCCACACATGTGAAATATCTTCCAAGTGATCATTAATTCAGTGTAAGGTTCAGAGCCAACCTTCAGCTGACACTTCGTGTCACAACTTTGCTTGTTACCTAAAACCTCTGGGGACTGGCCTTGCTCCAGCCCAGGCTCCCAGGATTGATCCCACTGCTGCCTGCACTGGAATCTTGCTTCAGAACAGAACAAGAAATAAATATTTGTTTATTTTCAGGTATAAAAGTGAGGAAGACAAACCCCCGGTGCCTCCCTCCTAAACTGCTGCCTTGTCTATTAAACCAAGAGAAAATGGTTTCTCATTTCATATAGACACAACTATCTTGAATTTCCCAGCTGTCATCTGACAGATTGGAGCATTGGGAGAGAAAAATAAAACAAGCATAGAGTATAAACAACCCTGGGGACTAAATTTTGCAGACTCTGAACATCAATGATGTGCAATTCTTTGTTTGCTGAGGTGAGCAAGTACACAGGGAGAACTGTACACAACAATTATGTTAAAACACTGCACAGCGCTTGAGCTTTAAATATCTCAGAGGAACAAAACATAAGTGCAAGAGATACTTTCAGCTGTTTCTTTAAGAGGGAGAGGTGAAGGTTATGCACAAGGCACCTGGTGGGAACAACCATAGGCAATCTGAGAATGCTTATATTGGAAGGACCTCAGGCATCCCTGGGATGTGACTGTGGACCTCAACCAGAGACCCTGCAGGGATCGAACACAAGCATCATTCCCAAAATTTCTCATTAAAAAGCTAAAAGAGAAGAAACTAATGAGTTTTATTCCACACAGTTTTTCTATTAAAAGCCAGTGGGTTTTGTAACATAAACAGGTGTATCAAAGATGACACACACTCTCAATGGCTGCCACTGCAGGTGCCGTGAGGTTTGCTCATGAAGGAGAGCTCCTGTCTTGGGGATGGCTTTGGAGGGGCCCCATGCTCTACAGTGACAGCTCTTAAAAAAACACCTCCCCTGGCAAGATCTGTAGAGCTCACAGCAATATGGGGCCTCAGACATATTCCTCTTCTCTTTGAGACAGACAACCCAACACTTCATGAAAACAGACCTCAACATCTGGTTATTTGTCATTGTTTGAGAAAAATGTCTGATCACTGACAGCACCTAATTTCTCACCAGCATTCTCCACTCTTTCAAATGTTTTCAAATCATCTGACAGATGTTCTCCTTTCCCTCCAAACTTGTTCTCTTGTAAAGCTTATTTGAGTAACTTACTGACACAAAACTTCCCACTAATTCCAAAGATCTCAGTTCACTCTGCCACAGACCCTTTTCCCAGCCACCCAGCCACGTAAGCTAAAGAGAGAAGTAGAAAGAGCACAAGGAAAATAATCAAAAAAGCTTTAAAGAGCAGAAAAGTTCCTATACGTTCTTTAGTATAAATAACATTTCCCAAACACACCTATTAATATCAATGTGCAACACCAAAGGAAGAGAAAGTACATTTCATTTAGCTTATAATGGCACCAGCATAATAGCAGCAATGGTTCATCCCTACAGGAACGACAGAGATGTGACATTAACCCTTCCAGCAGGGAAACCTGACCTGACCTGCAAAGATAGTGACATGAATGACATCAGGAGAAACTGTAGGAGCAGCAAGTGAAAACACTAGAAAAACATCTTTCTGATCTCAAAATCAATTACAAAAATTACCCTATGGATCCATTTAAACAATGGCTGTGTCCTGCAGAACAAGAGCAAGTATCAACTGTGGAAGAGCTGAGCACCCACAAGCTCCCCCACAAGTGGGGCACCAGCTGGTGAGACTGGTTTGCCCCAGAAAGGCTCTGCTCCAGCAGCACAACTCCTGGGACTGGTGTGGAGATGGCAGGGAGGGTGGGTGGACCAGCTCCAGAGGAACTGCACTGGGCTCCTTCACAGCCCCGCCCTGGGCCAGAGCTTGCAGACAGCAAGTGGTCCTTAAACTGCAGATAAAAAGCCAAAACTCCTTTGGTTTTCCAAGAACCCAGATTATTTCTTATTATTGTCATCATCATCATCATCTTTCCCCCTGCATGTTCATTTTTGCCCACATTCGGAATTTAAAACATTTAACAAAATAAGTAACTCACTTCCTATTTAAATGTTAATATTTCAAGCCAGCAGTAAATACTATACAAGGTAGTGATAGCCAGGTCTCTTGAAGAGCTTGGTGAGGTGGACCAGGTCCATGCACAGAGCCCTCCTTACATAAGAGGTCAGCACCGCCCTTCAGCATTCCCAATCAGATCTGGAATACCTGTTTTAACTACAACTTGCCTTTAGCCTTTTGCTTCCAGCAATTATTGATCTCAGGTCTCACTGATCCCTGTGACAGGTCTGTCAGACAGAACAAAATGCTCAAAATTAATGAGCAAAATTAACAACCTGAAGAAAAGCAGAAACCTTTTTAATCAAATAATATAGAGATTTACACTCCGTTAAGCCTGTTCTAATCCACATGTTGAAAATATGCACTACTTAAAGCAATGAAATCCTTAGTGGCAGACAGAAGGGGCATATGTTTATTGACTAGAAAGAATAGACCAATATTTCTTAGATAAATTGAGGCAGTAAGGACTACAGAGCAATCATATCTATTTAAGGATCAGCTTGGGAGTTTTTACAACTACAAACAGAAATAGGATTTTGCTGTAAGCCTGCTATAATGTAGAGCCACAACAGACAGGGAGACAGTTTTCCAGTATTTATAAAGACATCAAAGTATGGAGGGGAGAAATAGGCTTTAGTTCTCAAAGAAAAAATTTAAGTCATTTGGGAAAAAACTTGTGAAGTTTCACAAACATCCCAAAAGTTTGGGATCTTCCCGCTTGCTGTTAACAAGACCACTGCTTTACCTACACTGAGGTTATAAAGCATGCTTCTTAAACAGAGTGGGAATTACATGTCCTTGACAATTGCCCGATAAAGAGAAACCATAAAGGCAAAAAAATTCAGAGGCCAGGGCAGAATAAGGTGTATTTCCTCAGGTATCTTGGCACAACTGGGAGCAAATGAAGGCTGTCAAACAGCACCCCTTGGTGACAGGGTAATGAGGGGCAGATGTGGCAAATCTGCTTCAGCCTTCACCAGGATTTTTCTTCCTTCCTCTCTCTGTTCTTTGGCTTTAAGTGTTTTCAATGTGATTTTAATGCAATGTGTATTGCACGAATAAAACATTGTAATGGAGGTTTGTGCTGAAATCTTTCCAAATTTTCAAAGTACTAGGAAAGAATAGTTCCTCAGTGGTTTGCAATGCTCAGAGTTTACACACACCTGCCAGTTTTTACAAGAGGACGTTGTATTGATGCTCAGAGTTTGACTGGCAACTCCTCTTATTGTAGAGATCTGACCTCGCTCTCTGAGACTTCCTTGCATTCTTCATTTCAGGAAATAAACTGCTTCCTTCCACATTAGGAATTGAGTCCTGCAACTGCCACATATCCTAGCAAACAGCAAAACCCCTCCGCATTCCCACTAAAGGTTTTGGCAGCTGCTCCAACAGACAGGGATCTGAGCGAGCTGTGCCAGGCACATCCCCACCCCCTCAAGCAGCCAAGGGCACAAGCAAACAGCCTTCAGTCAAGATCTCCAGCTACACCTCAGAGGGATACAGGATGTCATGGACTGGGAGAGATCGTAGATGACAGCAGTAGGTCAGAAATCTGTCCCCAGGGTGGGACAGCTGAAACTGCTGGTGACTGTAAGCTGTAATGTTGTGTCACCTAGGGAAAGTGGCTCTTGGTGCTAGACAGGGTGCTTTGCTGTAGAAAGCAAATCAGCTATAGAACAGCTTGCAAAGCACCATACTCACTGCCTCTGATTCACAACCCACCACGTTGCACAGAAATGCCTTTGCAAGCTGCAACCTCTTCCCACTCCCATTTCTTCTTCCCAGCCAAGAGCTGGGACAGCAGCCAGCAGACTTTCAACTTTGTACCCTTCACAGTTAGTCACTTGTCGTGACAAACCCCATCCTGGCTGCATCTGTGTGTGGGGGGGGTGTGCAGCATCACCCCCTCACACGGGTGTGAGCCCGCCGGCCGCTCTGCTTGCTCTGTGGTGGCTCTGCTGCTGCTGCTGCTCGTTAGAGGTCATTAGCAAAACTCCTACACCACAGAAGTGTTCGCCAAGGGTGCCTGAAAGCTTTCACTGAAGCTTAGATAAGGCTGCATTCATAAAAAGCAAGGGTGCTGTTATAGCACTTACCAAGCTGTAGTGTATTTTTAGAAGAACCTGTGTTGAAGCCACCCTCTGCTGTGGGAGAGGAGCTGAGGAGTTTGCCTACAGCATCATCTCCAGCTCTCACTGCCCAGCCAAACAGTGTCCAACTGGGGGAAAAGTCACAAGTGAGAGGTAGGATGATGTTATATCTCTAAGTGGAGGCACAGGAACACTATCATTGCAAATGGTTTAATATTTTTAGGTTGCACTGAGAAGCTTCGAAGAAAATAAGGGTCCTGTTATGCTAACGGGCTGTGATTGAAAGAAACCCACAGTTTTGTCCTCATATGATCTTCTATACTAAGAAGCTGAGTATGAATTTACACTATAAAAAGCAACCAGCAGAAAGGTGTAAAGTGTTCCTTACATTTGTATTTTTCCAAGTTCACCTTTCAGCCACTGAATTTTACAGCTGAGTTCACTGCATGGCAGCTGTTCTAAAAACTCTGAGAAAAATCTACATGTGCAATCAGTGACCAAACTGCAGAGGCTTCAACAGATTTGAACATGGTGTCACACAAACAGAGATGAGTTAATGTGAGACGACCAAAGTGATGCAGCCAATAACTCAAGTAGATTTCTGTCAATATCTACAGGTAAGATAACTTCAAACCTGCAAATCAAGAGTGTAGGGATTTATTTACATTTCTACAGAAGTTAGCTAACCTTTCCAAAATGCCCCAGATGTATTAGTTTCAATTCACTTTGAATTTTGGACCAGACATGCAGATTTTTTGCTATTTGCCCCAAAGATGTTCCCATAGACTTATCTACACTAATCCTAAGGAGAACAAGAGTTTGAGATGTATTGCTGGGCTGCTTTGCATATCAAGTGTAAATCTTAAATGCTACAGGCTACATCTAACTGTGGTACTCCATCTACATTTAAGTCATGACTAAACTATCTGTACATCTCAACATTTGCTGTAACAATTTTTTTTGAACAACTGAATCAAGAATCCATGAGTCACTTAGGAATTTTTATCAGCTTCTGAGGATAAACAGCCCATCTCAGAGTTGGCTTTTTACACTTGGCTGGTACAGGAGGGACAGGCACAGATATACAGAGCTTTGCTGTGCCAGCACAGCTAAATCTTCCAGAGAAGTAACTTCACACAGCATATGAAAATACTTATTCCGTAGCATCAGCACTCTTTACTATAATCCTGCTCTTCTTCCAAGAGTAGAGCCTGGACACAAAGGAGCAAAAAACAAGTGCTGTGGTATGTACAGAGAGATCTACTGTGCCAGTGGAGGAGCCCTGAGTTCCACAGCCACTCCAGGCAACCCAAGCAAGTCTCAGCTGCTGCCTTTGCTGCCACTCACAAAGGCCAAGGAAGGTGCATCCCCACACATGGCTGAATTTTGTCAATCACACAAATTCTGAAGGCCACCTTTGTGGATCTCTGTAGTGCTTTAGCACATGAACAGACAGATCTCCTTGCCAGCACTTCAAATTAATTTTTCCATGGTGAACTTCTACTGGTTTTTGCACATTGCATCACTCAGCAGAACTTGCTGCTCTCAAAAGCTGCTGAAGTTACTCATTCTGGCTTTCATTTTCACATGGTGAAGTGCAATCTAGAAAGCCTTACTTAACTTCTCCCACTTGTGCATCTTAATGTGATGAGAGTACCCAGGCAGAAGCAGAGCTGGGGAAGGAGCAGGTTTCTAGAGCACAGTAAAGCTCCATGGTGTTACTTTGGTGCAAACTATTATATAATTTAAATACAGGTTTCCTGCTCTTTCTTGGGAAAGCCAGTGCTTGCTGAGACTCTGGTGACAACAGCTCCCTTCCCAAACAAATGGCTTCAGTAACCCCCCAGCAGCAACCAGGCTTTTAAGAACAGACCCATTAGCCACTCATTCCATCAGTGGTGTTGGCAACGAAGGCGAGAGCACGATGATATTTATTTTTCACAGCTGAGAACTTTGACAAACAGCATCAGGCAGCAAAGGCCAGTCGATTTATATTTCTTACAGTATATATTCTTAAGAATGGCAGTCACCATTATGGAAGCTATCAAAAAACTAGCTCTGACCTTAAATAAGTGTGCTCCTATGTCAGGCAGTTTCAGGAAGGAGAATTTATGAGGCAGATGCTAAACTCGGGGAAGGAAGAAAAGTTGAGTTACTCTTGCTGGAGCTGCAGCCCGAGTTCACAGCACGGGACGCAGGCACCAACACTTGGTTTAATTTTTGTGCCCCTTTAGGATAACAACCACCCTTCACCTTTGGGTCAGACTGGCTGCTGGTCTATTCAGTATGACCATCTAAACCACAGCACATCAAGTCCCATGGCTCCTGTCTGCTCAGTGTGCAGGAGGCAAACTGAGTCACACATGTACGAATTAACTTTATGTAAGGAGCAGAGCACAGCACAATTAGTTCTGTGACTTTACAGACAAGAAAAACTGCTGGAGGAGCAATTCTTGCAGCACAGGTTTATTACCTTTTGCCTATGCTTTCCTCACAGAAAATCTGTCATTTCTCTTCTGATGTTTCAGAGGATAAGACTATTAATTATTAATTTTCTTTGACTAAGTACGCCATTCTTCTGCAAAAATGGAATCCCAGTCATAGCACAATGTTGTCTTGTTTATTTCTCTTCCTGCTTTAATAATGCTTTGCAAAATATGCTTATTTATTTTTATGAAGCTGGCTGAAAATTATATTGCTCAAATTTCTTTTATGTATTAATTTGAAAAAAAAGTCAATAAATCACTAGACCCTCCCTTTGGCTCTCTTACATTTGTTATCATTTATTAAATGGACTTATTTTAAGTTCATTTGCAAGCAAAGGAGTGTTAACTTAAGACCCATTCATCATTTTCTCCATAAGAAAATACCAGTGAATGCAAACTAATTACAAAAGAAGGGGAAAAAAAAGAATTTATATTTTTTTTAAAAAGGTACTTTGAAAAAAAGATACTTTTCTGTGCAGCCCCATCAACCAGGTATTGCTGCATTACCTAAATACACCACTCCAAAGACTTTTTAAATGGTGGGACAACATGTCATGCTGTCAGCTTACCATGTCACCTACTGTTTTGCCCAAAGAAAAACTAGATTATTGCTGGTTTTTCTCAGATACTGATCCTCCCACTGCTGCTCAGCACTCTGCACTTGCAGCCCATTCCTTGCCCTCCCCTTGGGGGCTGGTGGGGTTCTGTGGCTGCATCCAGGGCTCCTGCAGGTGAGGTCAGGCTACCTGTGCCCTCACTGACATCTGCCTTGTCTGGGGAGAAGCAGCATTTTCCATGTCATAGAATCACAGAATCACAGAGTCCTAAAATGCTTTGGATGAGAAGGGACCTTAAAGACCATCTCGTTCCAACCCCCCTGCTATGGGCAGGAACACCTTCCACTAGACCAGGTTGCTCAGAGCCCCATCCAACCTGGCCTTGAACACTTCCCAGGGATGTACAGCTGTTTTCAGAATTTTATCCTTGGAAACACTGCTTGGCAGGAAAAGGAATCAAGGAAAAAGGAATATTTTCCTTCACTTTGCACAAAGCTAATAGAAACTTGAGAAAAATGACAAAATGGCAAAGAGAGTAACATCAGTTGTAGGAAGAAGGAAGGAAAGGGAAAAGGTGCAACATTTTTAAAGCATTTTCCTCCTAGTTTGATTCACTTAAAAACAATTTGAAGCACAAGCCTGCTCTGTGCAGAGAATGGGTCCAGCAGCACCTCCTTCACAACACTTCCCATTCTGCATGGGGGAATCACTCTCTCCCTGCTCCTTGCCAGCCACCACTTTACTTTTTCTGGTCTGCTCTCACCACTTCTGCTGTCTGCCCTCTTGTCTTTGTCTCTTTGTAAAGCCTCCTGGAACACAGCCCAGCTTGTTCAATCTTCCAAAACATCTTGAAATTTAATTCACTCTCATTTTAAGTCATCTGTCTCTGTTTCCAACCAAGACACAAGGAGAATGAGCCAATTTATTATTAATAAAAACCAAATCTGCAGAGAAAGCCAGGTCTGCCCACTCTCAGCACATTGCAGAATGTCCAGCTCAGAGCTTGGTGCAAATACTGACTTGTAGGAAGGTAAACTGGGAGCACAAAACTCTCTGTACAGGGACAGCTCACTTTGGAAAGGTCCTACAAATACTGTATACATCGACATCAAAAAGAGGACCAGCAAATAGATCAATGAGCAGAGACTTTGCTGAACACTGTGGCTGGCTGTGTATACTTTTTGACAAGTAATTAAGTTACTTTTACCCTTTCCTATGACCACTTTCATCTCTTTCCTGTATCTCTCTCTCTCTCACCCTGTGCACTTTGCAGTGACACTGTGTTGTATTTTCCAGCACTCTTTTTAGGGGCTTTTCCCCATCCTGCTGACAACTTCCCAAGCTAATAAGAATGAAGAAGGTGTGAAAGTGAATGAGTGTGAAAGCATGGGACAGGTTTCTCCTTTGCTCTCCTCATGCTCACCCAGCACAAGTTCCTGAGATAAAACACAAAACCCATCTAATTAGCTGCCCCCGGGACTTGGTAATTAGCACTTGTTCCAGCGGGCAACACCCTGAGCCCCTCAGCATTGCTGGGATCTGAGGTGGGCACGACACTGGAGCAGCGGGGATGCAAAGGGGCCTGCTTTCTGCCTCCTGCCTGTTCTGTGTGCTGCCCACCACTAATTGTTTGTAAATGATGTGCAGTGAACACAAATTTGAACAGAAGTAATCTATAAAAGCAGTTTAAATCACCAGTGTAAATATTATTTTTGTGCATTAGGCTTTTAATTCTTGTCCTAATTCATTGACTAATCATCTTAATTGGTGAGATGACAGTTGTTCAATCCCTGTCCATTTTACTGCAACCCAGCAATCTTTGCCCATCACAGTTCTCTGTCGCCAATACAGAAACTGCAACTGCTTCAACTGCTGATCACAGAGCCACATTTTATGTTCCCTTCCACAGAAATGCATTTGTAGGGATACTAACAAAAGAGTGGATTATTTGTGCATTTCTTTGATCTATAAATAGGACTCCCCTGCAAAGAATATTTTTACTGCATTTGGAGAAATATGGACACACTTATTTTAAATTATAACAAAGTAATTTTCATCTCATTTTGAAGTTCTGTGCCTGTAAGAAGTAACTGTACTGGGGTGAAAGGCCAAAGGAGAAACCTGGAGGACCAGGTGACCCAGAGCTGCTTCGCTTTGTTCCATTTGATTTATAGCTGAGACTAAAACTTCTTTCCCTTCTGGTGGTCTGCAGGAAATGAGTTGACAGAGGCAAAACATCCACTCAAAGCTGTTGAGTTCAAAGCTAACATGAGATGGGGGGCAGTGGCAGGAGAGCCTCACCCTGTGCCAATCCCCAGGGCAGGGCAATCGCTGGCACCAGGGAAGTGCAGAGGCAAAATGCTTCTGCATAATGGCCTCACTGTGCTATTCCTGCTGCCTTCATCAAACATCCAGGTTGGAGACCTCCAGCTTCAGGTGATCTCATTCACGCTTTTTCTACATAAAGAAATCTTGTGTCACCAGCACATATTATTTTTTTTTTTCTAGATTTGCAAGTCCTATTCATAACTTGTAATTTCTACCCCCAGAAAACTCATTTGTTTGGACAATTTGGTTTTTAAAAAAACCTCTTCAAGGTTATTATTCTCAAAATAATTCAAAAGCGGCAGGTGTGCACAGTGGAACACATCACCCTGTCACTCTACCACCGACCCAAAACACAACCTACTGAACATGATAAAGGCATACACATGCCAGCTTTTAAGATAAGGTTGCAACAGTAAGTCACCATTTACTTTTGCCACAAAAATGCAAAGAAAAACGTGTATAGCACTCAGAGGACAAGACACTAGCTCCTTCATGTATTGAGTATTTATAGTTACAGCATTCAGGAATGCAAATTGAAATGAATCAATGCCAGCAGGAATGCCTAAAAGACATAAGTGAGAATTACAGCAATTAAGAATGTTGTCTCGAAGGAAATTAGTACAGTCCATTAATTACAATGCCTTAAAGGAAAATGTACCAAAATAAGAAAGAAATTAAAACATCAGGGAACTAGCAGAAAAATCGGGGTACAGAAAAGATAATGAGCACAGTAGGTATTTCCTACCCTTCTTTTATTAACAACAAAGAATGGAAAAAAGAAATGCTGGTAGGAATGGAACCACCGTGAATAACAGAGCTGATATATTCTGCCAAAAGATCAATGGCCAGCTCACTCAAGGCTTTGCTGATGTAAGTTCAATTTGTCATTAAATTCTGTAGAAACTGCTTCCATGGGAAAGAGCACAAAAAAGAAAGTGCCAGGCTAATAGGTACAGCAAAAGTTGTATTTATGATACAACATAGCTGGAGCATCAAATGGCTGTGAGGAGAAAAATATATGTTTAGACTCTATGGATAAGTGGAATTCACTGTGCTGGGACCAGGAGCACACTGGCAGAGTGGCAGCTCTCTTGCTTCACCTCCTGCAGGTGGAAATGTGGCTGTTTTAGTCCAAGGGCCACAGGTTCCCTGCCTGTCCCTGGTGCAGGTTGTTGCAAATCCTGCTGAGTCCTGTGAACTCCAAATCCACAGCTTTTCTGGGTTGCAATGGTTTGCCTCTCCTCCTTCAGACTCAGCCAGATGAATCCTGACGATCTGGCTGGAGCCAACTGCTGCTGCTTGATGGGGCTTTAGCTGAAAGAGGTTCAGGCACAGAAACTATACGACAAAAGGGAAAGAACCATCTCCATGCCAGATTCCCAGGTAGGAAAACTGGTGTGGTCACGTTCACTGCACCAAAGAGCTAGGCCTGTATCTTTTCTGTCTACTTTCTGTCTGCACTCTAAAATATCTTTTCAAATAATTAAATTTTAGTGACATTTGAGGCATTCAATTATTTCTTTAAGTGCAAATTCTGCATTCCTTCATCTGTTAGTTCCATATATTTGGTACAGATTGAACAGCACCTGCTGACTGGATGAATCATTTGCATCCAAGTCACAAAATGGGAACGTAAGGACCTCCAGAGCTGCTGTTGAAATTGATGCTCCTGATGCTGCCAATTCAACTCCTGTTGCTGATACTAATCAGCATCTCTTTAAAATGATTGCAGCATTCAGATAGGGCCATAAAACTACCAGGTGGGCTATATTTTGTACTCCTTCCCATTTTTTCTACAGTCTTCCCTATGGGAATGGATTTATTGGTCCCATCAATCCCTCTTACGGTCTTTAGCATGGGAAGGAGATGCCACAGAGTTTTAATGTCTCATATATTTCCTGAATTACACCATCATTATAACCAGCTTGGCACAAAATACTGTTTTCATCAAACCCGGTATTTAAGGCAAAAAATAGCATTTGTTAACTCAGCTGCAGATTAATGTAAATTTATATGCGTGGATGAAATAGAAGATTTTTATTGTTTATTTAAAGGCCTTCTAAGCTGCATTTGCACGAAAACTTTATTTAAAAACATAGAACTTTAGTCAGGCCATATTGCTCTCCATCAAAAGCTGGCAGAGTGCATTCAAGTCAGTAAATCTGAACCTGCTGAATCCAGCTCCACTGCATGTCAGGGAGCTTGATAAAAGATTATTTTCTTTAAAGGAGAGCTCATGTGAGCTAAAAGATGGCTCAAAAGTACAAGAGAGTTCTTTGGGCCTGGGGCATTTTTGTTCTGTTTATTTTAGAGGAGACATGAATTTTAAATGGAAGACAAAGGTAGGTGGTCGATTCTTAGTAATTTTCAACACAGTAAATCACTGAGTCTCATTTAACTGATTTTTGTTAAGAAGCACTGATATTGTTCTTTTACAGTACTTTAGACAAGCGCTTACTTAGTCTCACAATGCTCTTGAGGAGGAGGCAAGTTAGATCTCCTCATAGTTTCCCTGCTCTGGAATGTGCTGACATGCCTTCACCATGGGGAACCTGGAGCCACCGAATCCACCCAGTGCAGTGCTGGACCACAGCAATAAAGCAGCAGATGCCCAAACCCAGCACCCCTGTCCCTGCAGATTCCAATTTAGCTTGGCATGAGCTTGCTCTCGTGTCTGGTCCTACAGATATGTCCTAAACAACTGCGTCAAGGTCTTGCCCAGTAAACCTGGCAGATCCATCTTTCTCCTGCTGCAGTTTATAGCCTGGCTCAGTCACAGGGAGATGGGGCCTTCCCCTGTGCCTGTGGGGACTCGTTATGTTTTATGATACAGGGAAGGTGAAAAAGTCAAATTCTGATTTACACTGTCCCTCTTTCTGTTTCTTGCAATGCATGTCAAACACACTGGCAAGTTTAGAAGTCCATGTATTTGCTCCCACTTTTTAGTTTGATTTCATTTATATACCTTGCTGTGAGCCTTGTGCATGAACCAAGGAACAGCTGATTATAAACTGCAGGACTAACTCTTTCACAGCTGATATACACATGCTTGAGCTTTTTACACATAGACATATATAAAATAAATATATAAGGGAACACGTTCACCTCACTTTCCAATGCTTGTTTTTTATATATGCACATGCTTGTGTTATTTATATAGACATATATAAAATAAATATGTAAAGGAATGCTTTCACCTAGCTTTCTGATGCCTTCTTACAGTCCCATCAGAAAGACCCAAAATGTCTCTAGTATTCTTTAACACAGCACTTGGGGCTCAGAAGACCATGAAGGGTTTCCCCTGTTGTCACTAAGGCTGTCATGGTGTCCATTAACCCTCCTGAAAATATGGCTGGATGTGAGCACGGGATGTGCCCATCGCACCACACCTTTTCTCTCCCTCCTACCCACCTCATTCCACCCCGAACAACATCTTTGCTCTTACACCCCACTGAGGAGGTGGTTCAACACGCTATGAGTATCTTACACCAAGGTTACTCCTGAGTGAGGATTCAGGGAGCCAAGACTTGATATCAGTTTCCAAGCCCATCCTGGTTTCCCCAATTACACAAGAGCTGGCCATCTAAGAGAGGATATTGCCAGCAAAGCATTCCCCAAGAAATATGGTATGTAAATGTTATCTGTAAAGGGCAGCAGTAGGGACATACAAAACCACAGCTGATGCTCGTCGAGAAAAACCCCCAAACACCTCAATCCCCACTATCAGTACAGAAATAAACCCTGTGCAAACTGCCTGGTCCACCTCTAGCAGCTGGTGTGAATGACTGTCCACAGATGACAGTCCAGTGGTGCTCTGCTTGTGAACAGCTGGGCCACAGAGCTGGGCAACACGCTGGCTGGAAGCAAGGGTAGTAACTGCAAAAGTTTTCCACCCTCTCTCTGTGAGAGGCAGGGAGACATTGCAGCAGGTACTCTTACACTGTAGCCACAGGATGAGGGTTTTTGTCTGCACAGGAACAGATTTTCGGGGGGGTCACAGTTATACTGCCAACAAGGCAGTGCTGTACCTACCCCAGAGCCCCCTCAATCCCAGCTCAGGCTGTGTGTGCTGGTTGGGGCACTGAAATTGTTGCTGAGTATAGGATCCTGCCCACAAAAAAGCAAAAGTAGGTCCTTCTGCTGGGGATTATTTGCCCGAGTCTGACACAAAAGAGGAAAGAAAAATAGACCAAGTAATTCAGTTGAGCAATTACACACAAAGCCATTGCCAGTTCCCTGATGTAGACTTCAGGGAACTTCAGTACATTTGGAAAGTTCATGAGCCTGGCTTTGGTTCTCTAACAATCAACTGTGAGTTTAAATAGTTCGTTATCTTTAATTAAGGAGGGAAGAACGACCTTCTCCTTTACCAGTGTATTTCCCCAGTGCTCCTTTGGCCTTTTGGCTTCAAGATGTAAAAGACACAAATTCAGTGAAAAGACAGCAAGGCAGTTTTCCTCCTGTGTTCCCTTTTTGCTTTTTGAAACTTCAGTGAGCTAACACCATTCTCATTAATTGATTCTGAATTTTAGCAATGCCTTTAATACGAACTATTGAACAATTGTATTCCAACTCTAAAAACTGTTCAGAAAATTTACCCAAGACTTGCCCTCGAGAAGCATGAAGGAGAAATTAAACCAGTGAGAGTTTATTTTCCATAAAACATTATTATTGTCTCCAGGATGAACATGTTATAGTTACAGCTGATATAGACTTTCACACAGATTTGTACATAAGAGATTAAAATATTTCTATAAAGACTTTTCATAGGAATTACTGCTTCTTACCCTTTATACTTTCTCCATCCCCTTCAATATCCCTCAGGCTTCTCTGCAAAGAAGAATCCCTCTGCAAAGTCCTCAGCCCCCAACCAGATGTCCAATCCCTGTCTCCCTACAGCAACCATTCTCCAGTTCCTTCCAGCTACTCCATCCCTGCATTCCCGCTTCCCCACCACAGCATCCTGGTCTTCTTCATGCCTCATTCCCTTGGACCTAATGTTCCTACATGCTTTTTGCACAATATCTCTGTGGCTTTGCACTAACCTCCCACTTTCCTGCTTACACTCTCTGATTTGGCCCTGCAGTCACAGCATCCCAGCTGTGACACTGCCCATCAAACACACAAGCAAGACCAGGTTTCCTGTAACCAGAGCTGTGAGTGCTTGAGGAGGCTCAGCCTGGTCCCCCACTCAGTTAAGCAAAACTCAGAGAACTGAAAAGCTATGCCTCAGGCTGCAGGCACCTCATCTTTGCTACAGCTCAAAATTCAGGCAGGAATTTCTCCCCTGAATTCCAGTTTTCCCATTAGCAGCGACACTAATGAGTGATATGAACTAGGAAGAAGGAGCTTTTTTGGGGGGGGGGGGGGGGTGGTAATTAGCATCTGTGGTGCAGCATTCCCTGGATATGCTTGTGTAAACATAACACAGGCATGTGCCAGGCAGCCATCTGAATGCACAATAATGGGATAAAATTAAAAGAAGGCCAATCTTCACTTCACCAGAAATTCTCTGCTCATAGGAATTATTCCAAAAAGAGAGAAGAGTATGAATAAAATTTAGGACATGTCAGCTGTGAGCACTCAGGTCATTGGGTATCCTTCTTTCCTACTTATGGGTTAAGGAAAGGTTTTATAACCTACTGAATGCCTTGGCTTTGAATATTCATTTTTTCTTACCTTCCTGTAGTCAAGAATTTTGCTCATATACATAAGCATGTCAGGTCTGGAGAAATTTCTACTTCTATCATTCCTTCCCCCCCCATAATGCCAAGTGATCAGGAATTTCAAATACTTATTTTGAATTATTTTCATGTGAAGAGGAAGGCAGAGTGGGCTAAAGGAAGTTTTCTCTGTCAGAGATCTCCACACACCCTCTTCCAGGTATCTGACGTGTAATGACCCTGCCTGTTGGACCCCTTGTGATGGTAACACAGCGGCTAAAAAAGAGCTGGCCAAGCCTCTGATATTGTGGATCATTACTCTGCACTTCAGTAAAAATGACAATAAATTAATTAACTGCCTACCATTCATTATTAATTGCAATTAATTACAATATTCCATATTCTGGGAGTTCTACAGGCACAGCTTTCAGTTAAGTCAATTTAGCAGTTCTAGAAACTGATTATTTTTTCATGCAGTGTGCTCGATACTCCTCACATTCATACATCATCCTTTCAGCCAAGCTATTCTGCTGTCTTCTGTAAATCAAGACCTGAAGGGAACAGAGCTGGTCTGGAAGGAAATGGGGCCCAGGCTTCAGAGATTTGGGGTTCCAGTCCTGTTGCAGCCACCTGGTGCCAACAGGACTGGATGCAAAGCTCTGTCACAGTTCTCTGCTCAAAAACAGAGGCTCCAGACTTCATGATAACTGACACTTTGAGCTGGTTTGATACAAGGGGATATAAGACACAGCCAGGATTTCCAGTGTTCTGTATGTTTTTCTGGTGACCCTGATTCTTGCTCACCTGTACCTTCTGCTGCCGCATCAGAAGAGGTTACGAGTCAAAAGGAGAAATATATTCTGCTCTTTCTGTATACTGGTAAAAAAGGCTGGCACAAACTGTGCCAGCAAAGAGTGAGGTCCACTGGTTTTAAATAAAAGCCTAAAATTGTTTCTGTTCCCTTTCCCTTTCACTCAGCAATTTCTATACTCCTTCTTCCCATGCAAAAGGGCCTCCTGAGCCTGGATCAATGTGATGGCCTCATCTGGAGGGACAATAGCCTAAATACAAAGATTTCCTCCATAATTGCAAACCTAACTAATATCTGAGACATTTCTCCTTTCTTCACTTCTTTTTTTTTTTTTTCTTCTTCAAGTTCCAAAAGATTACCCTCATCATCATTTTCCAGCTGGTAATTCTTGGTTTTACTAGGAAGGAGGATTGTCAGATCTCCATTCCTCTGCTTTTATTGCACGACCTTCTCAAGTGTCTGAGCTCTTATGACAGCCCGAATGATTTTCTAGAACTTAAAATTCAGAAGACATAATTTGCTCATCAAATGTGACTGTCCTTCTTCTCCTCTGTGAAGCACAAATGTTAAACACTATATATTTACCACTCAACTGAACTCAGTAACTGCAGGCACTGCAGTGCTGTAGTGCCCCAGAGATCAATTATCTATGTACCAAAAGATGACAAAGGTACAGCAGCACCAGGGCACTTGCAATGGAAGAGAACTGAGTGAGAGATGTTTTTCTAGCACCTGCACAGGCAGAGCCCTGTGAAGGTAGGCAACAGAGCTTTCTTCTGCTGGAAACTTTATTTCTTTATTACATGGTGGCATTTGGCGTTGGTCTCAAGTAGGCATTTGGGACATACATTACTTCAAAGCTAGAAGAAATTGTGTTCATGTTGGAAGGATTTTCTATGAAAATGAAGAAGAGGGATGACAGAAGATCTGCTGAGTGTTAAATGCAAATTACTGACTTCATAGAATGATAAACACAACTGTCTCTGCACACTTCTGTTGGCCATATAATGCAGTGGAGAACATCTGCACATTGCATATGTGCATGCTCTGCTCTTCACTTCTTGTCATTCCTCCAGCTAATATTTTTAAAATGTCCATAGTGACTGTTTATATTCCTTTTTGATAGCAAATGTTGTGCTAGTAACAAACAGTTAATGGATAGGAAAGATTAGTTTCTGAGTACTTGGGATAACACAGCTTTTCTGCTATTATGAAGCCATATTGTTTTATAGATTCACTATCTCAGTCCTAATCTTTTATGTCCCTTGAATTTGTGTGTACAGTGTCCTAGAGCACCACAGCACATGAGCTCTCTACCAAACACACAGAAATCATTACCACAGGAAAAGAGCTGGAATAATCTTCTTAAAACTTTTTAATGGAGATTTATACTTTCTGTACTTTTTGAAGGCTTTGTCTGAAGACTTTGGCAACTGCTGCAAAGATAAAACTGAAATGTATTAAATATTCAAGAAAGTACTAATGTAACATGAGTTTGAATGACTAAAGTTATAATGTCAGAAAAATGTCGTGAAAAAATGTTAGATTTCCAAAACAAGCAGCAGTGTGTAACATATTTAACACAATAATCTAGTACAGCTCCACACCCAGTAATAGCAATGTTTGATGCACTGAGACATTTAAATAAAGTCTATATAATAAAAATTGAACTGAACTAGAAAGATTGAAAATGACAAATCCAAATTCCCTTAGCTGTTTCAAAGTCTTCAGAAGCAGCTCTAGTGAATGTCAAACTTTGTTTAAAGTCTTTCTCTTACCACACTCTCTTTCTGAAATTTTTTCACCATGGTTGCTGTCAGGGGTAGCAGCAGTGGGAGGTGACAGAACATTTCAGTAAGGGAGGGCATGGATCAAACTGGTGAACTGGAGATGCCACATTCCCAATTTCCTCTTGGGGAAACCCCAGTGATATACAGTAGACCCCTCTGAATGCCCTCAAGGGGACATCTGATCTTCAGATGACAGAGTAAGGAGTAGAAACAAATTCTTGATCTGCTGAGCTGGAGAAGCAACAGGCTGTCTCCAATCAGGTTTCAAGGAGTTTGAAATAAGAAGCCCATTAGCCACCATCATCATTTGGAAAACCAGGCTTACAAGACCTACTCTGAACGTCGTGAGGTACAGTATGTCAAGTACTTTTGGTGCCTGGCTATGTTAAGACTCAGAGATGAGGGTGGGTGGGACAGAATGTCTCTGCCACGGCTTTTTTTCCACAGCAGACAGGGTTTGTCTGAGTCCCATTTCCACTCTGCACTTGGCAAGGGAAATCTCCTGAACTCTCTCTCCCAAGGCACAACAGATACCACCTGGCAAACAGAGACCTAACCAACTGCCTCCTCTGCCCTGCCTACCAGGACAGCAGTGACAGTGCCCTGTTTCTGTATGAGGCTGCCCACAGGGAGCAAAGGTGCTCACAAACTGTATTGCACAAATCCTGCAAGGGACACTGCAGTTCTCTGCTACCTGCAGAACACAACGAGGCAAAACATGTCCATGAGGCCCTTGTGAGAGGATCCTGTACCAGCCACCAGGCCAGTGTGCCCAGAATGTGCTTCTCCACAATCATGTCCTCCCCAGTGGAGAGAAGTTCAGCGCTCAGCAAGTGGAGTTACAGGTTAAGCAACATCTGTTTAGCAAATTAGCAAGGGCTGAGTGTAGGAGTGGAAGCATTTTAAAATCTTATCTGCTCTTTCTGCCTTTTCCAAGAGGCTTTGAACTGATTCCCTTGCCCCCAGCTCCTGTTCATCCCTGCCTGTTTGCCTGCTGTCTGAATTGCTGCTCAGCCCCTCCACAGGAGCACAGAGCTCACAGGCACTGCCTGCAGCATTACCTGAGCTCCTGCCAGCAAAGGTTACCTACACCTGCAAACTGGGGAGACTCCCCAAATGAAGGGAAATAGGGCTATCAATCACAAAAAACGTGTTGGCAGCCTCAGGCTTTTGGATATTTTCACAGAGAGCCAGGTGAAATAGGAAAAAAATAGGGCTTTTAAAAGTTTATATTGAGTTCTTAGAAATAATTTCCTACCTCAGCAGTCCTAGGCAGTCAGAGCAGCAGGCAGAAGTGCCCAGTGTCTTTCCAAACAAATGGTGTGTTATCCTTCTCTTTGTCTTTACTTGACATCAGAAAAATCAGCTCCATTAACACAAGGTTACTCTTTAGAAATTTTTCGTCTTGATCACTCCATTTATGTAATTTATTTTGGTCCTCTGATTCCTATTAGTTGGATCAATATTAATTTAAATCAGAAGGCTGTGCATTTTCTCTTGCTCCATTCATGCAGATCAGGTGCCCAGCATTTCCCCTATTTGTATTGCTGACAAATTACCCTCAGTTGGAATTGCCAAGACCAAGTGAGAAGAGTGACTGCAACCAGTTTTTCCTTTCTGTTTTAGGCAGGGATAAAATGGCTAGCCCACAGCTAAACTTGTAAAGAACTCTATACATCAGACTTGGGAAAAAGCATGGAATAAAACTGGTTGATGCTTGAGGAAACCAGGTCACATCTGAGATAGCTCCTTCCTCTCCAAAGAAATGACTAAATACTGCAGCAGTCATCCCGTGGGCAGGGATGAAGAATTTGCCCTCCTAGGTACAGGTATGGGTCTGTAGAGTGAAGGTGGGACTGGGTGTAGGAGAGGGCACAAGCTGAGATGAAAAAACTGTGGCTTACAGACAGGTAATAATTTATGTAGGAAGGCAGAAAAGCATAGAATCATAGAATGGTTTGGGTTGGAAGGGACTTTAAAGATCATTTAGTTCCATCTCCTCTGCCATCATTCCACTAGATCAGGTTACTCAGAGCTCCATCCAACCTGGCCTGGAATACCTCCAAGGATGGGACATCCACAGCTTCTCTGGGCAATAACGGTACTTGCAAAACAAGGAGCAGCACAGTGAATCATCTGCAGGCTGTGCTGAAGTAGAGGGTAAATACCATGTGAACAGTAGTGCAAAAGGCAGAGTGAGACTGGAGTAGCAGAGGAGGATCCTGGACAGCCTTAATGGGCACAGCTCAGAGCAGCTGTGGCTGTTTGGGATGTGGGTACTCAGGCAATCAAGGCTGATTCCCAGTGACAGCCAACAGTTGATGGGTCATTAGCAGGTGGCCTTTGCTTGGTTACTGTAATGCTGAGTGCTCAGTAATGTAAGCAATGAGCTAAAACTCCAAATAAATCTGATAAAGGGTCAAAGGCAAAACATGTAACATCTCTAGAAGGCTTTGCAGTCAAAGCCTTGGGTCGAGGCGTTTCTGACCGGTTTGGGGAGTGATATAGAGCCCAGGACTGTGCTTTAAAGGGTACTATGACACTTATCTAGTTACCAGTTGTGCGGTGCTGAAAAATCAGATCTAGGGAGAAATAGTAGTTTGGGAGTGGAGACAGCTGTTAGCTAGTGCACAGAGAGGCTCTCACACCTGCACACTGCACAGGCTGGGTTTGCCAAAAGCTACATGCTGAGGCAGGGCACTGCTCAGAGCAGCTCCACACCCTGGGTTCCAGCAGGTCAGTGTCCTGACTGCTCTGAATGTTCCTGACACCTCCTTAGATGCCTACACTTTCATTTGGATTCACAAGTCACCTGGGATTACTAAATGACCCAGAGGAAGAGTTATGCTGAGCTAACCCAAGTGAAGAAAGTATTTTAATTCATTTTTATAGCGGCTTTTACAGCAAAGTTGAGTGAAAGATGTAAAATGCAAGGCACAGTCTGTTCATATCAGAATTCAGCGTCATTAGCATGAAATAAAGTGCTAAATTCATTTCTTTCCCCGAACAAAGCTAGACTGTCTTGTTCACCTTCTCTATAAGCTTAAGCCCTCACCAGAATAATGCTATTGGCACCATCCTCCAGTGACAGCCACGGGAGCATTGTAGCTCTCTGCAGAGCGTTACCACCCCTCACCTCACAGTGACTGCTGTGGGCAAAAGCCATCTGCAAATTTTGTCCTGGCTTGGGTTTTGGAGATGACTCATGCACAGTGCAAGGAAGGCCCCCAGCTGTGACACCAGCACTGCTGCTAGTGGAAGCACTGGCAAGGGAAGTGACACAGCTGCAGAATAAGCAGGACACCACCAGCTTGTGTGACCCCCCCCTTGCTCCTGTCTGAAGCCACACGAGTCTGTTTTGGCTCCCAGCTAGGGAGTCTCAGCCTCTGGCACAAAGACTCTTATCACTACTGTCACTCTTGTGCAATGACTGAACGGCACGAAAACAACTTAGCTTCATACTCTAACAGACACTGAATTAATTCTTGAGGTCACTAGAAAGTCTGGGTTAGACCCTGTCACTGAAGTGCAGCTGCTTTCAGGCCCAGAGGCAGAGCCTGCACCAGATGGTCAGGGAGGAGGAACATCATCTCACCCGCTGCTGGCCACAGGGTGGAACGTGCCCTTTCCTTTTCTGTTTCTCAGCATACAATATTCCCCACAGCGGGGCTGACATCCAGCCCAGGCTCACCCACGAGGTGTGTAGCTGTGGGGGTCCTGCTACCTCCAGCAGGTGCACTCAGGTGCTCAGAGAGATTGATGAGCTTAGATCAGCGCTTTCAGATAAAATCTATTAATCCAATCCAGAAAGACCTTCTTTCAAATTTGTTTAAAATTCACCATTTGAGAGAATTGCTGGATTCACACAGCAAGTGATTCAGGTTGTTCAGGAGTTTCAGATTTCAAGGAGGTATTTTCAGGAAAGAGATGGCCCAAGAGGGAATATGTTTTATTTTCCAGTTATTTGGGAGGTAGAATGAAGGCTATACAGCAAATACCATCTACTCAGAACAATAGCTCTGCTACAGTGTCACTGACAAGACCCCACCAACCATGGTGTGAAGTTGATCTCACATGTGGGCAGGCACTTGAAGAGTCAATCTCTGCCAGCACAGCACCCACGGCATCAGCCAAGTCTGTCCTCACCACTGACATATACTCCATCCAGGAAGACTGTCTCTGAATACTGCTGTGATACAAGCAGTTAGTAATGTTATAATTATAATTATTATTAACTTGTGCAGTCTCTGTAATTAATGATCACCGCAGACTGATGCTGAACACTTTAGAAAACCAGTGTTTCCACCATGGATGGCAGTGCTACATCTCTTGCAGCTCACGCTGCTGCAGAAATGAGCTCAGCAGCTCAATGCTTAGTCGCTGCTTCTACTTTTTCTTGGCAGTCTCAACTGTGCCAATGATTTCAACTGCCAGATCTAAGTTGGTCTTCCTCGAGTTTCATAGCTCTAGAGCAAATATTTCCAACCACGTATCACTTCAATGAATTCCTTGGCATTTTTTGCATTGGAATTAAATTATCTTTCCTCAGCTCCAGGCTCCCTGATGAACTTCCCACCACTTTGTAAATCCAGGCCCTTACTTTTCTTCTTTTCACCCCATGAGAAGTGTGGGGTTTCTTCATTTAAGGGTAAATGAAGAGAGAAAAGACGTGCAAAGGGGAAGAGAGAGACTCTATATTTTCTCTTTATGTAGTTTGTTGGTTTTTTGCATAGAAAACTCTTTGGGAAAAACAGTCATCTGTCTGATAAGGTAATGAAAAATACAAAGATATCCCCATGAAATTGCTTTGTCCAGCAGAACAAAGCAAAGCAACTCAACTGTCCTCAATCCAACAAGTCACACAACCCTGTGACTTCCTTTGCCTCCTCCTCAGGTACCCTGGGATACATCAGCCCTCTCAGCAATAGACATTCCACATGTAGCCATTATATTTTCCAGTGCTCCCCACTTCAAGTTTACCTTCCAAAATTGGGCACTGTGGGGAGGAAGGATGAGTAAGGAGTGTATCCTAACCTTCAGATATAAACCATGGTTCTGATACAGCTGTACTGCCATTCCCATTACCCTCAAATCTGTTTTGACTCAACATCCATTCCACTGCAAAGGAATAAGCCAAACACTGACTCATGGGCAGCCGCTGCAGTCACTGCATTGGGGATGTTCAGTCACCAAACCTGCTCTGAAGGATATCATATCAAAAGCAGATGGGGAATATGATCCAAATGGAGAATGCTACAGGTTTGGAGAGCTCACAGACACAGGGACTGCTGTGTGGCAGACTGAAGCAGTGTTTCCCACAGGTGTCCATCAGGACAGACTCAGAGTCACCTAAGGGACACCACCTGCTGCCCTGTGCTTTAGGGGATGACCAGGGAGAAGCCTGGAGAATAGGAGTTTAAACCCATCACTGACAATCAGGACTTATAGCAGTAAGTATGTTTTTTACGGGTCAGCTGAATGGATTTGTAAGCGTGTCTATGCCTGACAAGGTGACAGAAGGCAATTTGTACTTTTTGAAAGCTTGGGAACAAAAGAATTATGGGAGAGAATTAACATTTAGTGTGAGGACAGGGAATACAGGCTGGGAGTGGGGGCAAATTTATCTGATAGTGCAAAAACAAAGGTACAGCCAAGATAAAAATCTGTTTAATTTTCTATGCATGATGATATTATATTAACAAAACACTAATGAGAAAGCCTTCAAGTGCAAAAGGAGGATTTAGCTACCTTTACTTTTCGTGGAATCTGGGAGACAGATTCTCTGTGCATTTCTGAAGGCTTTTATAACCGTGAGATGAATGAAGTCCAACACACTAAGACACTGAACTAACAAGAGCTTTTGCTATTCTAGTCTTGATTTTGTAAGCAATGAGGGCATGACAGAAGGTTTGAGTGTGGACAATAAATTGACATTGTGTAGCAAGAAGGAGATTCTATTTAAATTAAATGGAAAGATAAACAAAAAGAAGCTTGAAGGACAATCTTTTATGTGTTAAAGAAACCTAGAAACTATCTGGGCCAACGTGTTCAGGGTCTGTGGGTGTGAGAGCCTGGAAGTTCTTGAATTCAGGATGGTGAAATTCCCAAGAACTTTAGTCAAAGGCATGAGAAAAAAACCAACAAAGTCCTTCAAGTCTAGATGTATAATCACTACGAAAAAAAGGCATATCATAAGTAAACAGAGAACGCACAAAGAATGCAGAAAAGGTACAATCAGCAAAAAAAATCATGCTCAGAGACTACAAGATACAGTGAGGGTGAGGATTCTCACAAATCAGTCTGAATTATACCTTGAAAGGGACATAAAACCAAACAGCTACGAGCCCTTCAGCAATATAGCCATACAGTCATGTGACAATAAGAGCAGAGCCGAGAAGCAGCAAAGATGAAGTAAAAAAAAATAAATTAAAAAATAAGAGTTGTATTTACAACTGAAATACTTTAAATCAGTTTTTAATCCTCTCCCCTTCTAGTTCTGTCCTGCTGTTTTAAACACCCTGCCCAGCTTTGAAAACCTCAGCTAACTGACCCACTCCCAGGACAGTGTTCATGCAGTGTTCCCAGGTGGCAGCAAAAAACAGAGAACAGCGGTGGCACAGGGGAGGACCAGGAGCACTGAGCTGAGCTGAACTGAGGCTGCTCTGCACCAGAGCTGGTGAGGTGTGACAGGCAGCCAGGCTGAGCACAGGCAGGACAGGCTGTCCCCAGGAAACAGGTTTTAAAAGTCTTAATTTCAATCTAAGAGCAGGGGAAGGACATGTACATGCGTGATTTTTCCTGAATTACGCATTGTTGAAGTACATTGTTTAACAACAAATGCTTTCTGTTTTAGGACTACATCTGACTGATTTGGACAAAACATTTTTTCTAATACAGGTTTCAGCTACAGTAAGTCATCATTCTATTGTCTGATAGGTAACCACACTAAATTTTACTAAAAATAATGCATAAGAAAGCTACCGAGAAGAGACTGACAACAATCCAGATTTTTTTAGGGCGCTTTGTCTGCCTTATTTCAGCAAAGCTTACGTGGTTTCCTCCACTCCTGCATTACAAAATCCACCACAGCCTCTCATGGCAGAGTTACAGACATGCTACCTGGGACTAAGAGCCAGAAGAGCCAGTAACAGGGGTAAAGTGCTGCAAAAGGCACTGCAGAGTTCAAGTGTTTAGTTGTTCTGATGCCTCGTGAAGCCATCAGGTGGGCCAGGGACCAGCTCCAACATCTGACAACTGGAGACTGCTTTAAGGCAGTGAAAACAGACAAGGCAGCACAAAGATTCACTTTCGGGCTATGTGCTGCTGGAAAGGATAAATTTTGAAGTGTGCAGTCCCTTTGTACATGTCAGTAACAACTTTGTTACATGTGTAATAAAACACCCATTTGTCTATGGCTGCAGGGCACGGCTGCTCCTTTACATCTCACTGTTGCCCTCAGCGCTGCAACACCGTGACAGACTCTGGAAGTGCTCCTGGCTCCTTCCAGCACAAAGTCAGCTGCGTTTTTTTACTTAACAGCCAAAGCATAATTGCTGTTGCTCAGAAGGCAGGCAGGTATCACAATATGCAGAGAGATTGAGCCGTGTAAGAATCTTGCTTAGGCATCTATAAATCAGTTAAGCACAACCACCTCCCTCTCTTGCACTCAATCTTTTAAAGGATTTCTCTGACCTCCAGCCCCACAGTGAGCTCCCGGGTCTTTAGGAGGGAAGGGAGAGACTACATCCTGCTTGCTTTCCCTATGCTCTCCCTTTCACTTTCCTGTTCAAGAAGAAAAATAGTGAAAAACCTGCTCATATTGCCTCCTCCAACTCGTCAATAAATCAGAAAAGAGCATAGAAAGAGAAATTGTGGCCAAAATAATTTCTTATCACGCAGAGTTTCCAACTATCAAGGTCTTTTTACTGCACAATACTGAATGAGTGCTGAAGCAGTGGCTTCCCTTGGCTCTTGACTTCCTCTGATTTGTTTTAATGAACTATGCAGAGTCTGAAACATAAATTGCAACCGTTAATTTTTTTTGGCTAATCCCATGATCAGATTAAAATCTTGACTTCAAACATACTCAGCTCTTTTGGAATATGGCATTTATGTCTGGATCAATCACAAATTATCAAAAACTCCCTAAAGCTTTATACATGTGGGATTTTTTTCCTGTTTCCTTAAATACTAAACTTCAACAACTAGAAGACTAAATGAGCTAAGGTGACATTCTCTTATTGTAAAAGTCACACTCATCTCTCTCCCTCTTAGAACCTCCCATCATTTTTCACTATTTGTTAGTCTTTCATGACTTTATCAACCAAGTTATATACATTTTTCCCTTACACACTGAAGGCCAATAATAATTACATGAAATGTATTTGATATGAAAGGCTACAATCACCCATGTGACACACGAGGCCAAAAAATCATAAGAACTGTAAATTAAGTGTTTACATGGCACAACATGCTCCTGGATGAGTCCCAAAAGACACAGAGCCTTGATCTAAATCTTGTATGTGACCATCTTATCTGACGGTGGCTTGTTCCCAGTTGTACCATCCCTTTTTGAAATGGAAACTACAGAAAGGGTTTAAAATTTGGGTGCGTGGATTTATGCAGCTACACAGCAATGCTCTGTGCTTTATTCTCCAATATTTTTCTAGTAATTACTCCCATTCTAGCTGGGGTTTTGGTTTGTTTTGTTTTGCTTTGCTGCTGAATTGACAATATAATGGATAGTTCTATAAAACCACTCAGGAAAGAGATCTTGAAGTTAATAGCTACTTCAGAGACCATCACCAAATGTGTTTTTCCTCCCATGTGCATCACTGCACATTTATCAACAGTGAATTTCCTCTGCCATTTTGTCAAAGTGTGTGACAATATGAGCTTGGGGATCCATTCCTGCAAACTCGCCTTGCCCTGCAGGGTTTGCTCTGCTGAGTTCACTGACAGGCTGCTTGGAGCTCTCTCATCAGCACAGGGGGAACAAATCTGCTGGCAAACTGCACCAACGCAGAACAGTTGATTCCAGCTGAAGAAACATGTCACCTAAAAGCAGAGGTACAGCAGTGCTGCCCTTCAAAGCTGTGGGAAGCTGGAAGGAACTGGTGCATTCACTCCACCTTATGTACTCTCACTATGGGAGCTCAGAGACCTGGAAAGCACAGAGTCCCAAATGAACACTGCTTTTACAACCTCCAAAACACAGTAAAAATGCACATTAAACCAGAATACAAATGGACAAACCCTCAAAGAGGCACTGTATCATTACTGTGTTGACCCTACAACCCCCTCTAATGTGATTTGAAGTACACAGTAGGCTGCTTTTCTTATTTGATGCATTTCCCCTGTGACAGCTTACACACCCCTCACCCTACACCCAGTTTAAGAAATCAAAAGTGACTCTTACAATTAATCTACTTCTCTAAGAGGTACTTTCCTTCCCTTTGCAAAGACGAGTGTCCCTGTGTTTATGCTGAAGGCAAGTACAACTCATGTGAGAGATAGTTGCTTTTGGAGTGTTGATTCAGACAAAGTACCTCAGAGAGAGGAGTTATCTCAAGGCAGTGAATAACGCCACAGTTATGAGCCTCTATAAAATATAAAAGAGCCTGCAGTCTAGGAGAGGAGTATTTAGTCATGTCACAGCTCCATGGTCTCCAACATGATGGGGTTGTTAGTCATAAAAGACAATGAGTCCTTTAAATTTAGGAATTAAGATTTGCTCTAAAACCTAGCAATGCGAATAGAAAAAACTGGGCTTGATGTTAGTGGAATCTGGGTGGTTCAAGCTTTTAAATTCATATTTTAGTCACGTTGGATATCTACTCAGCTTGTGTGTTTAGCAATCTAGACCAAAAGACCTCAAAATTTAGCCCACAGATAGTCTGGCTTACCCTTCCTGAAGGAAAAGTCACAGCAGTAGATACATGAGAAACATCTGCCCTTATCAAGAGCTTAATCAACACAGAACACAGACAACCCTTACTTATGGAGTATTCAAAATTCAGGTGAAAATCTCAAGGCTTCCTTTGAGAGAAGGGGGTGGTGTTATCATTCCCTAATCACAACCTCTCTGACTGTTGTAATATTTACATATTCCAGAAGCATCTGTCTGTACAAGGGTACACACACCTACAGGTTCAGAAGCAGGGCTTGATTTCTGGAAATTCAGATTCTGATAGAATCTGATGAGTTGACAGCTTCACTGACATTGACCAGTGTCTAATAATATTTTTTTTTTTTTTTGTGAGCATCTGCAGTCAGCAATATGCAGGATAATAAAATGCAGCTAGAGAGTATGACTTTCAGGAAAGCAGAATGTTGTAGCTCCCTCCTATGGCATGATTCATATCCTTTTACCCAATAATTTTTAACAGCAACCATCATATTCTAACATTTCATTAACTTTCTTCATTTAGTCAATTAACCCGCAGTGACAACCTCAGGGAAGCCACACTCTTTTTGTGCTATGCCGTTCTGTTATGCCTTAAATTAGAGGTGTTTGACCACAGGAATGCTGGCCATGATATAAATTACATTAAGAAAATGGATGCAACTCATCAATTATGAAAAGTAATTTATGATTTTTCCAAACAGGATAATCTATCTTGTAATAATTTCCTCCATGAAATGTTATCCAGGGGTTGAATGGCCCAGTTCAGGATCACTTTGGGAAGAGAATAAATGCAAGGAGACTGACATTTTTGGATTGTAACCTTTGTCAATACAGAGAGTACTGAATTTCAAGGGGTTTCTCTGACACTTCCTACTTTCAGAGTCACCTTCCCCATACCATTGCTCTTCTCCTTAATTCCTTCAATCCCAACTGTTGTTATGCTGTCCTTTAAAGCATCTGCTTGAATGGCAGCCTACAAAACATCAGTACAGGCAATGAAGCTGATAGCATGATATGAAAAGGGCCATTAAATTACCATTTAAAAAATAATTTTTAACCTACACTATTGGGGTCACTAATTAAAAATCAATTCCTTTCTGTGTGGAAAATCTGACAGTAATTCAGCCTCCAATAGGTACAGCAAGATTAACAGCATGTCAGGTAAATGCAGCTGGGAAATGACATTTTCATTAGTGATTTATTGGGTGTGAAATTTTCACCATGGTGAAATATTCATGAACAATGCAGGTTAGAATGTCTCCATAAATATCCATGTTACTAATTACTGCTGAAGCCCACACTGGATTAAATGTTCACAAAGCAAAGCATTCACAAGCCACAGGAGAATTATCTAGGACAAGACTTTTGGGGAGAAACCAGAAATACACAAAACCCAATAAGCAGCAAATTAAGAGGTTTTCCACTAGTCACAGCATATCACTTTTCCCATTCTCCAGAAAAACAAACAAACCCCAAGAGAAAGCAAAGCAAAGCAAAGCAATGCAGTCTCTATCAGCTGTTTGTCCTTATGAGCAGTGCCAGGAACTGATCCTGGGCATGAAGACCAAGTGGTAGAAAAGGCATCAGGTATTTTGTGTCCCCATCCCTCCAGCTCAGAGCACAGCGTGTCCTAGTGAGTGCTGGTGAGGGCTGTGGGATCACCAGTGTTTGGGACCTGAGAGCACTCACAGTGACCTGGGATGGCAGGGCCGGGGACCCTCGGGATTGTCACGACACCCAGGGAGCTTCAGACAGGCCACACAAACCTTCAGCTTTGGCAGTGAACCTCTGCATAAAGGGTGAAGTCAGCAGAACAAGAGGTAGTAGTTGGTACAGACCATGCATTTTCTCTCTGCTGACTGCAGGTAGACAAATACCTATTCTTGGGCTGATCAGCAATTGGTACGCGAGCTTGGGCTGGCTTTTATGGGGAGCCAGGTCAAGGCTTGTGCACCTTCAGAACCCTCAAAGTTGAATTTCAGCCACATTGGCTCCCACTCATTTGTATTTGGATTTATTTTTTTTTCTCCCATTCTAATCAGATCACATCATAAATCTGTGTTAAAGCACAATCACTCAGACACATGCAGTGAACAGGTACTCTCTTTAATGGGAGAGACTGGAGAGGAGGCCAACATGGGTTGGGATGGAGACCTCAGAAACCACTTCTGCTGTTGGTTGACAGCTTGGCAACGTGGGGCCTCAGACATTAACACATTTTGCCTTAGCATGAACATTTGTGGGCAGCAAGATAAATCTGCATTTTTGACTAACCAGGGATTTCATTTTGCTTCCCTTTTTTACAAATCTTCCACATGATAAATTGCTTAAGCCAATGTAGCTTCTTTGTCAAATTTGGTGCTCGGACATACCAAATATTCTCTCATGTTTGATACTCCCAGACTGACTTCAATAGTATTTGCTTTCAGTGGAATGAGCTTCACTGTGCAATGAGCTGGAGAATCAATAGTTTGCCACAATTACTAATAATCCTTTAGGGCTTCCCTGGCTTTTGATAGCCTCTGAATAACAACATGCAATATAAAGACATTCAGAGAGAAGCACAATCTTCAGATACTTCATGTTTTGTATATTGGAAGCTCCAAAGTGTTTAAAAATAGTTTTATGAAATCTAATTTTGCACAGTTTGGACTAAACAGAAGAAACTGAAGAAGCTGATGAAAATGCAAAAGCAGCAAGTTTAAGTGAATTGAGCCTCAGGAAGATAATGGTTTCAGGAGTAATCCATTCTGGTCGCTGCCAGCCTTACACCAGGGTTTCTACATCTCTTTTTGAGCTCATTGTTAAAAGCCTCACTACATATTACCGACATTGTTGTTGCTGACTAAAATACTTAGTAATGACACAAACATCATTCAAAATCAAATTATCAGATGTACAGACAACATACTCTAGAATTTAATAGCGTGTTAAATGATTGCGGGGAAATGTTCTGTGAAGTCAGTGAAGCAGCAGCAAAAACTAATTCAATTCTCAAATGAGTAAAAGTGAGAAACTGTTCTTATAAAACCAATATTGTAAAAATACATACTGCCATACACTGCTGACTTCTAGGGGAGGGAGAAGGAATTTCTTCCCCTAGCAATGAACATCTAATTTTGGTGACTGATGTAGTTCACCTTGAATCAAAACTGCTCTGTGTGCCTGAAATAACAGTGTCCCTAATGATTTAATGAGGAATGTCATATGTTCAAAATACCAGTCATGATTCAAAACTATTTACCATTGATCATGATCTGATGAACATATGGATCTCAAGTTAAATGAAAGTCATCTTAAATTTCTGGAAATTGCTAAAGAGCAAGAGCAGAGTCTGTCTCCTACCTTCTGGAGCAAACAGTACCCTGGCATAAAACTTGCCTGGAACCTGAAAAGTTTCACATTGCCCTAAATTTGTGAAATGTGCACTGATTGTCATCTCGCTTCATCAGCCTCGTTCTGGCAGCACATCCCAGGTGAGCTGCCAGGTAGGAGAGAAACTTACAGTCATCACCTGCTTCCAAAGCCTTCACATCAACTAGAAAGAGTTTTCATAGTACCCCACAGGAAAGTAAAAATCAAATTACAAAAAACCCAAAGGTAAACCAGATGCTAATTCCCATTAGGTTTTGCCATCTGATTATGGGATTGACAACTGTGAAGAGGCACAAGTGGAAAGGAAATACTGAGCAGCCAGATGCAAAGTGCTTGTGCCACTTCTGCCCACTTCCCACTCGTGCATTACAATTGTTTCTGTTTGTGTATCCTATATCTGAAGGTGCACTGACCTCATTCACACCACTTCTATCTGACCCTGTTACCAGTATTTGTTTCTTTTACTGAGAATATAATTAGAAAAAAACATCTGTTCACAAGATGAGGACGTGTATCTTGAAAGAACTTTTATAGCTATTATTCACATTTAAAATGAAAACTGCTCCTGGACTTTAATATGTTTGGAATTATATCAACTTCAAAAACTACAAGACTTTTAGCTGCCTCAGAAACATATCCCTGAATGAATGAAACCAATATTATCAGAGGGATATAATATGTGTTATTTTGGATCTCATGTTATTTCTCTTGGAGATGGGTTATAATGATGCTTGAGGTTAAGTAGTATGGAATTGAAAAGAGAGAACAGAATGATGAAAGTCTTAATAAAATGATGAAAGTTTTAATAAAAGACACACCAAAAAAACAAGAACACAAATCTTGCCATAAATAAGAAAGCACAGTATGGTTGAACTTTATGCCTCTTATATGCACTTTTTTATTAATGTTTTTTGTACAAAGCTCAGCATGTCCTTAAATCAGTGAGCAATTCACAGTACTCACGGTGGTCTCATATATTGGCTTAGAATGGCTGGTGCAGTGTTCCCTGTCTGTAGTAGAAATGGAGGTTTATAAACAAAACAGACAAACAAGCTATGAAGTTCAACAAATTCGTGCTCCCTAGTTTATACAGAGTTGGTTTCTGTGAATGGGCACATGGCACCAGAAACCTCACTCCTATTTATGCATTCATCCGAGCCCACAGATCTGCTGCTCTGCACTGAATATTCCACCCACAAATCAACATCAGGTCCCTCCACTAAAAAATGGATTCAGTAGCCAGGAGGATTGCTTTTGCCTGGACCTGGTCGGTTACTGTGGATTTGTAGCCCTATTTATCCCTCTCTTTTCTCCTCACTGCTGGAGGCAGACTTCAAGCTCTGAAAACGCAGGGCAGGAACAGTCCCCACACTCCCCTGGGTGCAGGCACCCCATTTCAGCTGTGCAACATCAACAATCCCGTGTTTCTGCACTCCCCAGAAGTGACTGCTGCAGAGCATTTAGTGGGAGTCTCAAACTGAAGAAATTCTCAAACTGAAGAAAAAGATTATAGTCCCAGGTCTGTGGCTTTTGATGAGCAAAACGCCCACACCACTGGAAAGAATCTATCACTCTGGTACAAAATGGGAGTATTTAATGAATATTAAGAATATTCCAACACTGCTGAAAGCACGGAGTTGTCACACACAGCCCTCCCCTGCACAGCAGACAGTGACTGACGTGCAGACAGAGCCAGGATCTGAACTGAACCCACCCATGGTGAGTACTCAGTGCCTTTGCTCACTTCCCAGCTCTGCCACCAGCTTTGTTTTTAGCTGTGGGCCACTCACTTTGTCTTTCTTTTTCTTTCCAACAGCAGGTATAATACTGTGGTAAGGGGAAGCTGATCAGGAAATACCCAATAGGTACATCTGGGAAGAGGCCATTATGCTGCTAGAATGGTTACATACATCACAGGGTAAGAAACACTGCTTTGGGAAGCAAATAATGTATTTAAAATTCTAGGTAGAAAAAAAAAAGGGAACTCCAAAATAGAAGGTAGGGAGAACACATAGTCATTCCAAAGTCAGTGGGAATTTTGCCTTGACTTTACTGCAATCAAGATTTCTGCATTAAACACAGAAGGATCCTGTATCCAGACCCTAAACCTGTTGCATCTGATACAGTATCACAGTTCTACTTTCTATGCATTCCTTACCTATTTCACAGTTTGTGTTAAAAGCAGTATACAAGGGGAATGCTGTAAACCTGCAATCCGTGTGCTGCAGAGGAGGCCAACGCGCTGGCCTGTGTGAATCAGGATTGTTTCAGTTTATAAAATAATCTTTCATAAAGACAGGAGGACGACTCCTGCAGCATTCATATTTCCTAACACAGCCAGAATCCTTCAGAGCCCAGCGTGCTCAGAATGTGATCCCAAGTTCCATGTATTACATTGATTTTATAATTGATTATCTTCCCGGGGTCAGTATCTGGAAACCTGTAAGACATAATTTTTTTTCAACTGATTTGTCTCCCTGGACAGCTGCTGCTTACAACCTCCAACTTTCCAATAGATGATGACAGCATGGTGAAAGATGGCTCAACTACTGTGATCATTCACTTCCACCCTGTGGGCTGCAATCCAAAACTTTCCTATACTTCATTTTTTACATGCCGTAAATCATCATTGGGAAGAAAGTGTCCAGGTTTCCACTACTGTGAGTGCACTTAATTGGTACCCAAAATGTTTCAAGAGCTCATTCAAACACACCTGATGCTAAGTAATGTGTACTCCCACTACTGACCACCTTTCCCTCTGCTCAGCAGAAGTTCATCTGCAGACACATCTTCCATCTGCAGCTCAATACTTTCAATACCTTGGTATTTTAAAGCCTGTTTTTCCAGGCACTTGCTGCCTTGTAACTATATGTCTAAGAATCCAAAGTCCACTAAGATCAATGAGAGTCTTCCCACTGACTGTCTGAGCTTAGATTTAACCCCAGAAATACCTGGCTTTCATACAGAAGTATTGTCCTTCCTGTAACCTGAAAGCCAGTCACTGACCCCTGAGGTACATTTACGAGTCACAGACACCAAGAAAAACAGCGAGGCTGAGGATGTGGCATTACCATTGTTCCTTGCAGGAATATATCTCTAGGGTGCAAAATCATACACTGGGAGCAAATGAGTAACTGCCTGCAAGTGTGCTACCCCTCCCTGCCCCTGTCTCCCAAGGCACATGGGCAGTTCCTCTGAGCACCTTCACTCACACTCCTCAGACAGACATTGCCAGAGCTCTGTGCAAGCAGGGGCCACAACCACTGCTTGGGCTGGAGGGAAGGTGAAACAGGGAAAAATCATCTGTGAAACACTGAGGAAAGCTAATCCCTGCAGCTGTGAGAAGAGCAGCAGCAGCAGCAGCAGCATCCCCTCTCCCCTCCCAGCGTGTTGGCAGCACACTGGAAGCCGCTGGTGTTGGCCCCCACTGGCAAGAATACCCAACTTAGCAAGTCTGATTTTTTCATGGATCTTAGAGATCCTGCAGAGGAGGAGTTCTTTGGCAGGCAGTCCTGCCCTCCAAGTACACCTCTGCATGCAAGAAGGAACCAGGCTGGTTGGTAAACACCACCACCCTAGCTGGCTTTAATTCCTTAATACTTCTTCGGAGGTTACCACTTTACCTTAGCTGGCAATTATTTTGCTGGGATTAATTACTGGTTTCAAAAGTACCAAGTCTGTATTTACTGGGCTTTATTACAAAGACCTTAAACCCCCTAAACCTTTGCATTTTATTCACAGTAGGACAGAAGTCCAGTTATAGTCCTCTAGTGAAAAATGCATTATACAGACCTACCAGAAACCAATTCCTGCTCCAAGGACTTTACAATTTAAATCTGTGACTGTACACTTGTTCACATCCTTATCTTGGAGGAGGTAGGTTGTTCCAAAGACTCTAAAGTGATTATTCATCCTATTCATGAATTCAAGAGCATGCATATATATTTGCACAACTGGAAAAGGCCACAAGAATTGGAATAACAGCAGGTGGATATAAAGAGAGATAATTGTGACTAATGCAATAAGCAGTGGCTACAGAAAAGTAGCTGCCTAGCTGTTGCTGAATATTTTATTGGCAGCGCACTAGGGGCAAAAATCAAGGAGAGATTTGAAAAAGGACAATGTAGTATTTTGTTGGCTTTTAGGAGAGCTTTTCTTGTGCATTATTATAGGAAAAAGCATGACAATGTCTGATGGAGATTGGATTAATAGCTTAATTTTAAGGAGTATTAAATTACCTGGCACACTATAGAAACATTTATAATTTATAAGTAAAATGACATTAGCAATTTCCATGAAGATTAGAGAAATAGTCTAGACAAGAATTACTATATTCAAATCCAAGGTTCACACTTCAGGAGCATGTTTAACACCCATATCCTGTAATAGGATCCTCCACACAGAGGAAGACATCAGTTTTCCTACTTTCCCTGACTCTGCTCTCATGCAGACAGGAGTCAGATGAATTGAAGTGGTGCTGGGAAGAAACACCCCAGGGGAGCTGCACTACTACTGAAGGTGAATGCAATCCCACTCCAGCTCCAGCACTTGTGGATTATACAGCATCCTGAACTGGGCAGGATCCTTTGCAACATCATTCATCACTAAAATGCATTACAGAGATGGAAGGCAGAAAACAACATAAAAATCTCTTTCTTCTAAATGATGTTATGAACTGTGGGTTTCCTTCACAGGTGTCAATATTTTACTTTCAGAGGGATGCTTCCCTGTTGTGGCTAAAACAAATGTTGCAAGCAATAAAAATATTATAAGGTTACAAAGAGCCATTTCTCAGCTGGCAAAGGCCACATGGCTGAGATCTGCAGGCACAGGACAGGAATCATGGTTAGCTCAGAGTTACTTCAGGCTCAGGGAAAGGAGAGTTTTGCCATTCTCTTCTCTGCTTTATTGCCCATTGAACATTCACATTTTAAAACTCACTTTACTTCCCAGTTACGTAATTTCTAATCCTCCTTATTTTTATCTACTATTTGAGATTCTCTCATTTTTCAGGCCATCAAGAGGCACAGATAACATTTCCTGCCTTTTTAATAGGTGTTCTGGGATTTGTAGCAGTAAATTTTGTCCATAGAAAGCCACATCAGGGTGACAAGCACCGCTGATAAGGGGGTTTAGCCATCCTGCAAAGGTAAGAAGACAAGCAAGAGCCTGACTGACATACAGGCATTATCACATAAAGAGTAGTCTGACTCTTCCTTAAAGAGATGCAGGAAGGTCACAGCCTGGCCCCAGCTGCTCTGTGACACCATGCAGTTGCCTGCAGAGTGTGGCACTATTCAGAGCAAAGTGGGGGACAAATCTAGACGCAGATGATGAAAACTTAAGTCTAACTCCTGCCATCAGAACATAAATTGAATCCTGCACTGTGTTCATGCACAAAAATGCATGTGACTGGTCAGTATGGGCTGGGCAGCTTATTGGGGTTGTTGGAAGGCAACCTGTTCTGCATTTGCCATGGGAAGAGGTTCCCTGTTGGACAGCTCTCCATCCTGCTGTGCCACACTGCAGGGCCAGGCCAGGGAGATGGGGAGCACAAGGAGATTTCAGACCTGCAGATGCTGGAGCAAGACATAGTGCAGTGGTGTCACAGAGCTGCTGTGAGGCAGGGCTGAGAGCTGAGAACAACATAGTGAAGGAAGGAGGTAATAAATATCCGATGGAGAAGAACTTCCAACTGTTGGTTAGCTGCTGAAAAAAGGAATCAAGACTCTTGGTCTTTAATGTCTTTATACATAACTGTGGATAGGCAGCACAGTTCAAGAGTTGCTGATACAATTTATTTTTAAATATTCTGAGTGTAATGCTAAAAATAATGGAAAACAGAATTACTCACAAGGAGTGCCCTTTCTAATCATCTTTAAACACATTCACACTTAATGCCACCTTTTTCAACTTCTGCAAAATGCACTCAAGCAATGGATTCTGTGCAGCAGGGAGGTATTAATTTAGCACTTTAGTGTGAGTCTGTTTTTGCTCAGTTAACTTTAGGCTATTGCTGTTTTATTGAGTGAATAAATTAGTCAGGTCCTATTTATTGCATATCTTTATTTGGCTTTACATCTTTCTTCTGAGCACTGAGTGTGAATGGAGGCAGCTGAGGCCAGAGACATGGTGAACTGTTTGACACATCAAGACATTAGACTCCGTTCTGATCCATTGGCCAAAACTATGAACATCACAAGCTGCATTTTATCTTCTAGGAAGTTTGTGATGTGCAGGGGGAGGCCATGAGCCTGCCTGCTCATGATCACACAGGAACATGGTCCCACTGAACAGCAGCTTATTGTAATGGTTCCCACTGGCTTGGCAAGGTCTTTTTAGCAAGACCAAATCAATGTCCCAAAGGGAAGAAAGTCTCTGGGAGCTCAGTATGAAAGAAATGCACCAGCTCACTTGACAACTTTGAATAAAACTCATCTTTAAATGCTGAGCGAGCCAGAGACTTTGCTCATTCTTTGAAAACTGCCAATTTCAGCAACATTACTTCTCTCTCCCTTGACCAAAAGTAATTTTACAGCCCAGCCTCCACCTTTGCTCCACGTTGGAGCATTCCAGAAATGGAGGAAACATTAAAGTATTTGGGTGCCAGAAGCACTCTGGCAATAATGGGATTCAAGGTTCTCCTAGCAACAAAGAGGGGCTAGTTCTGCCCAGAACACTGTATTCCTTCTGAGGAGGAGCCACACCGTAGCTGAGGGTCTGGTTGTGGCTCAGCCTGAGGGAACAAGGGCAGCCCTCCAGCAAAGCTAGTTGGGCATCTCCTGGCAGCAGCTCTCCCCCCATCCCTCCTTTTTTTTTTTTTTTGCCTGATTTTAGTGCTATTTTGAATTCCAGATGAGCTCATGGCCTGGCACATCCAAGTGGGTTAAAGCCCTGGCTACCTGTAAGGAATGTGGAGCCCTTACTCTGCATTACACACCTGAAACTGTGGTGTGCTTTGGTACCATAACAAACACAGGTTCTGATCAGGTCGTGTTCAGGTAAGGAGGTCTCCCTCTGCCCTCCCTTCTTCAGGGCAATGATGGCAGGAAGGTGGGAAATTTCATGGCAAGAATCTCCAAGTCCATGAATTCTCCAATCTCAAGATCAAAGGTCTACTCAAGACTTTTGGCTCTCCCACTCACTTCCAGAACACTCCAGAGCAGAGTACCCAAACCTTCTGTGCACCTTTTTATGCAAATAAGAAACAGCTTAATGCTTCCTGGAGCAGTAGGAGCAGGTAATGACAGATTGGAAGAACACAGACAAACACAACACAAGTTCTGTCTAAAAATGCCGAGTCTTCTGCAGTGCCAGAGCTCAAAGCTGAAATCCACAGGATGCTTTCCCTTTGTTTCACTGGACACAATCTTCTACTTTTTATACCTGGCAGCGTTTCACTGAACATGTTGGTGACAAGGACACAGGAAAGAAAAGAACAGTAAAAATGTAGTTTTAAAAGAACATTCCTTTACAGAGTCATTTAAATGTGAAAAAAGCCTATTTAAAAAAAAAATCAATGACAAAACCTCCTGAATTCCTCAAGTTCTGAGCTTTAAATAGAAGCCCTAAGTAAATAATTTTACCTGTTTTGTAACCCCTACCATATAATCAAGAAACAAGCCTGCTCTTGTACAAATCCTGAGCTGCAGCAGCTGCTAAATCCCTCTCCTCTAATGACTTCTGCTGTGAAGCAAAGTAATTGTTTTTAAATGCTGCTCGATACTTAGCAAAACTAAACTAAAGATTAATAGTTTATAGTTTTCATTTGTATTTCCATTAGAAACAAGAAAAGCAGCCAAGCAAATATCCAATTACCTCTGTGCACAGCTTTCCTCTGCTCTGGTACAGTAGAACCAAGCAAGTGTGTTCAGTGTTTTTCAAAGAAAAGGAAAAAGTCTGTTCAGCAGCAAACTTGCCTTTACCCCTTTGAGTCTTGGCTGTTGTGAATTTTCAAGCCAATAGTTTCCCTGCTGAGATTGTTTCTTCTGTTCGTAGGAAAAAAGTCAAATCCTGGGATGGGGATATTATATTACCACATGTTTTCCACAGGGTACAATAACTGATCATGGGTATTCTTCTGATGCCTCCTCACAGTTCTATTTAATAAGTAGTAATGAATAATCTATATAAACAGTACCAGTTTTTTATCTAAAAGAATTTTAATTCAGTACTGATCAACAGATTTGGTCTCCCTGGCCCACCAGCCAGTTTGGATTTGGACAGGAACACTGTGGCTGGGGTCACTTCAAGGTTTAAAGGAAAGTTTCAAGACTCCCAACGAAGAGACTGCTTGAAGCAACTCTTGTTCACGCTTGAGATGTCTCTGCTTGTGTGACAGGCCTGGACACAGCGATTTACTTCCAGTTGACATTTTGCTACTGCTTTACATAAGAGTCGAAGTTGGGAAAAACACAGGGCACACAGGTGACACTTCTTATATCTTGGGAAGATTTTAACGACTTTTTTTCACTGTATACTATTACTCATGAAACTCATAAAGGCCTTTGCAAGAAGTGTTTCATTCTAGTTAATGCAATCAGACAGGTGAAGAGATCCCCTCATTTCCATGTGGATAACAGCAGTTGCTTAACAGAACAGGGAAATTTTGTACACTGTGGTGAGAACTGAACACAAATATTCCATCCAGGTGGAAGCATCATTTATATACCCGCCCTGAAACAACCTGAAGTGACATTTGGCCAGAACTGGTTATCAGCTAACAACATGGGGTCTTTGAGGGCCCACTCCTACCCAGGACCCTGTGTCACACCTCTGAAATGCACCATCACCGACAGCAAGTCCACACAAGATTCAAGTTGTTGGTTCAGGGTGGAGGTAAAACCCAACACAAGCACTCCCTGTAAGGTCTCTGCATTTCTTTAGGAATCTTGTCTCACAACTGACTTTGGATTTAAACTCAAACCTGGTAGGTCTGTTCATGTCTACCATACTGTGAGGCTGCATTTGAACCTGACCAAGAGGAAAAATATGTAACTACAACACAACAAAATACAAAGCTTTGCATAAAATTTGCTACCCTGAACCACAAGTACGAGTCATAAGAGAGGTGAATCTTGGATGAAAGCACAGCAGGAGCAGTTCTGTCTTTTTCACACCAGAAGTACCAAAAGAACTCCATAACTTTAGGCATCATTTTATATTTTTCCTTGCTACTGGTGCTAAACTGCCAGAAACACTGAAACATTATAAAACTGATTTATAAAACACCATCACCATGGACAGCATACCTGCAGTTATCCCACATAGCTCTGTGTATCATGTACCTTTACAGTTACCCAGGTGTCCTTCCCTCTTCCAAATCAGCTGGCTCACACAGATGACACTGAGCAACCAGAAATGCCACACAAAATAGTTTTGCAAGCTCACAGACTAAAGTCTCCGGTATTTTAAAGCATTCATGCAGTAGATTCCTATATTTTCAGAATTTAAAACTATCTCAAAGTATCATTCCTTGCCATTTATGTTTGAAAACAGAAACATACTATAAAATGATAGTAAACCAGCATTTTTTCACTGACTCCAACATTATTAAATGCATTGCTTTTAGGGACTATTTTAAATACTAACTAGGAAACTAAATAAAAACCTGCTTGGACCACAGTTCTGCACAGCCTCCCCTCGAGATGCAAGGATGCCCCAGGCTCTGTGCTTCTCTCCAGTCATTCCCCAGAAGCACAAAAGTATTTTCTGCTATTCAAAGGGCTCGTTTCAAAGCCATGTTTTAGTCTAGCAGTGGTTTCCAACACCTTACATGGTGCTTCTGAGGGAGAGATTGATAAAGGCAGTGGGAACAAAACAGAAAATGTAGTTTAACAGATGAATCAAGAAATCAAGTTTCTGGGCCAGGCGGCCTTTTCTAGTCTAGGGATTGCTTTGGTCCTGACAGCCTCACAAACACCGGCAGAAACAACATGTTGAAACTAAAGTTTTGCCTTCAAAAAGAAACAAAGAACTTCTGTACAAATATTGAATTCTGTGAACAGATTTCTCTTTTATTAACTGCTTCCAAAAGTCATTTTACAGCAAGTGAGTTACATCAGCTCACAATATCATTTGTCACACTGGACAATACCAATGCTGGTATTGACTTTTCCCCCACTGCTCACTGTAACTATGAATAAGATGTTAACTTGTCCTGTTTAAGTGTTGCTCCTACTTTTACTCCACGAGCACAAATAAACAGAGTTGTGCATAAATATTTACTTTTTACTAAACATAAAAATACATTTTGCAGGGAGATGAACGTAAAACACAGCAGGGACTCTAGTATTGCACTTACTGTGAAGCAACTGAATCATCCATTCAGACATTCTTATTTTCAATACTTCAGCAAATACATCTGTAGATAATTATTATGCAAAGCATACTCATATCTGAGTACTTAAGTAGATCTTGATGCAAACACTTGTGAACCTACTCCCAAATTCTGTGCATGTGCACAAAGGCAACTGTGAAAAAAGGTTTGGAAGCTCTTTTTAGGTGTCAGCTAGGACGTGAGGCTCCAAGAAATGCACTCATGTCACTGCACAGGTGGTTGCAGAAAAGGACCAATTTGGGCTCAGTCCTGCAGAATTCACAATGAAGTTTAGATTTCTGAAAACACAACTCCTAAAGCCTCTGAAACTGTTCAGAGAAAACAACAGAGTAGCAATGAAAAAAATAAGAAAATAATTAAACCACAAGTATGACACCTATGACAGATGTCAATAAAAACACTGAGCAGTTATTACTGAATACATTTCTAGCATAATATCAGTATCTCTCTAACACAACGTTTCAGGATTTCAAATAAGGAAAATCCTGGGGTAAGGAAAAGAGTGGGTAAGGAACTGAAGTCAAGAGCTACAACGAAGAAGATAAAATCTGACTCAGGTCAGGTTTTTAATTAACCATGTAGGTACCCTGTAATGGGAAAGGATCCCATTCAACACACTGTCATCAGGACAGTGAGTCATAAATGGTTGAACTTGATAAGGAAAATGAAGATCCCAAAAAATAAAGATTTCATTAAAAACAAACAACAAACCAAACAAAATGCCTCACATTCTGTGACACTAAAGTAAAGATAACTCAGTCTGTGCATTAGGCAGTATAATTTTGATAGGCTGGGAGGGAAGAAGTATTTTAATAAACTAATAAAGGGATACAGATGATACAATTAGGTCAATAAAACCGGGAACATGGAGTTTCATTTTCCTATTCTATACTACACACTGTGCACCCAAGTGTGTTAAATGGAAACTTTCAGCTATACAATTTCTGGATGTTAAAAACAACATAATAACATGTACTCGGATGCTAATAATGGCACTGTAAATAGACATCAATTTTAGCAATCAAGGCCACTAGGGTACAGTTGTCATTAAATGCATAATAAAATCCCCCAGTTCAACAGAGGGGGAGCAAAAAGCAAATCAGAGTTGCTGGGCTGCTCCGCAGGCATTGGTTGTGCTGACACCATGCAGATAGAACTATAGCACATAAAATTCTTTACGGACTTGTAGCACTGGACTCTCAGGGCATTTTCATCTCCTCAGAAGTTTGCTGGTGCCTTTTTGATGTGATATGGTTTCACATTCGATGTTCAAACTGATCACTAAATACGTTCATTTTTACTAGCACGGAAGTATTAATCTGAGGAACACAGAAGGATTAGAAAGGGATAAATTTAGGAAGTACATTGTTTTGCTATGTGTCAACAGCTAGTATCATAACTGGTGACAGCACAAGAAGTCTCACCAGCAGCATCAAAGTTTTCAGTATTAAAACAGATCTTTACATTCTGCCTCTGTTACTGCTCTAGGCATTTGTACTCCTTGTGGCACAGCACAGGACATTAACTGCACATTATTGGCAAGAAATGCACGAGTGAAAGGTGAGACACTCTCGATATAAGCAGTTGTTCATAATGAAAACTTCATTCCCTCCTCCAGTTAGTCACAATTTTTCACAAGCAACACTGATTTTTCTGGAAATTAAATGGTGGACATACTTCCAATAAAAGCAGAGACTCCTTTTGATAGGTCTTTCACGTTGAATACATGACAAGTACCACAAATTGCTGTGTCAAAGAGAGGGCAGGAGATGAGGTCAGACATTAGTCTGACTGAGATTTACAGAGTGTGTTGGAGGAAACCTGCTTCTTGTGTAGAAGAGAAACACAAACACTATTTTGAGAGTGTTTCAGCTTGTTATGCTCACTTGGAGCAGGAGAAGGGATTAAATGGTGACTGAAGGTTCTTCCCTTCTTTTCTGTGTCAGTTCTCCAAAACAGTAAATAAGTGGCACATGGATGCTCTGATGATTCCCTGCACAGAGCTGAATTCCACTGCCATCCCACTGAAATCAATGAGGTGAACACTTTCAGGGAGACTTTTATATATCTAAAAGGGTATTAACATCACTATTTAAGCCTTTTAGAATCATAAATAATTCTGATGTTTTCTAATAATGTTCAGTTTTTCCCCAAGATGAATTCTTCTATTTTGATGCATGACTTGAGCCTGCACCACTCTGCCACATTACACAGCATGAAGAAATGCAGAGAGAGAAATCGCAGCACAGCTAATGAGGCATAGAAACCAACATCAGAGCAAAAAGTAGCTCAGACAAAGATCACTCCGTTTGGCTTTGACAACTCTCTGAACCTCCCCTCTTTCTCTTCAAAACAAGAGAACTCTGTGGCTGGAAATAACCCTGATGGTGATGCAGAGTTGCCCCATGCAGCTCCTGGGTCAGTCCCCCAGCAGACCCTCCGTGGGCACTCAGGAGCCACGTGCACGTGTGATAAGGTCTGAGCTCACACTGAGGCTGGACACACACCCAGTGTCCCTGGCAGAAGTGCACAGGGCAGGGGGGCTGTGCCCTCCCACGAGGTCCCCAAAGCCAAAGTCCCTGGTATTGGAAAGTCCTTGCCATAACCCACCCTGGGTTTCAGCCTGACTGGCCACAGCTATAGAGGAACAGGTTGGTCTGAGTTTGTGGTTCTGCTGTAATACAGTGTCTAAAGATCATGTGGCTTTTCCCTCCCAATGGAAATGGGCTTCAAACCAAGGCAGACAGGCTCGCTGATTCAGTCACCACAATATCTTGCAAATTAATCACATGAGGATTCAGACCAGTCTACTTCTCACACAGGCTTTGGATGCAGGTTTTTGGCTCTTGTTCACTTTACAGACCACTAATGAAGCGATAGGGAAGCACACCACAAAACCTCTGGAAACTGCAGGCTGTACTACACCTGTGAGTATTGACAGAATATGAAACAGCTTCTCCAGAAAGAGCCTGCTGGGAGAAGCCCAAGCACAAATTTCAAGACACATAATGAAGACAGTGTGGATGTTTGGTTCAGTAAATGGCAGTACCCCCCTGTCCCATAAAAAGGGAACACACAAATGCCCTGCTCACAATTTGGTAGCCAAAATCTTAAGACTGTCCACTAGCAGGCAGTGTATCAGTCTACTTGCAAACATGGAGTTTTTAGTGAGTTGTCTCAAGGACCAAAATCCTTTCAGATGCATTTGCAAATAACACTTTAACTGATCAATTGTTTTGCTTTTCCAACCATATATATGGAAAAAAGGAGAGCTTATGCTAAAGAAGTATCCCACCAATAATCAGTCATTCACCTTCCATTTAGACAGAAAGTATCGATCAGAAAATGTCTTCCTGTCAAATGTATTTGCTTGATATTACCAAGAACAGCAGAAACAAACAAGGACAAAATTATTCAAAATACTCAGCATATTAGTCTCCTTTTGACATGCTTTGATGAGGCAAGTCACTGTCACAGTGTTGTTTCACAACTAATTTATATGTTAAGTACAAATCAATTAATGTCATCCTAAAAGCCATACAGAAGTATTTGCTTATGAAAAAATCTGAACTCCATCTCAGTGCTGTATCCTGCCACACTGGCTGTACTATTTCCCAGTTTGCACTGGTGGCTGGAGACCAGGCACTAACTGGTCCCAGTGCTCTGGCTCTCTGCCATGTCCTTGGTCTGCAGTACCTCACATGCTGCCTGGTGGCACAGGGTCCCTCTGCTCCAGAGATCATCTCCAGGCACTGCTGTGGCTGTTGCCACTCTGCAAGTGCAAATGCTCAGAGGTTTGTAATGAAATTCCCCTGGGACTAAACCAAAAGCCACCTCTTAAAATATTCCCTTAAGTAGGATTAAAAAAAGATTTGGACTTAACAAAAGATTTAAAAAAAAAAATCATTATTATTTTCGCACTGACTATGGATGTCATGTTTCTCCATGCCTTTCAATACTGAAAACTACTCACACCAGAACACATATGAGTCTGATTCTGCAGGGGTTTGAACAAATTATGCAAACTGCTCATCACCACAATCCCCTTCATTATATTCTTTGCCTTACATTTTTCACCATTTGCAGGTGAGAGGTAAAAGGGAGCTGTACTGCCAAAATATCGTTCAAACCTGATCTGAACAGAATTAAAAAATGCTGTATTTTAGATGCCAGAAAACACTGCTCTGTGTTTATAGCTTCTAGTGCACAGAAATCTCATTTCTGTTAGTCATTTCTTCCCATTCTAAACTTAGTCTTTGCAGTCCATCCCAAATCCTGAGATTTTAAAACTCTGCTAAATAACCTTTTTATCCACTAAACATGCTCTGAAGGACCAGGAACCACCCATTCACTGTCACTCCAGATTCTAAAGATCAATTCGTCAAAAATAAGGTCTTTTCTCATGAAGCAAACCTCAAGAAATATGTGTTAGACATGGAAGGAAGAACAGTTTTACCATATAAAGCATTAATTGGTTCATATACTCTTCTCTAAAGTACAAGGTTCTGATAAGAGATCTAGTAAATCTAAATGCTGAATCACCCTTGCATAGACCATAGAGATAAAAACCAACACAACTTCTTCAAATATGAAGAAACTAAGATATCATCTGCTATTACTATGTGTTTTCAGTCACACCATGTTAAAATATAATGTCACAGGGTTCTGTTATCCAAATGTAGTTTCTGATACTACAGAATTTTCAGTACAAAAAAGAAATCTACAGAATTATCACGTGTGGGACTCTGTGCTCCTGTACTTAATTCTTACCAGATTTACAAGGCATCAGGGATGCTACTGAGAATTAAGTACAGGAAAGCTTTGCTTCACTCTGCAGAACACACCACTAATAGAAAATGAGAGGCTGCAACTAACAGAAAGCCATATAAAGGAAAATGGGGACACTCCTGTACTATAATCCTTTGTAAATGGTCTTTTGAATTCACAATCCAGCTATGCCATTGACTTTCCCAGCTTATTCAAAGTCTGTCACAAAAGTTACCCAGACAATGAAATGCAGCTTTGTGGTACCTAGATGGAGAGATGTGCTGGGCTATCTTCCACTGGCAGAGACCGGCACCTCCCCCTCCCAACACAAGCACCTAAGCGTGATATCGAGCTGGGAGGTGTAAATAACACATCCCTCCCAAGAAGTTAGGACAACTCTTTTTTGTTGTTTTTTTTTTTGTTTTGTTTTGTGGGTTTTTTTCCCCAGAACTATATATCTATTTGGATATTCAGAACATTCATTCTCTTACTGTCTGAACTTGTGCACTGGTGGTGACTGAATGGGCGTGAGTACAACTGACAGTCCCTCAGAGGGTCAGCAAAGACCTCTACAGGGAGCCTGTGTAACTTGTATTCCCTGCAAAGTGTATTCTGCAGTGAGTATGCAGGTCTGGAAACATTAAAACGTGGTTTTCAAAATTATGCAGCAAAATCTGAGCATGTAGCTCTGGTCAGACCATATGGAGAACTAACACCAAAGGATAAGGACACATAGACTGAGTCCCTGGGCTGCTGCAGGGTCTGACTTCCATATGGAAAGGGCACTCTGCTGCTAGTCATCCTCTCAGGGCAAAGCCTCCCGTGGGAAAATGTGTTAAGTGAGAGTCAGTACTTCGAGCCGCTCTCCAGACTGGCATTTAACAAGCTGTCATGAAGACCTAAAAATAGTACAGGAACTAAGGGAAAAACAAAGTTCTGGTTTGCTTGTTCTGCTTTCCCTGCTGTGATTTTATCAGGAATTGGCCAGCTTAATTTAGCTTCGCTAGTTGCCAGAAAATGAAATAATTTTGTTTTAATTTTGTTTCTTGGCTGGGTTTGCCAAACTAATCCACCACTAATTGTCCATCAGTGCCTGGCTCCAGCAGGTTGCACCAGACCCTGGACCAGGAGTGCTGGGCCCTGTTCTTGCTCCTGCTGCTGCTCATGGCAATGTGGCCACCAGGTAGCACTTGTGCCTCCTCCTGCTTCTTAGCCTAGATTTATAAAAGTAATTTATATTTACTGCCCAGGTTGGAAAGCTGACACTCTTATAAATGCTTAGAACTAGAAATAACTAACTAAAGTGTTACTTTGTGAGGGTGCAACTTTCAGTTTTAGCTTGAAGTGCGAAATAAAGGAATATAAAGCACCTGCAACACTGGCATTGAAGCTGAGATATCTTCCAACTGGCTCTGACTTTGCACTGCTTGCAAGACTGAGATCCTCCTCCAGCTCAAGTGAGGACTGTTTTGTCTGTTCAAAATTAATCCAACCAAAGTAAAAATCAAGGTTTAACTAGCACAGATAAAATGAGAGTGATCATGCAGCTCTTCAAAATCCAATCCATTACCTTCCTTAAAACTTAATATTCAGACATAACAACATCATGCTTTGGAACAGGAATTAAGATTACTGGAAATAGAGAGGCCATTTGGAAAATGTCACAGCCTTGGTAAAAAGATCCAGGGACGGCTGGAAGTACCCAGGGGCATATTAAAAGATAAATCTTCCATATTTGTAATTCAGAAAAATGTAAATACAACTGCAATTTGCCATTAGCAAGCAAAAGAAAACTCTTACACCTTCCCCTGAAATACCAAGTGACTGGGTTTTATTTATCTCGGGTTCCAATGAATCCAATAAATCTTCATTCCCAAGCAGTGTAACACCATGTCTCCTGCAATATTTAACAACATCAATTGCAGGCAGTGAAGTTATCAAAAGGAACCTTCTCCAGAAGGATAGGGGTGGATGTTCCTGCAGGGCACCATTTCAGGATACCAGCTTTCTTATTTACAAGGCTGGCTTGCTCACAGGTAGCTCTGACACTCCAGCCTGTGCATGTGCTATCAGAGAAGCTGAGCACTGCTGTTCTGGGGTGTTACTCGAGCTGTAGGGCACTGTCAAATCAGTTGTAGAACCACCAAATCTCTCAGGGTCAGCTTTTCAGACTGCCCATGTACCTCTCCTTACAAGCAGAATTCAAATAATTCCACATTAATTCCTTACTCGCCCAGGCAGATTTGTTTAAAATGTAGGAGACTGCTGTGCATGCCAGTTTTTCCTAATTCAATATTGAATTAAAATCATTCAAATGCACGAAGACATTCAAATGAGAATCACTATACTGGTCAAAAGTGCATGGCCACAAAAAATTATCAGGATCCTAAGCCTTTCTCACCCCCTTGCAGGATTCAATACTGTTCAAGAGCATCTGGTTTTCTCTAAAATTAAAGGGAAGAGCACACTAATGAAAAGTAAGGCTTTCAAGACTTTTGATTCTTGCTAATTCATCTTACAGGAAATTTTAGAAGATCAATTATTGACATGCAGAATTTTAGGCTGACCAGAAGAGCCAATAAATCAACCTCTCACCCACACAAAAAAAGTCTATCATAAGGTATTTTTGATATTGGCATATCTTGATTTTAGAGGAACAGACAATGCTTCTGCAGTTAAGATGATTATAGATACGCCAGAGGAGAGGGCAAGTTTAAGACACATCTGTTTGAAAGAGAGTAACTCTCCATTCCAATAAAGCAAAATATTTGGGATTTGACTGGGACAAGCTGAGTATGTGGCAGTTTGAGGCAGAAAACCTCTTTTGATCCTAAAGCAAAGGTTTCCTCTTCTCTCATGAGGAATGATGTGGATCTAGTCAGTGTCAGTGCCCCAAAACAACATCCACCTTTCTATCCACAGCACCCCCTAATTCCTGGGGTGCCATTTGTGTCCAAAGAGCTGTGGACAACACAGTGTAACGTATGAGCTCCTGTACAAAAGCTATCCTCAAACTGAAGAGGGAAATCCAGAGGGAAAGGGTTATTCATAAATAGCATAAATGTCTTTTGCCCTCCAGAGATTAACTCTGAGCAAATCTCTTGTCCCCTCATCTTTCTGAGATACGGTCAGGGGAAATGTCAGGCTGATCTTTAGCGGGTTCCTTCTCTAAAGATAGGAATTCAAACAGAGAGGAAGACAGAAGGCTGCATTATCCCCTCCCTTCTCCCCTTGTAAAGACTTCATTATACTTGGGTATATTCTTTAGAGATTTTTACAATTTCCAGGTATCATAGGGATACCAAAAAAGAAGGCTTAATATGTTTATTATCTTTAATACTAGTGTAGGGATAGCCTTTATTTACTACTTCCATTAAATGAATGCAGAATTAATTTCCACAATAATGTTAGCCTTCCCACAGAATTGCAAACAAAACATTGTAAGCACAGAGGATTCTTTTTCCCTTCTGTGTATCTGCAGTTCTGGGATGTTGCTGCATGATGGTGCAAATCTAAGCATGGAGTAAACCTAGAAAAGGCCAATGATCATCACCTGAGGAAGAACTCAACAAACTGATCTTGAAGTAGAATATAGGCTTACTCCTGCAGCTCAGACTAAGAGGCAATTAAGATTCCTTTTCTGGCAGTGCCTCTTGATCCACACTGACTTCTCAGGGAGTAGAAAAACCTTCAGATGACTAAAGTTAGGTGAGAGGAACTCCACTCCAAGTACTCAAAAGCATTTTATAGATTTGCTTTGCAGTATACAATAGTCTAAAATACTTTTGCATAGCAAAACAAAAACAATACAAAACACCAAAAAAACAACCAGCAAACCAATCAAACTTACAAGAAGGTTAAAAGAGCAAGAGACCTGCTACTCTATTAGATAAAGTTCATGGACATAGATAGGGAGTATACAGTATGAGGATATATTGGATTTCTGTTTTGTTTGTCTCTGGCTTTCAGTTTGCCTTTCTGCATTATGATAATTCAAATCAATATATTCTTCAGTGTCTTGAACTTAACTCCCCCCTTAGGATGCAGATGAGAACTATCTGCAAAGAATCTACAAAATATTTCCAGTTAGGAAGTAGAACATAACTATCCGTTTGCAGAAAAACCTTAACACAGCCAGTCCCTGGGTTCTCTTTTCACTTTCCTTTAGATGTTCTGTTGTTAGAAAAATATTTTCTGAGATCAAATTCTCTTCTAACAATCCTATTTTTACTTTGCTTTTATGAGACTCTGAAGAACATTGCTTGCTCATCACCCAGAACTCTATTTCTTTTCATGTATCAAATTCCATCTGTGACTGTTATCCAACTGTGCTGAGACTATTCTTTAGCTAAGCAACCTGGAAATATTGCTTTTCCACCCATTTTCCTTTTTCAGTCTTTCCAGTTCTGTAACAGTCTAAGTCTCCCTTGGTAAAATCCAAAACTACCCCAGCCCTGGCTTATTTCTTGTATCATCATACAGGTCAAATTATTCCAATGTTTCTTTACAATCAAAAAACGTGAATTTGTGTTGCTGGGTTGTTCTGTAAAAACACAAGCTTGACCTCATTTCCCAGTGAGTACTTCCTTCACCTCCCACATTCAGACACATCTGGCTGCCTGATAGGCACTTCAGTGATTCGTGACTTCCCAGATTCTGGCAGAGGCTGCTGACATTCCCAGTTCCAAAGATGGGAACAAAGATGTCTGTGTGCAAGCCCCAGACATGATCTTGCTGCTCTGCTTGGTTCTCTGAAATCTTACATCCTAAAATCCCAGCAAGATTCATGAATCCTGCTCCAGGTAAACTTCTGCTGTCCCTTCTGCTCACGGTAATATACCTCAAACAGCAAACTTTTATCCATTTTTGTATATTTGAATAAATCCCTCCCCTAAACAAGCCAAAAGCACATAGTCTTCCTGCATTACTGACAAAACAAATCCATGTACACATGTGTGAGGATGCTGCTCTTTAAGAAAGTCTTTCTTGTGTTTGTAAGAGAGGAAGTTGGGAGAGGTGTTAGACATGGGCTTCTCTCTTCTTGTTATTCTCACATAATCAAACTCTGTTATTCCTATTGGTAGCATTTAACACTTTCTTTAAGTCCATGTGATGTATACAGTTTCTGTAGTAACATGAATTCAATGAAACTTGTCACAGTAACAGAGATATAAGAAAAGTATATTTTTGGTTGCAACCACTATTAAATTTTTTAATTAAGAGTTGCATGAATATTTATTCTCTCTCATCCTCTTGCAACTCCCCACTTACTTAGCTGCAAGAAGGAAATACTTAGATATGCATACTGTCTGGTTCAGCTAAGTCATAGAAAATGAACATAAATAAAAACATTTCAGTGCTAAAATTATTTCTTAGGAAACTCAAAAAACTTGGGGATAAAGCAGGCGGAAGATTGCTTGGGTTTCCTGAAAAAAAAAACCAGGACCTACTGTCGACTTGGAAAATTGCAGCAGCCTGGGCGTGTCCATACATCCTCATCTCGTAATGCTGAAGGCAGAGTGTGAGGGGCATGGCAAGATCTAGTAACGGGTTTTCTGCTGCTAGATTAGGAACAAACTCCACTGAGGATGCAGGTAGGGAGCTGGGAAGACAGGGAGGGGACACGGGCAGCCTGGCGGGCAGCCTGGCAGGCAGCCGGAGGGCAGCGCTCGCCAGGGCACTGCCGCGGGGGAGCCGCCTCCAGGGAGACCACGCCGGGGGCACACAAAGGCTTTAATCCCCAAAGCTGTTTAAACAGAACACAAAATCCTAAACAAAACCATAACAACTCTTCAGGCACAAAACACAAATCTTCTCATTTGAAAACAAATCCTGCCTCCCTTCCCACCACTGTGTCCTTGCAAAGTTGTCCTTCACTCCCGCTTTGCTTTCCATCACACCTGCCGTGGCTCCCCTGACTGACGTGCCTCTTTGGTCCCTACAGACCCTGTCTGCCTGCAGCAATCTGGTTTCCCTTCTCCCACTGCCACCTGTGCCCTGATCTCATCCCCTGTGTGTGTGTGTCTGCTCCTGGAGCTTGTCCCACACCACACAGCTGCGGTGTCAGCTCCAGAGGGCAAGTTCTCCTGCCATCCCAGGAGGTTTCCCTGGCCAACCCACAGCTCCCAAACCCAAGAAGATCGATAAAACAGTCCTAACATCACAAATGCTTGTCCTTGAAAAATTCAGAACAGAGGAACAAGAGCATTGCTCACATTGTAAAGGACCAACACAGTGACAAAAACCTCACTGGGCCCCTTGTGTTTCCTCAAATGTCACCACTAGGTCAAGAAACTGAGCATTTAGGAAAGAGCAACAATTAATCTGGAATAATGGCATGCAGGCAGGAAGACCAGCTCAGAGGCAGCCCTGTGCATGCAGATCATTGTCTAAAGTGTCCCGTAGGGGAAAAAAACTAGGGCTCTACCCTCACAGAAGAATGTGAATGAATATACTTCCCAGAAAAAAATTAACTTTTCCTCTTTGAATTTTGCTCTAGGAGCCAGCAGAAATCCAATCCTGTTGTGCTTTTATCTGTCATTTTCTCTGGAAGGTTTTATTAGCTCAATTAGCAGAGCTATCCGTACCGAAATTTCTCTTTCTGTCATTACTCTACAGCTCTTGAATGTAAAATTCCAGAGGCAGAACTTTGAGATGCAACTCACAGCAAGCTTGAGAACCTTTCAGTCTGTTACCCCATTACCATACACTGAGCAGTACATTTTAATCCCGTATTCCACATAACAGATCATGGTAACAGGCCTGTGCAGTGCTTGTCTGTGACAAGGGGGAGCTGCAGTCGGGGCACCCGGAGGCAGCACAACCCCAGTGGATGTTCAGGCATTCAGAGCACCATACCAAAGACTTGGCAGCTCAGCTCCAGCTCCTGTGGGGGACACAGGACCTGCCGAGCTCAACGGGCTTGGTAGGTGGGGGGTATGCACACAAAAGCACACGGGCACAAAACAACCTTCTAAAAAAGGTAGTTAATGATTTGATCATGAACTAGACCTGTCTTGCTGCAACAATGTAACCTCAGACAATAAGGCAGCCTTTCAGTGCTTCTATCATCATTATTCTATTAACACGTTCCACCTTTTATTCTGCCTGAAATAATATTGACTTATACCTTCCCTTAAGGGCGGTTTTAAGACACGAGTGAGCGACCATCTCTGCGTTATCTGAGACGGAGCAAAGACTTTTTATCAAGTCTTCACCTCTTCAGGAAACACACAGCTCCACTTGTGTGTGTTCAGTGCTGTGTCTGGGAGGGATGCTCACAGATGGAGGCTCAAAGGGAAGCCAACTGCAGTGCTGCTGCCTGGCCGGTGCTGAGCACACAAGCCTTGGTCAGAGCGAGCGCCTGACATTTTCAAAAGCCACGCTCTGCAACTGCAGAAACTGAGCTCTGAAGATCTTCTTCACATTTTCCTGTAAGCCCAGCAGCAAAGTCAGAGAGCTGCCACACAGGAAAGAATGTTTGTTTCTTCTCAGTCTCCCCCCCTTCCCTCCAAATCCAATCTCTCATTACCTTGTACCCTGTCCAGCACGGTAGGTTGAAGGATGCAACCCAAGAACTCCCAGTCTTGGGGGTGCCCCTACAAACACAATTCCCACAAGAACTATACTTCAGGAATGAGCTTCCAGGAGAATTCCAAATGCTGTTAACAGGGTTGTTCAACCTGTCAGTAAGGACTAAAATACTAATAAAGGACTCAAAAGAGATAAATCAGATGAGTCAAACTGGCCTTTGCTGAATACATGCAATACTTTTGCAGAAAACAATGCAAGTAGAAGGGAAGCATTAAGTAGCCTTGTGTCATATTGTCAGCAGTTGTTACAATTACAGGATAGTGGTTATCAGCAGGATCTGTAAATTTGTTTATCTTTAGAATAAAGAGGCATTTCAAATACGACAACTGTATGTGCAAATACTGACTTCAACAACCAGGCCAACACGAACTAGGTATTCATTCTGTACCTCTAAGAAATTCTTGTGCAAAATACAGTCAAAAGCATCTCTCTTTCCGAGGTCTAAAAATCCTATATTGGTAGAATGATATCATTGCTGTTTCTGTAAACTGTGAATCAACTTCCCACACCTTAAATCAGCAAATTACTGTATCATTTCTCTTGTGTTTGTCATTCAGAGCACTTCATCTTGAGAGAAGAGAAAGCATTTGTTTCTTTGGCAGTGGCTGATAATGAGCATACTCGTACAAAAGGGTTTTATAAGGGTCAGTAGCCTGTTACAGGGGGATTCTTACACAGCTTTTCATCACAGAGCAAATGGAGAACGTGCTTTTGCTGCTATGGAATTATACCCATTACTGAAAAATACTGTGGTTCCTCTATTCACGGTGTGATTGAGACTGAGAAGGAGAAAGATCAGATCAGTACTCACGGCACAGATCAACAAAATCAGTATTACAACGATACAAAAATTATTAATATGATAAAGCACTAGAAAGCATTATGTTACCATGTATCTCACATTATCACCTGCCATGCTGTACCAGAATGGAGGCAGGTCAGTGGCTTCCCATCACCAAACAGATCAATCCATGATGATGAGGCAATCTGTGCTGTATTATTCTAGTTCTGATATGCCTTCTATAAGTTGGTCATGACTTTGTTTGAAAAGTGGGTGTACGTCTCTATAATGGTAAGCAGAAATACTAGGTCTCTATGCAGTAATTTGTTTTATATTATCCAATACTTGTGGAATTTCTCTCACCAAACCATAATTCTACATTGAAATTGGATTAGTAATTTTTCTACTCTGAATTTACTGATTTTCCTATCAGTGCCTCGACTTTCAGAATTGAATTTCTATCTCTGTATCACACTTTAGAAGAAGGTTAATTTTTCCAGCAATTTATGTTGCATTATTTTTAATATGAAATAGGCTTAAAAAGAGAGCAATATCAAAGGCTTTTAGTTTTCAAAAGCTGAAGAGCTGATGGAAGCAGAGAGAGCCCCATTTCTAACCCAGAACTACACAATAAATTGACACAGCGAGTGTGTTAGCAAAACAAAACAGTTCAGAAGAACAGAGGATAAGGAATAAAACAGACAAAAAGAACTGATTAGTCTTATTGATTCAGAGCAGCAGTATATGCATTTAACACCATCCAGAAATAAGACTCTTCCTAGTTTAGAAATTACATGTCTAATGGAAATACCATCACATTAAGGACAAATACATACTGGTAAACAGAGCCACCATTCCCATCTCCAAACAGGACAAAAAAACCTTCCAACTTGAAGCCTAAGTCAGTTGAGACCACACATCTGAGCAGCTTTTCCTGGTATAGAAGAATAATAACCTTACATATAATCTTTCAGAGAGTAACACCCCGATTTAAAAGAAAACAAGTATTTTCATCACACAGTTTTTCTTTTTTCTCTTCAGCAAGTGTTAGTGGCAAGGTGGCAAAATGCACATCCCCAAGAGAGAATAACATTAAACATCACTTGCCAAATTCTTCAAATAAAAAAGAAATCTGCAGACACTACACCCACACCCAGAATGACCCCCTGATCTTTAGAGTCTTTTCCGAGGGGTCATCCCCTTTACAACACCTCTGAGAAGGGCACATCTCCAAGGCAAGTTTCTGACATAGTAATCATTATGTGTGTAGGAACAGTAGACATTTAGTGCAGATAAGGACAGAACAAGCTCAGTGTTTGGTCTGATCTTGCCAGGAGAAAAGGGAAAATGAGATTCCAAGTGACTAAATTGATTTTAAGCTTCTATCACATTCAGAAAACCATCCTATGGGCCCTTTCCTCAGTCACTCCAGTTCATGGCCTAGGATACTTAAACTGCCATTCACATTAAAATGTCAGGATTGTAGGAGCAAGGCAGAGCAGAGATTTCCCCCAAGCATCTCTGTTGCATCTCTCCTGTAACCTCTGGCAACAGGGCAGAGCAGGCACCCAGGAGCTACAAGAGCTGAGTCACTGCAGCTCTTTGCTTCAGCACCCACATGTCACTGCCATAAGAGTACTTTATCTAGGTGAAAAAAGATACCCAGAATCATGACTGGTGTTATGCAAGGGTCTTGTGGATAGAGATATCAAAATTTAAGACAACAGATATTTAAAGAAATAGAACTGAAACTGCAGCATCAATTTTCAACCAAATCTCTTGCTGTGAATAAAAATCAATGATAATCTTGTCTCTAACTTTTTAGGATGTGTTCAACAGATATATTACAAAGACTCTGAAAGCTAATGGAGCCTGGAATATGAGCTCCATCCTTAAAATGATATGTAACGTAATTATGCATAATGTTCTTCTACTGTGTTACAAATTTACAGGAGAAGTTTGACTTCAGTATAATTGCTTATTTGACATTAGTGTCTGTGTAACTGAAATCATATTGAGCTTTCAGCTTGTCAAATATTTTGTGGTTTTCCACCTGTGAAACATTAGAATTGGCCTGACTTTTCCTCTTCAATCTAGCCCCAAAAAAATGTCCCTTCTGATCTTCCTGGGTTTCAGTATTGTTTTCAGCCACCCACAGCCACCTACACTGTCATCATGAGAAGTAAATGTCCTTCTCAAGGACATCAGGCATGATAAGTGCACGAAACCCAGAGCAGAGAGTAACATGTTTCTTAGTATTTTCTGTGCAGTAGAGGAAACCTCATTGCACATGGACTGTGTTTACCCAATTCTAAGGTCAAATAAAGGTCTAGAGCAGAACCAAAGTCACACCTCTAGGATATAATGTCATCAGTCACATGTAAGTGTTCAGTATTCCATCTCCCTCTGCACAGGAGTTCCTCTCTTACACATTCTACTTTCATCACAGTGGTGATTATAATTATTATTATTATTATTCAGTCAGCACAAAGAACCTGAAAGAGACCAGTGCTAGGCAGGAGCTTGAAGCAAGCTCAAAGAACATCCTTGGCCAGCAATTAGCTCCTTCTCACCAAGGGATCAACCTAAAATAGTTCTGTCTCCACGTAATCAAGCTGAAGATCAAACAGACTGGGATGCTTACCTGCAAAGATGAACATATCCTCACCACCCCACTAGAATTTTGCAGGGCTCTTTTCCCTCCCAATAACAAACAGTAAAGCCATGAGACTCTGAGCATTGATACATGACCACATTATACCACCAAAATTATCAGGCTGTAGGTATTCATAATTCTCATTTGAATGAACTGCTCCATTGCTAAGGGATTTCTATTTTAAATTGACAACAAGGACAATATGAATAAAGATGATTTTGAACTCATAAAGAGGAATTTAGTTGGATTAAATGAAAAGCATCCAAACATCTGACACAACTAAGCTTCAGCTATCTCACAGCAAAAACAAAGCCAGCACCACAAAATCACTAGAAACTAGGTTAAAAAAGATGGTGTGAGGAGAAGATTGAAAAAGATGAAAACCAATAGCAACGAAGGTTAAAACCCAATCCACATACTCTGCCTTTTCATACACATAACTCACTGGGAAGGAAAAAAGATTATCTCCCACCAGCGGAATGGCTCATTGCCTCAAGGAAATGCAAAACAACTACTGTTACAGAATAAAAAAAGACCACACGATATGAGGAGGAATACTCTCACCAAAAAAAAAAAAAAAAAAAAGCCAAAAAACCTAACAAACCAACCTTACTGCATATAAATGAAAACACACAGCAAAAGGACATCACAAAACCTGGGGTGAAATGGTGTAATACAAAGACTTATAAACCGTGTTCTCCCAAGAACAATGGAAACATTCTTCCCAGCAAAAATCCTGCCCGCTTGAGCAAACAGCCCATGCAAAAAGTCAAGGAACATCTCCTGAAGCTCTATCTGTGCCTCACAAAAGAAAATAATTTCGCAATGCATGGCAACAAAGGAAGGGCTGATCCTTGATTTTTCATTATTATAAATTAGGAACTATTTCACAGCAGCCACTGAAATTACTGTACCGAGACAGAAACTCTGCAGAGGTAAAATGAAGTTCTGGCTCACAGGGAAACTGCAGCTCCCTATTTTTTAACCCTCCTGCAGCAGAAGGTCTTTTGTTATTGACACAAGGGAGGAAAATACAAATGACAAATCAATTTTGTCCATTTTTTCAGATTATGATTAACATTAATCAATTTCTACAGCTTTTTTTTTTATTTTCTATCACTGTTTTGGTGCTTATAGCACTTCCACCACTGATCTAACATCACGGGATGAATATTTTAAGGAAAAAATGACACAAGTGGTACCACAAAGTTTGCTTCTCAGGCGGGCAAGCTGCTATCCCTCAGAAGATAGCTGAGTCACACAGTGTATAAATAACTCTGTGAAGAGAATAACTTAGTCTCACTGTGAAATCACTCTGCAGAGCCAGAAAGGTGGGGACACAGTGGTTGCTATCAGTGCATTAGCAGTTCCCTTTCTCCCCACATCATCTGCAACAGCTTGGCTTCTCTCAAGCAGCTTGAAGGCAGACAAGAATGTTTTGTTCCCAAGTTCCCATCGAGCTTTGTGAGAATTCATTAACCCTGTGATGATGATTCACAAATCCTGGCTGTGCTGGGAGGTCACTCGAGTGACCACGTGCCAGTTAGAAACGGTCCTACAAAAACAAATGGAGCCATCTCCAAACCCGGTGAGGAGAAGCTGTGGGTCACATCCCACCCAGCAGGATTTCCCAGCTCTCAGACACAACACAGCCTACACCTGTCCCACTCTGAGTAGCCGGAACACACTGAATAGAAAGTCAAGGTCATTTGCAATGGTGGCAGCAGAGAGCAAAGATTCTCTGGATTGCATTCATGGATGCACATAGAAACATTTGCCTGCATCAAATACTGCTTTGGGGAACAGCTTCTTTTTAAATAATAAAGCTTATGCAAGAGTGCTGGTGGTATTAAACTATATATAACTTAACTCATGGCCTCAGCATCTCATATAAAAATTAAGATGTACATACACACACGCATTCTTCAGCTAAGACCTTCCTTCTACCTCGACTCTTTCTTCTTTACATCCAGAAATAGTGAAAAAAAGCATTTAGACCTGTCCCTAACACTGTATTTAGCCAAACCCTCTGGCACAAAGTCTAGAGAAACCCCCTTCATCTCTGAGACAGACACACCACTGTCATCATTAACACAATATTGTCTCAAACCTTGGCACGCTCAGGGACCCGAGTCTGGGCAAAGGCTCCCCTTCTCTCCTGGGTGGGAAGAGTGCTCCTTTACCTCACATCATGTGCTGTGCAGAAATCATGTCAGGGCAGCATCAGAACCTGTGTCCTGATGAAATCTGACCTCTTTCACTATTTTACCCCTGGTTTTTAATGACTATGGCAAAATCTTCAGTGTAACAGGAGTTAAACTAATCTAGACTAAAATCAGAGCCTTCCATGGGCAATTCAAAACTGTCTTCCACTGAATAGCTTAATTTAGCTTTCAACCACTGCACCAGTTCTGCAGCCACATCTCCCTTCAGCAGACTGTTCAAATACAAAACACAACATCACAATACTTTATACAACCTCATAAAAATATGCAACACAAGACACTAAAGCATCACTTTGCAAACTGTTGGCTCTTCTGTTCTTTGTTATGTTTCTGCCTGTTTGTTTGTCTCTCAGAAATTCCAGTCCTCCAAAGACATTTTGAAAAAAAGCTCACAACTTTAATGCAAAATTATGCCATACGCTTCTGACAGGTAAAATATGAGCACTCCTTTGAGTCCCATCCTGCAGGCTGTGTGCAGTCAGCATTTCCACTGACTTCAGGGAGAAGTCTGACAGAAAGATAAACCTAAAAAGAAATGTAAAGGTCCAAAACAAAGATGCAATTCCAGAGGTACTTTTGCTTGAAAGAGATGACCTGTGCTGCCTTAACAGAAGGACCAATTCATTGGTTCCTGGGCTGACAGATTTTATTTCAATACTTATGATTCAGTAAAAGTAGCTAGAAACATCAAAATAAGCTGTTTTACTCCCTATCCATAATCTGCCCTCCTTAGTGAACACCAGGCTTGGTGGTGACTTGAATCCTCAGCTGCATCAATTTCCTTTATTTAGCTGGAATAAATGTAGAGATGAACAGGATTCATGGTCAAATATTATTGTATTTCTTACACTGAGTCAATGTAAAAAGGCCTGTGTAAGTAACAACCTGCAACTGTCTCACATTCCTAAAAACCAACCTTCTCTGGAGTTTTCCTATCTTTTTTTATTCTCTGCTTATGAAGCATGTAATATTCAGCTCTCACTGGAAAGTTTGTTCCTGAAAATGCCCACTTCTTTCCAGAGGTGATGCAGAATGCTCAAAAAAACCAAGAAAACAACCCCAGACTAAAGACTAATCCACATTTCCCTGTGGGAATGACCTGAAGAGACATTACATCTCTCCTTCTTATGAATGTGGTAGCTATATTGATTTATTATAGACATTTTAATTTTCTTCTGCCTTTTCATTTTCTTTTGACAGAGGTGAAAGCTAAGGTCAGGTCAGCCATTGCCCAGTGCTCTGTCTCAAAACCAAACCAACAAACTTGTTTCTGGGTAGCAATGGTCATTATTCTTCTTTTGCCATCACTTTTTGCCTTTCCCTACCCTCTCCATCTACGCAGCAGATATTTTCTGTATTTTCTATTTTATTTTACATCCATGCAATTCATGGACTCAGGTGAGGGACGGAAAAATGATAATGAAAAACCCAACACCGATGACATTTTCTTTCTACTAGATTTTTCTATAAAGAAAAAACCGAGTATCTACCTACTGTCATCACATTATCAACACGGCAAAACATTTTTAGGCTTGAACTGAAAATTGACTTCGCTCATGTACATTAGGAGCTATTTGTGACCTGGTGACAATCTGGGTGCAGTGAGTGGCAGGCTGTGCTGCCAAGGCTGCTCCCTCCCCGAGGGACTGGGAGGTTCCTCCTGCCAGCAGGCAGGCATGATCTCACTGCCACCTCCTCTTGGAAGAGCAGCAGGGCTGGTAGCACAATACTGGCTTTCACATTTATCTCCCTTTCACAGATGCCCAAAGCCCGTGAATACAAATGAGGGGATACGATTAAAATAAGTTTGTTTGTCACTGAGAGTCAACTGTGAATGACTAACAATCAATGAATAACCCAGTGGGTGTTTGATTACATGGCCTGCATGTTAGGTTTTTGAAGACTAACCTCTCAAAGCATATTTCCATCCTCTTGGCTCCCTATGAGAGGATAAACATTTCAAAGAAGGCACTGACTTTTGCAGTATTTGTTTGTACAGTGCCCTAGCACAATGGGGCTCTGTTCTCCAAGCTACTCTTAATGAGAAGTTCAACACCCATTTCCTTTTATAATCACACAATCAACAGTTTGTGTTTAGCCTTCTACTTTCCTGGTGGGCAAAAGCCTTATTGATCAGATTCCCTGTTAGTTAGTTGTTCACCTTGGCAAGAATCCTCTTGCTAGGTAAGAGAGAAGAAAGAAATTGTTTTCCTCAGCAGCTGCATTCTTGTTTGTGTTCACTTCCACAAACAATTTAAGCCAAAGACTACTTTCTTTTTTCCGCTAAGAGAGGTATTTGTTGAAATTCACTTTGAGAGATGAGTTGAAGGCAAGTGAAATTCCTAAGAGCCCTTCAGCTGTGAATATCAGTCTCTTTGCCTTGGACCTTTGAAGGTACATCTTCCTGAGCTACCAGTGATCCAGATTCTAAACTGAACACTTACTGTTACAAATGAGGTATTGTTTTAAAGAGTAAGCATGAATGCAGCATTCCATCTTTGTGTCTCTTTATATGGAGCATTCTTAGGCAGGTTGGTTCTCAGTTGCACCTACACTGCACTTTGTCTCATCATAGTTTTTTGTTAACATGATAAAAGTGACTTAAGTCCTGCTTGAGCTTGTTCGTTTGGAGAATTGTTTTTGGGGCTAATTGCTGTTGGAAAGCAGATTATCATCTTTAGATATACTGTACCCCCCTACGATAAAACTGGGCAGTTATTTATTAATAACACAAATGATTTAAAGCAGTAGAGGAATCTACAAGAGTAAGACTTACACACTTAGTGTTTGTACCATTTTTGGACATATTAGTGCTGAAAATCCTGATAAATAGGAAAGAAATTCCCAACATTCATTGAGAAATGCATAAGTTGAGAAGTAAACCTGTAAAAGTTAATTTTACAGAATGCAATAATATTAACTGTGAAGGGTGGGGCTTCCAGAAACATCTGGCCACTATTGCACACTCGAGAGCTTGAAAAGATTAGTAAATATAACTGGCTTACACAACCTGGGGGTGGTGCAACAAGTGTCAGTTTATAATGCAAGGGACAAAACAGTTGTTCTAAATGCAACAGAGGCTTTGGAAAACAAAAAGGAGTTAAAAAAAATATTTAAATAGTAATGGAAATGAGGGATGAAAAGAGAAAAAAAAAGGGGAGGACACTCTCTGCTTTGGTTTTGCTTTACACAGACTTTCTCTTGATCCAAACCACTTGTCAATCTGTCTCAAGAACATGAACAAGGTTTTCAAAACAAAGGCAACTCATTGAAGTTGCACCTTCTACGGATGAGCATCCAAGAAAATTCTTCCTGGTGCCCACGTTACACTTCACACCAGACCCTGTGGGATACCATTGCCCCAGATATGTCGTGGTGAATTAGGACATCAGTGGAGAGTAATGACTACTATGAAACCAACATATGAAGGGGTAGAAATAGTCCCCTGATAAAGGCAACGTTCACTTCTCATATGCCTTGGACTCACTGTCTGGCTGAGACAGCTCACAAAGTATCAATTTTGAGTCACCTATAGGGGTAGTTTTTGTATAATGGGGAGCTGCTCTATTCCCAGTGACTCTGAACCCACCAATTTATTTCATGCAGCAATTAAACATTAATGGATATCTGTTTTAGCCTGTTCAGAGCAGAGATGGTGACTGAAAGAGATAAAATTGCATTCTATCATGGGTCTGCACAGTCAACAAACTGCTTTCATCTCACAGTCCCATTTTTTTTTTTTTTGGTAGTAAAAGGAAAGTTGTGATCTATAAAAACTTCAAATACTTTACATTCTCCAAACAGGAACTTCCCTGTCAACCTATCACAGATCTCAGCCTCTTGATCTTTTCTTTGTGTCTTATGATAAGATTCAACACCAAGACATATTTTTCTTAAAGGACCAGCCTATAAAAATAAGAAATGGAATTTTATTTCATATTCCTAAAATTAGAAATGCATTATTGATAGGATCATTAATTATATATTTTGGACTTATAATCAAGATTTGAAGAAAGGCACAATATTTGAATGTACATAATTGCTATCACAGCATACAATCACTTTTTTTTTATTAAGTACAGACCCCATTTCCTCCTTGTATGAATATTGTATTCTGAATACGCATTCCAGTTATTTGCCACTATCTTCTCTTCCATTTCAGTCCTTATTCTGAAAGAAGGCAACTCAGATGTAAAGATTTCCTACTGATGTAATCAAGTTCTACATCAAAATAAATCTGAAATGCAGTCTTAAAAAAACCCCCAAACCCTCCCAATCTCCTCCTCCCTCAAGGCCTCAGAGGTGGTGGGACCACAGGCACTTCAGTCCCTGACTGCATCTTCCAAGGCCTCTGTAAGTCACAAGGTAGGATCTGCCTTTCCATGGTTTGCAGAATTGCTGCCAACAGAGATTGTATATGTTGCTGAAGGTTTTTGCATGGCAGTGAGTTGACCTGTAGCCTTTCAGAGGGTTCTCTCTGTGTTTGTGTGCATGCACACACACATGTGCATCCTTTTCTCTCAGACCAGGAGCAGAGCAGGAACCTCTATCAAGTTTTCAGCCACCCTACATGAACTGCACTGTTTTCTAAGTGTAGGCTTGATCTGAGACTCCAAGGAGATTTATTAAAGTAGCAACCAGGGCAGGCAATGTAGATGTAAATGAAGGAAGATTAGAAACTTTCATGGACGTGTGTCCCACCATTTTCCCCCTGTGTGCTACCACGTGCCCCAGGAGCTGGTGCAGCTCTGGCAAAGCCTGGCAGGAGGGGACGAGCTGGGTGAGCCACAGCACACAGGAGGCAGCAGATCTGCAGTGCCAAGGAGCCGTGGGTCAGGGTAGCCAGGATTTCCCTCAACCTCACTGAGTTCTTGGTTCTGTGACAAAAGGCAGCTCTTGTACATTTAATGCATTGATGTGAATGGCAGTGTGTGTCAGGCTTCCTTCACAGGAAATTAGTGTCTTGCATTAAAGGATCTTTGGGTTATTTTTTTTTCATTACGTGGAATAAAGAAGCTGGTTGATTTCCACAAACACACACACAATTTGTAAACTAAGACGAGCACAGCAGGGAAGAGGTGATGACCCATGCTCTAATCTTGTCAATCATTCAGCAGTGACAAATACACATAAAACCTTAATTTTCAGAACCAGACCTGAGAGTCCAAGCTCAGATGATAGAACATCTTAGAACAGGTGGTAGGATGCTGGACACACACGTTAAAGATCCAGATTCAGTGCCCCAAGTTACCAGATGGGATTTAGGAGTGAAGACCTGACCTTCAGTCTTCCTGTTTCACCTCCCCATGAGTATGACAGGGAAGCCACCAGACACTGTGCAGCAGCCCCTGTCTGCTCAAACCAGGGCAGTGGAACCAAAAGCAACTAATGAGTAGTCAGCTACAGAAATCAGATGGTTGTAACCAGCTGCTACACTAAGTAACTGAGAGCAAAGGATGTGACATTCTGCTACTATTTTGTATTTAACTTCTCTAGGTATAACTACATTATTTAACAGAAAACCTTTAAAGTTACTGGGACTGAGAAAACAGGATCTTTGATGTCTTTTATGCTTACTTCACTCATAGCGTAGATACTAAACCTCCTGTTTTAGAGACTGAAGACTGCTTCATTACTAAATGTCTGTGCATCATGGCCCTTGCAAATCTCTATTAAACTGAGGATTAGGCAAGGGCTGGAACAGATAGACAGTATATTTTCATTCAATCTCCTTTAAAATAATGATGCATACAACTTCATGTCATTACTCTTTAATGGTCTTAAGCCTATTTAATAGCACAGTAATATTCCAAATAGGAAAAGGGAATTATTTCCACATTTAATTTTCATCGCAGAAGTGAATGTGGTTCTTTCCATGGCAGATAAGCAGCTAAAGCTGCTTGGTACCTTAACTGGGATATGACTGCATTAACTCTGCTACATTACAGCTGAGCTAATGAAACAAAGCAAAATGATTAGCTTTAGACTCCCTGGGGTATCAGAAAGTAACATTTGCCTTGCTCCTGAGGTCCTCCATAGAGGCAACTGGATCTGCAGGTGCTGCACTTGAGTGACATCAAGTTTGGCCTGTGCGACCCAGCTGGAACCTGCCCCATCCTCCCAGGGCACAGGTCCTGCCCTGGGCTACACAGGGAGTTGGTGAACACCATGGTCCTGGCCATGGTACCTCTCATGCAGCAAAAGCTGGATATTGCCAAGGAATAGTTACCCTGTTCTTCCCTTACTATCACCGATGTAAGTCTGTGAAAGTTGTAGATTTGCTCCTCTGTGGAAAGCAGTTGACAATTAGGCTTCCTGGCTCTTGCATCACAAGTAGAAATAACAGGTTTTCCTTCTTTAATAAAACAATAATTATTACAATTCCCTAGTTGCTACTTTAGCAGAATGTCCTACTAGCTAATTTAACTTAAAAAAAAATCAGATTCAGATGGAGTCTGTGCAATTCAGAATACAAAGGGTATCTGAGTCAAGGTTCAGAAACTTTTTCCCTTTTTCTTTCAATGCAATAATGTGATTGATTTTCCCCCTCTTGGGGGGTGTTCCTATATTCATATTTCAGCTTTAATTAGCTTCTCCAGGATTGTTAGTGCTTCCGCAAGATTGTATCCTCTAAGTTCTAATTATAGATACTGGATAGATTAGCCAGTGCTTGATGACCTTTTATAGCCAATTGACTTCAGCTTCATGTGCACAAAACTCCTGGCTGGGGAAGGAAGAGAAGTTATATCAGATGACAGGTGAAGAACAGCAGCTCTGCCCTGTGCTCCAGTGCTGGTACTCTACATGAGCTCCACCAGTGAGAAAACTCACATGACTCATAAAGCAGAAAAGAGCCTGCTTATGAGCAGAATTCCAGAGATATTACATAGATATTTAATATAAAGTTCTACCCTTTAAGAGAAAAGTTGACTGTAGACTAAAAATCTAGGGTTATTGGCATTGTAATCTGAAATATTTAAAGCTTTGCCTTGCCAGGTTGCACTAGTCTTCAAAATGTAAGAGCATTTCATTGATTGCCACAGAACTTGATGTTTAAGTACCGCCTCAGTGTAGTTTTGGAGACAACTCCTGGACAGGGATCCAGCTTGTCACAGTGTGTGGGACTACAGTACTTCTGTCCTGGAGAAAACAGTTTACCATCCCACACTTTATAGTCTGAGTCTCTTGACTGCACCCAAATAGTCAGCTCCTACTCTGTCCTGGGATCTCCAGGAAACTCCTGGACAGAGATATCTCACATGACTCAATCATCTGCTGAAAAAAGCCTTCAGCAGCATCACAGTTTCTGGCAGTGAGAGAAGCTGTGCCACAAACCTCTCATTCTCTCTCTCTCTCCCTTTCTAGGCATTTGTGATATGAAGACTGTCCCAAAATTTCTCTCATCAGCTACCACAACTAAAGAGAACTGGAACCATGGGGTGATGTTACTACTGCAGATGAGGTTTTTTCCTAAGAATCTGAGAACACAGATTTCATTCATTTTTATCAGATTTGTAATTTTAAACTATGTAAATGCTAATGAGAAAAAAAACCCCTTTGAAGATATTATAATAAAGATTGTACATGTGTACAGAAACACATAAAACTAGTCAGGGAGCTTCATTACCTTATCACTCAGTGATTGGTTTAATAAAACATAACTGCTTCTCATGCAGAAATAAAAGTCTGTTGGATTTTTGTACTTAACCATTAATTAACAAGGTTGCAACAGTATGAATGATTTACAGTGACATGCTCTGACAGGTTATACATGGTGAGTAATGCCATGTCAGACACTTCAGTATTTATATTGAGATGAATGGCACATAATGTGATGCACATGCTAACAGTGAACATCAATATTTAGTACTCCCAGCAAAGCCTACCAGTATGATAAATTTGGCCTTAACTCCATATCTGTCTGCAGTCTTGCCTATCAGCTATTTATTTAAAGGAATATTTCCAGAGGACCCTTATAAAGTATATTTATACAGTCTCACTGCAATAGCAGGTTTTGGCAAGTACTTTTTATTCTCCTCAGAGCAGTGAGCTCCACTTTACAAAGACCCTGGAGTCCATAAAGGCCATCTGGGTTTGCAGCAGCCTGGTAAGAACCCAGGAGCTGCACTGTTCCTGTCACATCATCCATGATCCCCTACACACCCTTGCCTCCTCCTGCATCAGAGATGTGCCCTTTCTCCACTTGTATCCATTCCCTTGTGGCAGAAGGAGAGGGTGAGGTGGTCCCTCTCAACAACTCTGTGAAAAATACTCTGAATTCCAAGGAAGGGCAAAAAAGCCTCTTTTGGCTGCCCATCCCTGTTCTCCTCTGCTCACAGGAGCAGGGAATAGCTCACTGCTCCTACCCAGTTCCAGCTCTTGCTCAGCAGAGCTGAAGAGGAGACCACCCACCACTTCAAACTGTATACACTCAGGACCTACAGGAATGTCTGAGAAATTGTAATAGTAGCTCTCTTACTTGCTCTTCCCTTACATCGCTCATGCTGCAGGTTATTTTTTGTTGCCAGCTGTGAATGCTGCAATGACCATGCTGTGACTGGTCTGTTTAGAGCTTAAATTGTAGAGAGGAAGGGAAAGATTTTCTACATTATCCCTTATTTCTACACAAAGAGAGCATGTGGTTGCTGACCAATTAATAATTTTGATAATTCCCTCCACTTTAGTATTAAGTCTGCTCAAGCCCTTCAGATATTGCCCTAAGCAAAATCAGAGTATATCTTAGTTTTAGAATGCTTTGGTCTTACCTTTGAGAATTTGCACCATTGCTGCTTTTTAATACACACATAACACACAACTGAGCAACTGATCATTTTCAGTGGTAACAGAGAAACCACCAGCACAGTCCCTGCCCTCTGCTCCCCAGACACCCTCAAGAAACCTGGAAGGCAGAAGAGATTTGATTCTTTTTATCCAGAACATCACTCTGCCTGTAAGAAGAAGAAGCAGCACAGGCTCATCCATTCCTCTCCTGCCTCATACCTTTAACTGTGGTCTCACTGGCAGCCCTGCACACAGTATTTCAGAGCATTCCTACTTAGTCTAAGGAGATGGGAAAAAACCCTTAGGGTACTGCCTATTCTCAAAAACACATGTTATAAGAGTAGGGTATTACTTTATTTCAAGTCCCAAACTAGAGTACAAATAAACCAAGATATTTTCCTTGTTTAAACACAGTGGTGAAACTGCACTGGGTATCTACTTGAGTAGGGTAGCAATGAGCTAGCAGAGGATAAACCTATATTGCCAGAGACCTTTTCTCATTTCGAGTAGCCTCTTTGCAATCCAGTCACACCTATATGAAAAACATATTTCTGTATTTATCCGCCACTAATCCATAATTCTTTATGAACTGAACTATCATTAAATTTAGTCATCCCTGTTGTCATATGGATAAAAGAAAGATTTGTTCCATGTGTGTGCATAAAGCCAGTGCTTATTTACTCGCATCACGTACTGAACTATTTAATATTTGTCAGCTAACAGAAAAGTTGTCAACCTGCCGTTCAAGTGAATGCTGTGGTGTACCTACTCTTTCAAAGATTATTTATAGGGCAGGGGATTCACATGAATGCAAATTACAAGATGTTTGACATACATTGATCCAACACAGATGTATTAAACCCCTCCCCTCTCTCCTGGCACTGACATTTTTCAGTGTAAGATTTCCTCCTGACACAACCAGCAGCCATTACACATGGCACTGGATTGCCCTGGAATATTATGGACATTGATCTATTTTGTCCATCCAAGAGAAACCAGAAGACTGTAGGGCTGCAGTGCACCTCTGTGGGGAGAAAAACACTAAAAGCTCTTCAATACAGAGGACAGGAGCACACTGGTACCAGCAGCAAAAGCCAAACAGACCCAAATGTGAAATAAGCAGAAATTTATAAACCTGAAATCTTTGGAATCATGTATAGAAGGAAGGAAGGGATTTTCCATCTCTTAATGCTTTCATGTCAAAATCAGGAGTCTTTGTGGAATTGAAAAGTAGTTCCTGGTAAAGTCCACCTGAGCATCTTAACTACCTCTGAGCTCCAAAACTGCTTCCACACAGAGTCATCACTTGAAATCCAAAGCCAAAATATAAGCTTTAGTGCTCAGATAACCTTGTACCAGTGTTCATAGCCACCTCCCTGGTCACCCAAAAAGTGTGCTTCAGTATATAACATTTAGAGGTTCACTGCTGCTAGCACTTCAGCATGAGGCATCAGTTTAATTTAGGCTGCAGAAGGTTCCCTCTACTTCCCCCTGACAACTACTTTACGTGAATGAAATCCCCACCAATCTTCCAAATTGCTCATACCTCACCAGGAAGAGCAAATTCAAGTCAAGTTAGCTCTCCACACATACCAGAGCACTCCACTACCTTCTGTAAATTTACACATATATCACCAATGCTTATTAGACAGTCACCTCACCACATGCGGATGGGCAGAACTCACGTACCTTGCTTCCACCTGCACAAGCCCTAAAACCTGCACAGAGGGTCAGCAGCACTTACATGCTGCACTTGAGAATGGTGTGTGGTAGCCATGTGGAGAAATTTGATTCCCTAATCAGATTATTAAAACCCAACACACACAATAAGCACTAAGGTTGCTGGGCAGATGGACACCTCTTATAGAGCTTCCCCTCCTAACAGCCCTCTCCATGGCAGGGCATGTGGACTACATGATCTTGAAAGGTCTCTTCTAACCCCAACAACGCTGTGATTGCACTCAGGAAAGGCAATAAGGGGAGAGAAAATACAGGTCTGATAAAAGCCAAGAAGGTACTGTAATGCCAAGAATTATCATACGAACCAACAGATTAAACAGTCAACACCTACCTCCCTATCCATGTTTTACCTGCTGCTTTGCAGTGTTGTTTCCTTCCCCCCCCAAGACCCTTTCATCCTGTGATACATTCATGATGGTCCTATTCTTAGACACTGGGCTCAAAACCTTACTGCTTTGTATGGACTGAATTGATCCTTGTAAAGAATTCTTTGAAAACTACTATTAGGATGATGTATGGCCTAATTTTGGTTGTCATAGTATTTAGAGTCAGACTTATGACTTGGGAAACAATCTCCCACTGACTTGAAACGCAGAAAAAGGTTTTTTGTACTGTAAGAGAAGGCTTTCTGGCTGAAAAGTCATATTTTAAAGTTTACAGCTCCTGCTTCTGGCTCAGCACTGCTACAGCAGCAAGGAGAGGAGAGGCAGCCAGGCAGGGCTGCGCAGAGCTTTGACTGAGCCCCCTCCAGATCACCGGTGTAGCTGCTTCCCTGGAGGAATCCAGCAGCAGTTTATTACCATAAATACCAAGCTGCCATTCAGGTTCTTCTGTGGTTTTAAAAGCAGCATGTTTTCATTAAGATAGAAATTTCTATGAGGAATTAAGTGCATTGTAACAGAGGCAGTGAGATGTGACGCAAGAAAGCCGTGCTGGCTTTTATGGCTGGCAATAGTCACCACTGCTATCAGCCCTTTGTGTTGCCTTCCATCAAGTTTAATGTGCATAACCTTGGTGGTAGCACCTCATCTCACACTCTCTGGCCTTGGGGCCGTATAAACAAATAAATCAAACTAAAGCCAAATCCCAAAACGAGAAAGGAGAACCTCCTTTTCTCTCTTCTATATATATATCCATTCACATGATAGAGGTCATCTAAGCACCGTTGCATATACACATCATACTCTATATGGAAAGCCATACTCATTTTACAAGTGAATAAAGGATGGTTGAATTTCAAACCTTCCTACAATTCTGAATGCTTCAGCTTATACATTTCAGCAGGATTTTACAAGTAGTAAGCACCAGTTACAGAAACAGCTTATACTTGTACCTACCTTCACCACTGTTCAAACAGACCTTTAGAAGTCATGAACTGGGCCCTCCAGAATTAGGAAATGGCTTTAAAATGAGATTTTCAAGGCAGGTAAAATGTCCTGTTATTAACAATATACCTTAGACAAATCCAACGAAGCAAATCAGAATAACTCAACCATTGCTTAAGTATCTAATTCTTTTATACGCAACCACGACTCCTCAAAGTGAGAATGCCCGTGCAAAAGTCATTTAGTTCAGCTTCACTACCTTCCAGGTAACTTCTTCAGCTGAGAAAAAGAATCTGTTTTAAAGAACATACCCACTCATGACAGATACTGAACTAGCTAACATGCTTAGTGTTGTTTCTGCAGATTTTCACCATCCTGAAGCACGAGATGCCTGTGGCTTACACAATGAACAGGATTGATGAATTTTAGTTACATTAATCTCTGGTACTGTTCTCCCTCGCAGCAATTTTAGCAGTGCCCACTCCCATTACTACACTGAAAAGTCACTTTCTGACTCCAAAACAGATGTCTGGATATCCCACAGAGAACAGAATTGTCCTACTCGGTGTGGTCCCAGGGCTGCCAGTGAACTTCTTATTTCCTATCACTGACACAGTCTCTTGTCACTAAACCTTAAACAGGTGAAACTCTGAGCTCACATGTACAACACAATCTGCTCCCCAAGAGATTCATGCCCTTGTTCAGCTGATACAAGAATCTTTGATCTCGTCAACCATAGCACATACATGATCTCAAAATGTCACCTTTTGTAACTTTACCTTTCTTACACTCTCTCCCTCCCCTCCAAGTGCCAGCCTGCTCTGCTGCAAGCAAACCATCACTTGCTTAAGTGTTTCACAGGCAGCTGGTGCAACCTCACAGTGCTCCCAACACCAGCATCACAGGCAATGCATCCCTGGTGACAGCACTGCATTTAAAATTCCTGAACTCTGGCACAAACCCACATCTGCACTAAGCACCCAAACACACACGATACAGAATATGTTCTTTCCTATCATTGAGAAGACCCTCAAAGAAAAAATAATTTCCTTGTAAAATCAGTACAACTTCACTTGGGCTTTCGGGTGGTCTGGTGCTTCAGGGTTTGGGGATTTTTTTTATTATTATTATTTTGGGGGGAACGGGAGGGGAGGCGTAGTGATCATCAATTTCTTTTCTTAAGGAATAAAAAAAAGGTAATTTTGTGATTTTCAGTGAACTCTTTATGTCTTTCCTTCAGAAATCCACAACTCATTATCCAGAAGAGTTTGTACCGACAGACTGGATCCTAAAAGACTTTAGCCTTAAAGAGGTTTTTATTTACTTTTTTTCTTTCTTGTTTTACTTCAAAAGTTTTCCCAGTGGCTCTAATCTGTAATAGACTATTAAGATGTATCTCCTGTAGCTCTGTTGGTCACAGTTACTGATAAGATTTGACTCCTACTGTTCCTAAAAGGCGAGCAACAGGTTTCACCAGGGCATACATGACCTTTCCAAAGCTGTGGCCCGGTAGGAATTGCGTCGATTGCTCTGACCTGTCAGTGAACAAGAGCTGCAAAGCCAGCAGGAGAACAAGTTCTGATGCCTGTAGTTAAATAACAGCACCTCAGGAGAGCACATTTATGAAATATCTGAAGGGCTGAAAGGTCACTCTCAACGAATCTCCCCTTTCTCAGGAGCAAGAACTGCCATTTCCCAGCCGCTCCTCTGGCCAGGGCAGGTTGTACTGCAGTGGCCTGGATCTGAAGGTGTCCTGGCCACTTTAGAAGGGAAAGTATTTTCATAGATATGAGCTTTTGTCCACGGTTTATTATACTTGCAGCAACACTAAACTTCTGGTAGAAATTAATAAAACCCAAGTGCTGGAACTTCTTTGAACTAGCAGCGAGTAAGGCCCGTGTGCCTTTTCACACGGCTTCAGAGGACTCCAGGTCTCCTTTCTAGGGCCAAGGTCCCTAGACACCACACGAAGCAAATAAGGCTTTTATCCCCTCAAGCATCTCACACCTAGAGTTTGCAAACCTTTCAAAACTTACCACAACATGCTAGGAATCAAAGCATTTTTCTGAAGGTTTAACCAAGGTGGCTCTGTGGAATTGCAGAGCTCTCTTCACACCTCACACCACTGGCCAGAACCTGACAGCCCCGACCACCTGCTTGACTCACTTTGTTACACACTGTGCTGCTAATTCCTGCCAAGCCTCACCAGCTCCAGGATGGATCCATGGTTGGTCCATACCTCAAGTAACACTTTGTTGAGCAGAACCTGACCTTCAGGCAAAATGTAAGGAAGCAACTCCCTTCCCAACTGAGTCATCTCTTGTGCCTTAACCCACACAGCAGACAGGTGAGCACAGGAAAAAAAAAGCTGTTGCATGTTTCTAAGACACCACACTGAACATCCTGGCAGTCATCTACACACAGGAACCCTTGTTCTTGAGCAGAGCTCTAGCTTACCTTCCCCGCCTGCTGGCGCAACAGCTCTCCACACACTCCAAGGGCCATGGAATGAGTCCTCCTGCCTTTGCCTCTTGCTTTATGTTTTCTCCTGTTTTTCATGCCACTCTCCTGCTGCTTTGAGGTGCCTCTGTAGCTGTTCAAATGACAGATGAAAATAAAATTGACATGACGTCTCTGTTTACACACATTCTATTCTTTGGATACTTCAACTTACTCTAAGAAAAGGCACATTTAGTTCTTCCTGAACTGAGTCCAAGTGAAGGAAGCTAGTATGGATATCAGTCTCTAAGTCTGATGTGATGCTTCCTAAACTGTAGCCATCCATCAGTGTAACAACAGGCACATCCAAGACCTGAACAGTATTTTTATCGTGAGCTGTTTTGTCACCAGCTTAAAGAGAAAGTGCCTCAGAAGTAGATCTTCTACTACAAGCAACATGAGCTTGAAGTAACTCAAATCAAATGTTTTACTTTTTTTTTATTATTTCCCCAAATCTGCCATCTCTTGACACCTTCCCTCCCTTGTTTAAAAGCTTTTCTAATCCGGAACAGCATGAGAAGCAGAATGCTGTAAAGTGCATACAATGAAGTCTGACTGGGTAATTTGGCAATAGCCTTACAATAACTGTTTTCCCAAACCCATTAGTATACTTTCTCAATGTTCCAGTTAATATATAAAAAATAAAGTAAAGCTTAAACTGTACAACTTCTATAAAACGCTAGAGTAGGCAATGCACTCCTTGACATAACCACACATTTTAAAAATGGGATTTTTATCACAGTATTTCATTTCCAGTCAATCGAGGTCTGCATTCATAGATCATTTTGCACATACATTACTCAGAGACTGCTCTTTCTGTCTCTAGTCTGGTAAATATTTTTGCCTTGTGCAAAGGATATATGGGCAACATAGCTGAGATGAATTCTTGCATTAGTCTTGCAGCTGAGATGACAGTGACATACAGCAAGATATTAGAGCACTATGGTATCAGAAATGTACAGTAATCCTGAGTAAAGGATGTAGCCTAGAGTTTTATAGCCCCAGTACCAGGAAAACAAAGATAAAAGGTACACTTCCACTGTAACATACAGCCAAGTTTAGTCATTCAGAATAATATACCACATCAATTAAATTTAACCTATCGATTCATCATCTCCCTGGAGCTGGCCCAGGTGCCTTCAATGACAGCTTGGCCTATTTCATGCAGTGCACTGGAGATCAATAAAGAGGTGCTACAAGGTACTAGATGGTGCCTATGTGTCTAGCTAAGAAAAAAAAATATGTAACAGAGTTATTAAACTGTTTTACTGCTTTTAAAAAGACATAAGTATTTTGTTACCTAATTCAGTAGTAGAGCAGTGGAGAAGTTTGGCTCTTGAAAGTGCTAAAAGACTGCTGGTTTTTTCTAACGGGCAGCAGGATATTGCTCCCAGCACATTCCCAGTTACTGTGACAGGCTGGTGTCAGTTTTATGATCAAACCAGAGGCAGCTCCAGAGCAGGGCATAACCTCAGTCTCTTATGAGCAAAGAGCATTTTGGTTTTTCTATATTGGTGGTAAATCTTCATTTCTCTTTACAGACTCTGTGAAATCAGGCATATTTAGAGTTCAGGTTAAGCCATTCTTTTTTCATCCCAGCAGTGTTGCACATACAGCATTTATACCTCCAGCCTTATCAGCATTCAAAGCCTCATCAGTTTAGCTAACAGTACTAAGATTTTTGAACAGCTAATGAATTCTGTGCATGGCTAGAACTACTTTAATTCAAATTTGCCTTATATTGGGTTCTCTCAGCTCAGCAAAGAAGGCAGTTTAATGTGCAATTAAGGTTCTCTCCACAAATTGTTTTACCTGCTATGTAAGCTGTTAGCATTATATCAAAAATCATAAATAAGAAGAACACAATGGAGAGTCAGTCTAAGGTGATGAAGAAGCAGAAAGTTTATGAAAAATATAGGCTGCATCCAAGCCTCAGAGTCACCCTGAGGACTGTGGAAGCACCAAACAGCACAATTTACATCATATTAGTCAATTTGCTAAAATGATAAAGAGGATCAAGACACAGAGCTTTAGCAGAGAGACTATTGAAATCCCTTCATAAGTGACCTGTACCATCCTGTTCTTATTTGTAACTTTATATGAGGTGTCACAGCTGCATATACAAATAACAAAGAAACAGTCTTGTGATGGTAAGTAATCCATACAAATTCTATCAGAGTAATCAACTCTCTCAGAATTTTATCCTCAGGGCTCCAGATAACCTCATCCAGTGAGTAATTCAATAACTCCATCAGTCAAGACCCAGAAAGGGGGGTGGTAACTGGGTTTGGAAGCAATGCTAATGAAAGTCTACAGATGCAGCTTCTCAAATGGAATTAATTTGATGAGAATGGAACACAGAGAATCATTTCAGGCTCAATTTTTTGACGTCTTTCAGAGTTAAAATACTTCCAAATTGATATGCTTGAAACCCTAGCAACTGCCTCGATTTTCTAATGTAATATCTTTGTGGATAGAATCCTGGAAGACAAAAATTTATTGGCACATGGCAGCATTATTTAATCTAACTTGGTCTGCAGGCTCAAAACACTTAATCTAAATTCCTATGGAATTAACCATATTTAGTATTGCTATGAGTGAATTTTAATAACCTGAAATTAAAACTGTGACAGTTGGAGGAGGGAGACATGAGAACTGAGCTACTTTTTTTTTTCTTTCAAACACTTGCAAGTTCTTAACTTTTAATACAGTGAAGGACCTCCAGGCATGGCAGGTATCATAGTTTGGTGGGTGATCTTCAAAACATAATGAAGTAAAAAATGAATACTTTTCTTCCTTCCAAATAACTTTCAATTGAAACAAGACAAAGTAAAAAAAAAAAAAAAAAAAAAAGACCAGATTGAGGCATGAAAAACCAGCACTGTTTCATGAAAACTTAGTGGTTTAATGCAAAATGTCTCACATTTTTTCCAGCAGAAATATTTTGAGGTATTTGAATCATGATAGTGTGATGGGCTTGTGTGGAAGTGGCTACACAGAACATTTTCAAAGAGGTGTCTCACAGCAATGCAGTGGGAAGATGGGCTGGAGGGAAAGGCTGAACTGAGACAAGGATCTCTTAGAAGAGAATGAAACATAGGTAGAATAAGGAATCCAATATTTGATGGAAGTGAGGAAAGAAAGTCAAGAAAGAGCTGAATCCTCTGGGAAGAACGTATCTCACTTACCTATACAGAAAACTCAGGCTTCTAAACTGAGAGGGTCTGAATCTCCACATCAACTAATGCCATCAAACATAACCACAATAAAAAGCACCACCCTATTTGGATTTCTTATTGATCAGTGTTCTACTGTGAATAGGATTATTTTCTCCCTTGACCTCAGTTCAAGGAACAATTTAGAAGCTTTTCAAAATCTGCTTTACTCTTATTCAGAGACAGATTTGAATTTATTGAACAGGAACTGTTTTTGCAAATGCTTTTTCTCTGGAATTTTGTTGCCTTCCATCTTGCATTTCTGTTCTCTCCCTCCTGTCCCAAGGTGGGTGTGAACCTCAGGCTGCCTGAGTAGCTTTTAAGTGTTAAACAAAACACATCAACTTGCCATGTATGTCTCAGCAGAAAGTCAATATCTAATCCAGGAACAATCAAGGACCCAAGCACAGAGGCTATAGCAAAAGGCTGTAAAAAGTGTAGTAATAATGCCTGAAAGTGGTTTCAGTAAAGTCTCTCTTGTAAACCTGCAGTTGAAACACATTTTGTGTAAGAAATTACAAAGGCTTTGATCAACCTGAACTAAATTTTAGTATTACAAACCCAATATGTGGCTAAGTGTAATTTTGAGCCATGCAGAGCACAAGTACCTTCTACCAAGTTTACTGAAATTCTGTCAATAAAGATTTTGTGTAACCTTTGCAATTCCAATTTTTTGATGTGCTAAGAATTTTAGCTAATTTGCCTCTTGATATCTTTATTGCTTCTATAAATGCAAATAGTGAGAAAAATATTGGTTTTCTAGCAGTACACCTTTAAAAATCTTTACCTAATAAACTCATTTCACATGTGTCACTGAACATGCATTGGATGACAAATGCTTTTTATCACTACCAATCTCAAGAAGTGTGTCAATGAAGAAATGTCTCAGTGAAGAACAATGCACACTATAAATGACCTTTTATTCCCCCAGGAATAACTAAAAAATAATGTAGTTAGCTCAGCAAAGATCTTAACCTTCATCTTATGAAAGTAGAAATGCTTTATTCCTTGTGAAAAATCCACAGAAATAAAATGACTAAAAATTCCACAGACTTAAAAAATAATTTGCATGAAAATAAATAGTCCAGATCAGTACTGCATCATTTCACCCTTAAATAAGTAATCTTGAGAAACATTTCTAGACGTGGGAATTGGATTGTCACTGTCAATGCTTACAATGCTGAGATGCAGAATGGACAGGAGATTGGCTCTGTGCTTACCCAGTTCTTGCCCCTGAAGGATACAAGCATCTGTGTGCTCAGGTACATGCTGAGGTACAAGGAGGTGATTTCATTTCTATGGAATAGCATTTTGTTTCTTCAAAGGAAATGGCCAGACTAATTCTACCATAATTTATCCAATAATCCAGACTTCTTAGAACACTTTCTCAGTCACGCGGTGCTCCTGGCAGAATGATGAGGAAAAGAAAAGAAGGAACTCGGAGAACAAAAATCCTTAGGAAGAACTAGGATTTCCTGTGAGGTCTACAAAAGATTTTGTAACAGACTAGCACCTGGCAAGGTAATGATTTCCAATACATCCAACTGAAGGGCCAAATCCTATGATGACTTACAAGCACTCTCACTCACTACAGCTGAAGCTCTGCTGAAGTCAGTGCAACCAAGTCACACCATGAATGAAAGGCTTATGTGATCAAATGGAAAGCTATTTAAATGCTAAAATTGTGTGAGGTGAGTACCTGATATGAGTAGGTAGATCAGTGCACATGACTGGTTTTTTGGTTTTTAATAAGAAAATAGGTCTTGACATTACAGTGCCAAGATTCAATAGAATGGACAAAGAGACTAATTGTGGGAAACACAAGTGGGAGGTGAAAACAGGCCTTTTACCTGGAATGTAATCAAAGTTGCAAGCATTCAGTTTTCCACTCAAAATTTAGAAAATAACTCAGCCTCAAATCTTTGAAGGTTAATTACATAATCTAAGAAAGAACTCCCCAACACTTAGCATTACACTTGCTTTCAGAGAGCACTGTCTTAATTTCCAGCCTACACAATAACAAAAAGATGTAAAGGTTAGGATCTACAGTATCTCAAGGTACATATTGAAACTTTATTTCCTTTTTCCACCATTTGTTCCATGGCTGTCCCATTGTTCACAGAAAAATTAGTTGTATATTTTAGTTTGATCACTGTCTTACCCACCCCAGATTTGCTTTACAAACCTACCCCACCAGTTCTGAGTGTGGTGATCTCTAAGGGAAGCCAGGCAGAGCAGGGGACACGATTCATTGAGTGAGTTGTGTGGCTGATAGATCTGACAGCTCTCCTGGTCGGCTGGCTGCCACCTCTAATGGAAATGTGTCACCAAGACTGACTGATGGGCAAACATGATCATGGTAAGAAGTATAACTATTTAAATAAACATTTTAAAATCCTCACCTGCCCGTCATCATCCCCAGTACCACAAAATATTTTCTTACTTGATAATGTTAATATAAACGTTCTCTTGAAGACTTTGGAAGCCCAAGATAATTGTGGGAAGCACTGAAGGGCTCATTAAAATTGCAACTAGTGGTGAAGAAAGCTTCATTAATATGAGTGAGACAGTGAGCTGGCAATGCTGGCACTGCTGCTGACACAACGAGGTGGTCTCAGCTCAGAAGTGTGGGAGCAAATAGCACCAGCAGAAAACTGAGTATGGAGTGTAAACATTAATTATCAAAAGAAACTGATACTGCTCCCAACTTTCTCAGCTTTAAATCTCCTTATTACTTGCAGCATTTGGACAAAAATACTGAAAACAAATGTTTCTAAAGTAATGGGTAATGTGTAAACTACAGAGTAGAAACATTTTAGGCAAGGAAATTCATGTCAAGGAAACACCAGTTCCTCATGTTTTCAGAACATGTAAATATTTTACACCGAGAAAAAGGTTTAAATGTTTATAATTGCTATGGGTATTTATACCTTGAGTGATTAGCTGGTTCAGGAACAGACATGTCAACAAACACACCTGTTCAAAAATACTCTCAAGAAATTATCAAGAGCAGTACCTATCATGGAAACAACATTATTTGACAACAGGTATCATGGGAACACTTATCAACCCCAAACAAAGCCACACCAAAAAAAAAAAAATATTTAAGCATCGTAAATCAGGGCTTACAAGCAGTCACAGGCTCCAAATTATCTACAAATTGTGATTATCTGTCCCAGAATTACACAGCCATCTTGCACACAAGCACAACCATTCTGGAACTCATGATTTTTTAAAGCCAAATTTCTGTCTCAGCAGCAGAATTTAATCTCTCTTATTTATGGTTCTCACAATTCCCCAAACAATTAGGTTGCAATGGAAAGAGGGAAGCATCAACAAGAGGTTGATGTCTCTTCCCACGCAACAGTACATCGGGCACTCCTCCTTTCTGGCACACTGGTGTCAGCCTGGCACTGCAAGGTCGTGCTGATTTGTAGCACCAGGGGATTGCAGAAGCCTCAGGCAATTGTCAGAAGCCTTGACTTCCTACTAGAGCTCACTGAATTATTTCCAAATTTACTACTACAGCAAACAGCTGCCAAATAATCTCAGTGCCCACAGCCCAGAAAGGCAGAGGGGAGTGAATTAAGTTTAGAAGAGATGCAAAGTTTGTGTCTTGCCAGGAGAGGCATTACCACCACATACACAGGTCGATTTACTCTCTAGTGACCAAGTCCCATCTTTTCAGTAGCCCATCATTCTGGAGACCATGAGAAAGATGACACCTTTCCAAGAACAGATTAATTATAAACTTGGATAGCAGGTGACAGAACACTGATGTTATAGATCAAGATTCTCCCAAAGACTTATTTAGAAGAAAAGAAAGGGTATTTCTGAAGCTTTAGTCAGCAATTGTTAAATAGATGCAAAAGGCAAAGCTGAGGAGCTGTGTAACAGATCAGTTACAGGACACCTGGAACCACAAATACCCATAGTTAGTTCACACCTCCACATACCTCTGCCTTTGCTTACTCATCTATAAAACAGAACTGCTATTTCTTACAACCTTAGCTGATACATTTTGAGAATTTTAATATATGAGAGATATTACATAATATCAGCATGGGTTTTATTAAAAATCTCTCCTACTATTGCCATATTTTTTCCTTTGAATTGAGGTGTATGAAACAAAGGACACCAGTGAGTGTTATCTGGTATTTTTGCTTTCTCAGTTGTAAGAGAAGTTTTCCAATATAACTGAAATACCTGCTACCAGTAATCCCAGGTCCACAAGTTATGAAAGCCAAACTTCTGTCATTCATTTGAAGTAAGGATTATCCACAGCTGCCTGAAACAGCTCTTTCTCATCCTCCCTCTCCCTTTCATCATTTGCTCTAGTAGGGTTTGCCTCTTCCCTTTTTATACTTATTTGGAGAAATGAATTAATTTTTAACTCCACATAATTTCAAAAACCTTTTCATTTATGGCGCTCCAGTTTGTTCCTCTCTGGGAACAGCAGGGAGCTGCACAGCTTCTTAACACACATGGGTTTACAGGCTTGGCTGTTTTCTCCTGTATCTAAGGCAAAACTACCCAAAGCCTTCACCTGCTCCACCATGCCCAGCCCGGGCTGGTCACTCCCACTGCAGAAACCGGCTCTGTGGGCTCTTTGCTGTTTTCACTTCACTCTGACTTTTTCTTCTAAAAGATATCCCCATTCAGGACGCTTCCCAATGCTTCTCCACTGCCTCGTGTGAAGTGGTTTTTCCTCAGTGCCTGACTGAATGAGGTCACTACAGAGCAATATTCTGCTGTGAGTATGGAAACATCCCACTCACACAGCAGAGCCAGGCTCTGATCTGGAAATGTTGGAGCCAGACAGAACAGCATGGTGAGGACGGCACCCCCGCAGTCCTGAGTGCTTTTAGGTGGCATTGACTGACCTCGGTGACACCAACAAATCAGACACAGAGCTCAGGAGCTGCACACAGCAATAGGCACGTTGTGACCAGCACTGGCACACGCTAACCTGGTGTAAATGTGCCTTGAAAGGCCATGAGCTGTCTGCAAAACTAAGAAGGAAAGAAACCAAACCAATTTTTTTTCTCAGTTTATTTCAATTAGGCAAGTAAACCCTTTAAATACATCTGGTCATGAGCATATCTCTATCAGGCAAAATGATTTGAGGGAGATCTTCAAGGGCTTATGAACAAAAGATTGGAATTTTTTGCAAGAACTAAGATGGCTTTGGGCACTTCTGCATTCAGAAAGAAGCATATTTAAAGAGAGTAAGAGAGTAAAGGTCATATCCAGCAAATGAAAGTATCCATAAATGATATAATCAATCCAAATGAGAAGGCTACAGAAAACCCCTGCATAAAAGAGAACAGTTCCAGTTCAAATGACAACCTGTCAAAAAAGGTGCTGGCCTCCTAAACATGCTAGGGGGAGATTTATCTTTAAAATTATTGAACAAAAAAAAGAACCAAAAAGAGGAGAGGAGGCTGCTATGTTAGAACATGCAGGAACAAAGTGGGAACAGGTACTAGCTACTCACAGGGAGGAAGAAGGTTGGTCTGTATGAACGAATGACATATTCAGTTTAACAACAACAGCAGAGCCATAGTGACAGGCAAGGAGCAAGGTATGACAAAGAAGATAGATGGAAAACTTCCAAGGTCTAGTGGCCATGGTAGTATTAGCTTTAAAATTTTCTTGAGGCTATTATTTCAGATAAAGCAAATCAAATGTGTTAGGACTTCTTAAAAAAAATCTGCACTTGAATACAAATGACAGAATACTGATTGTAATCAATTATTTTCTACAAGAGTTGGGAATGGAGCATCAAAAAGGGCATTTAACTCATGGTTGAAGACTAAGAACTACGATCAGCCCACAAACAACCCCTGAGTAATTTTAGATGAGTTGAATCACACAAACCTTTGTCACAATTCACGCTGAAATTTCTGTGAGTTGAGTTTTGTAGCTGCCTCAGTACACACCCAAAGCACCATAAAACTTGTGAAAATCACTAGTGAGTAAAGGAATGTATAAATAAATATTTGTCATAAAGGATCAAAATTCTGAACAAGCATTTAGCCTTTGGATGGGTGAGGCCAATGTCAGACAAGATAGGAATGTATAGAAGAAAGGCACAATTAAACTGTAGACCACTTATGGGCAGTACTACCTCTTTTATTCTTCTAAGAGGTCTTGTAAAACAGAAGCCTGGTCCCATCTTGATTCTTTGGGCCTGGTTCACACCACTACCATCCTCTTTTACTGTGATCAGGTAGATATTAGGACCTCAGCTGAGAGCAGCCTTATTAAGGACCTCTCCTCCATGCAATTTACACAGTTACATTCTCAGATTTGAGACATAACATTAACACCTCACCCACACATAATATCTCTGAAAAGAGATTAAAATAAACATAATAGAAGTCAAAAGTCTTATTTCTGTGGCAGCACCACTGATGATGATAATAGAAGCCGACAAATAATTGTAACATTGTTCTTCTCCACAAGCCCACTCACTGTTTTTTGTGCTGCTATCAAGGACAAACAAATAAGGGAAACCAGGAGGAATCGAGTTCCTAAGCAACGCTGTATTTCTGTGCCCCACTCAGACTCTGGCTCTGGCAGAGGTTTATCTTGCTCCAGGCTCTGAAATAGGATATGAAAGACCTGTGGTGCTGTCTGAGAAGCACAGTCCAGCTTCCAATGGCACCTTATTAACTCACACTCTTCTTGGGCTGCTCTTACTCTCCTGTACGATGAAAATAATTGCTCTTCCTTTTTTTCAAGCCATTATATTTCTTGCCCATCTACCCAACAGACCTATTGAGGCAGAGCTCAGACATATCTGCAGCTGTACAATGCCAGGCAAAAGGAAGCCCTGAATTCAGAGGGAGGATCTCTGATGCGACTGTAACACAAAACATAACAGCAGCAGCAAACAGCCCGGACACAAACCCAAGTTTTCCTCCTGCCAGTAGCTACATTTGGTGTTTGTTTCTCTGAAACACTCTTAACCTGCAGCAAATAGAATTTCTTCTGCAACCAGAGTCAAGCTAAATAGCAGCACTGCCATCGACCAAGAGCATAGACAGGGCCACAGCTTGAGGAGTCACCGTGTGCGTAGGAGAATCACCTCATCCTTCCTAGTTTATAAACTCCAGGATGAGCCAATGCACATTGTACACAATACTGTTGCAGGACCTATGGAAACAAGATTCACATTTTTGTGGGTGCCACTACAGCATTTCTTACACCAGCCCCAAAGCAGTGCCATATACCACCAAAACATCACCGTCACAGGACGATGAACCAAACAGTGAGTTGTTCCTCACTGCCACGCACAAACACACACAAAAGGCATCCTCTAATTGCAGAAAGTTCCATGAGCAATTTTTGCAGAAGGATTATTTTGTTATCGTGCAGTTGCCCAGTGGTAATATTTGTCCATCTGTTACAGAGCACATTTCCATATCCAAAGGAACAGCACACATTGCCACGTGCTGGAAGGGACGCAGGATTCTTGCCTTGCAAATCAGCCCGTTGATCATGATGAAAAATGGCAAAATGCCAATAGTTCATGTACTGAGACATCTCGAGGATTAACAGCTGAATAGCTATTTAAGTGATAAAAAACCCTACTTCAAGTCATATTTAGAGCTGAGTATCACCAGACTAACAACTTTTTCAGCAATATAATGTTCTTTATAAGTAATATGCAATGTAAATTTCTGTGTGCTGAAGCATAAAACCATAACTGCACAAATATGGCTACATGTAAAAATAGACCATTTGATCTCAGTACAGTTACTTCACTCAGAGGACTACTTCTATTTATGAAGGGTTTATTTGTTCTGGCCTCACCTCTTCTAATGATGGTCTGCTATAATCACAGATGGATTGCTCCTAGGACTCATATTTACTTCAAAGTATCAATGCACAGTCTTTGTTCTACTATGTGACTTTTACCACAAGAGAAGGAGAAAATACTCTCTAACAAAAAGTTCTCCTATATATTTTATGTTTTAATGGCAAAATGACTTGTTACTAAATGGAAATGATCACCTTACTATTAATCTAATCATTCAACAATTACAGCAGTTGAACAGATGTCATTGGTGAGCCTGGATTCACCCTGGTGAAAGAATACACACTCCTCAACTCCCAGACAGATGAAATTTCAATTCTTACCCTGTTTTTCAGGAACATTATGCTCTCCTTCCTTTCCAAACTACATCAACAAAACTATAGCATTCAGTCATAAATAATCACACTGAAGAAACACAGGTTTAACATTTATGTAGATGACTTCAGCACAGGCAAACCACAGCACTTTCAGAGTTCGCCACTAATGACTTTAACCTAGCCAGTCTTTCAAGTGGTTAATGCTAATTTAGATTAGATGCTAATTTAGGTCTGGACCTCTCCTGTGAGTGACTTGTCCCAGATTGGATATAGTGCTCTTGTGATATGCGATTACAGTCAAAAGAATTAAGGAGCAACTACCTAATTAATTTCAGTTAATTGAATTTAAAGACACACAGCTGTATGCAAACCACCTTCCCAGCGTAGAGGAGTGCAATAATATTTCATTCACAAAGCTACTGAGTCCCCACAGCAGTCACATTAACAGACACCTTACTGGTGCCACCACCCTGTCCTTGCCTATCTGAGCAGCACAGGCAGGTCCCTGGTCCCCACCTTGGCACAGAACATCAGAGCAGATCCTGCTCTCTGCTCAGAAAGCTGCTGCAAGTGAGGAATGTAGGATAGGCAAGAAACAATTGCAATGAGAGGTTAAAGGGTATGAAAAATGCAGCATTCCAATCAGCTAATATTTTCCTTGCAGCAGCTCTGCAGCCCCAGCGCTCAGTGCAGAGCCTTGGCACAGCCCTGGATCGCTCAGCTGTCCTAAGGCACCACCTTCTCGGCTGTCGCTGCACTTCACACACAGAGCCAAAAAACACACTGCTGTAAACAGCAGTGGTGCTGGTGCACACTCCCCTGAAGTGACTTTTTGTATGTTAAAATATCTTTGTGCAGCTGCTGCAGAGGGTTATCTGAAGCTCTTGATTCCCTGTGGCAATTTTGCTATAACAAGCTTCTTCCTGTTTGTGCACCAAAGTCCTACACTGAGCTCAGTGCTGCTCCTCTGGGAGATCAGGGATGTGCTGGATGTGCTGGGGGACTGACTCTTTAAGTGGATTAGCTTTGCCAGCAGGAGGTCTGGAGAAAGGGTTCCCCTGATGTTGGAATTTACCACCAAACAAAAAGGATCTGGTTTAGACATGCTCAGCCTGGCTTCATTTCTGACCTGCCAACGAGGACAATGGAGGGCTGGGTGCTGAGTGCTTTTAAAATTGTATTCTCAGTCAAATACCAAGGCCACTAACCCCACCTAAATTCTCCTCCAGTCTGTCCCTGACCTCCCCACTTGCAAGCCCAAATTGTATCACCTTCTTTCTTGCATAGGAAATTAAAAGGACATAAAAATTATTACCTATGCCAAAAGTTACACGTATTTTTTAATGCACATTAAAGGTACTATAAAAATGTGCAAGTCCTGTAAAGAGTGGAACACTAAAATTGCAGGAAGGATCCCCACTGAAAATTGACACTTTTTTATTATTATTATTTGCTACCAATTTTTTTATTATTATTAGTTCTACCAATTCTTTTTTTTTTTTACATAAAAATACCACTGCAGAAAGTCATGTCACCTCTACCCCCTCAGAGGTTACAAAATATAACTGTTCAGAGATGTTTGGCTCATTATTTTAAATGTCACCAAATCCAAACCACAGCATTGGAGGAGTTATTAGTTGTATTCTTGTTGTGTACATACCAAAGCATTTGCTCTCTCATCAACAGTTCTTTTCTGTTTTGCTCTTAATTTATTAAGTTCTAAACTCGCAGATGGTTGCAGTAAGTTTAACTTACAGCGTAAGCAAAGCAGAAGAAAAATTACAGTAATGAAAATTGTCTTTAACAAGTCACACTTAAAGGAGAGCAATAACATCTAATTTTGAAAGAATGCAGGAAATCTCTCACCTGTCACATTCACATGTCACACACACAAATGTTCATGGCAATCTCAGCTTATTTGGATAAACTGAAAGCATAAAATTGATAATTGAAATTACTAAAGCATAGTCACTTTTGCTTTTATCAATTTTAAATAAGAATTTTTTGCAATAATTTCTTCTTCAGAGTACAATAAAAAAGCAGTAGGTTTCACAAGTTAGTGTAAGTTGAACTCAAGCTAATACAGTAAAGCTAATAAAGCTGCAATGTAATTCCCTACAATGTTTTACAAAAGTAGATTATTTCAATACATTTTCAATTACTTAATAAGAGGTTAACAAAACAACACAGTCAAATTTCTATTTATCTAAACACTAATTCAGCTCTTACCTTAGTAGAACTAAAGCAGCATAAAAAGCAATTTAAGATTAAAAATTCAGGTCACCCTATAGCAATTTTCTCACGCAAAAATTATACAAGAAAGGAGACCACCAAATTAAAACTAAAGCTCATAAATCAACATATATATATAAATATATGTCTGGAACCATACATTTGGATTGCACAAAATGAATGTATCGTGATGAAGAAACAACCGTAGGGAACTTGGCTTGGAAATAACTAGAAGTAAATAGTTTTCCAACTAAAAATTAGTCACAGATTTTCTTTACAGCATATGCTAGAGGGATAGAAAAACCTTACCGAGGAAGAGAAACAACACAGATATTTCCTGAAATACCGAAATTTCCAACACTGAAATTTCCCATTTTCCAGGCTTAGAAATTTTCCACCATCACTAAGTTTTACTTAACCAAGCAGTGTCAGTGATTTAGTACACTCCATGTTACATCAATAGCACCTGAATGCTAAATAATAGAGGCTGGTACAACACTTCCCTGCAGACAAGAAGGTGTCTTCATTTAGAGAAGGAGTAAAGAAGGAGCAGAGAATCCAACGACACAGAGGAGAAACTAAATTCACCTAATACAGTATCTAATGAGAGGAGGGAACAGGAAGAACTATGAGCAACCAAAAAAATGTGGCCTTACTGGAAACACACTCATCATGCTGATTCCATTAAAAATATAATGCCAATAAAAATGGCAATGATGGTCTCTAATAAAACCTCTGATAGAAGAATCATGGGTCTGCTTGGGTGTGAAATTTTAGCATGAGTGCCAAATATTGGGCTGAATATCTTTTGCTTTCTCAGGACCAAGCAGTTTCTCCCCCTTGCTTTCAGTAAATACAAGGGTTATATTTGAAGCAGTCAATATCCTCCTGGGAGAGGTGATAATGTTACAGTTCTGCATTTCAGCTCTCTTCCTTCAATTAAGATTTTTAATGTCACCAAAATACATTTTACGTATATGCAAATCAAGGATTTGTTACTGAGCTGCTTTTGGTATTTATAAACTTCAGAGACAACAGGCAGTAGGGCTCGTGGTTTATTGCTGCTTTAGGCCCATTGTAATCTACAAAATATGATCAGTTATTGTGGCGACTCCAAGTATTTAAAACAAAATCCATTTTTCTTTGTCAACCACTTAATGTGATACAAGGAGATATCAGACACACAGACTGAGTCATTTTCTCATTAGCTCAGCCAAGCACATACATCTTTCCCCATCCACTCCTTGAATTTATGTTATGAAAAGCTATATATTTTGAAGGAAACCATTTTCTCTGCCTGTTAAAAACAAAAAGAAGTTGGGAGACTGAGAAAGGGAGAAAGGGAACAGCTGAAATTAATCTGAATCCTAGCATATATTTAAAAGGAATAACAATGTATATTTCAATTGGGAGATAAGCCATGCTTTGCTTATCAAAAAGACAGTCCTTGGATGCCACAGTTTGCATGTGGCTTGAAGATAAAGAAACAATGCTGCTTTCTTCCACTCTCTAATCCTTCAAACGTGCAGCTTTAAAATATCCCGTAAATTAAGTATGGATTTATGATCACAAATCAGGTACATTTATTTTTTACTGCTAATTACATTCAGAGTGATTAAGAAATCAGTATATTCCAGTGTTTTCTGAAAATAAGTAGGCGAAGTCCTAGAACTACTTCTGCAGTCCTGCTCACAAGGCTCGTAGTCAGGATTACCGTATCTAATACAGCTCTGCAAAACTTTATCCATGGGGGTTTGCTGCATTTTATTTATTTAAAATGGGTATAGTTTAAGCTTAATAAACTGCAAGAAACTGAGGTAATAAATCAGGAGTTACATTTGTAACGTTCAAAGGCAGAGAAACCAGGGGTGTCTCAAAAAAGCAAAAGGCTGAAGTTCAAATTACCAGATTACCAGCTTCTTCCACACCTGAGTGTCTCTTAAATACATGGCTCAGCCCGCTGAAGCCACAAAATAGGTGCTTGCTTGATGAGCACTACACACCTTTAGACAAACTGATTTATGTGAACAGAGCTCACTAAAAGCCTGGGATGAGACTGAGAATTTTTCCATTGAGTCGAAGGCCGGGTTTGCACTCTGGAAAATGTAGCACAGGTCTCTCAACTTCGGATGCTTTTACCCCCAGTAATACACCCAGATGAGTCCTGCACAGGCACAGTTCTGCCTGGGGGAACAGATGGGCAAGTCCAATCCTTCCTTTCCAAACTGGAACAGGACAACTTGGCTGAGCCTTGACCAAGCCTGAGCTACACCAGCGCCCTGCAAACTGCTGCAGGGAGAGCAAACACACAAAACTTTCCTGCACTATAATATTTAGTCTTTGTTGTTCCACAGGATATATCCCCACACAAAAATAGTGCAATATTCTATTCAGATGTACTTCAGATCGTGTTTTAGGGGAAAAATAGCTCGTTGGTTTTGAACGTGTCAGAAGCAATAGAGATTTCAAAGCACAAACTGTATAAGCGACAAATATTAACATTGGCTTGAGCTGCTCTGTAATATTTTATCTGGAGATCTGCCAAAGTCTTTGTCTGAAATCCAGCTAAAGTTTGATGATCACAAGTAGAGTGGGTATTTTTGTATCCAATGTGCTTATTATCAGCAATAAAAAGACAAATTGTCGAGTGAATGGCACTGTTGTTGAAAAGGTGGTATTTAAACAATTGGAGAACTTAGAAGCAAATAGATGGCAACCAGCCAATTCCACATTGCTTCAAAGGACGTTTTTACAAAGCTCCATTTTCCAATTATTTCACACAATGTGCTCTGCTCTATGGGTTTGGATCTCCAGTGCCAGACTGTGATGCAAACTCCACATACTCCTAGGAAAAGGACTTTTTAGGCTATTTTCAAGAATACTTTTTTAAAAGTAATCAAAGCCAGAAGGACAATTTTCATGCATGAACACAGCTTTCTGTCTGTTTATCACTGGTGTCAGGCAAACATTAGCTGTGCCCAGCATGGAACTTCCCCTTAGCTTTATAACTTCCATTGCATGCTGGAAATGGGGTTCTCCAAGAAGAGTATTTTTAAAAGGATTATTGCTATGGAAGAATAAACTAGTTCATGAAAATAAGGAACAGCCTGTGGATTTTATCATCATCATTCCACAAAATTTAAAAAATTACAATCTCACTTTCTATCCCATCTACTTCTCCAAGTCTCCACATTCTCTCTCACTGTTACATTATACTGCCAGCACACAGATTCCTGTCACATAGTCCCTCAGGCACCCAGAGTAAAGAAAAGGAAATACAGGTTGTCCCAGTATCTCATCTCTCTAAATGACATTTTTAGATACCAGCTGTCTCTGGATGCCCTATGCCCCTGGTCCTGGAGTGCTAATGGCTTCCTTGTCCTTGCTCCTGTCTCCAGGTGGTAGTGAAGCATACACCTCTCACAAAACAGACTCTTTCACTAGGATAAACTTCCTTCTTCTGGTTCCAACAGGACAAAAGAGCAATGGATCAAGAAGTCAATGATCACGACCTCCCCAGAATTATGAACTCTTCTAAAGCTCTTTAAAATAAATCAAAAGAGTCAAATTTCATTTTACTTATTAAATAGTTCCTATGGTAACTTTAAAATATATTTTTTTTACTTCTGCTTACAGATGTTTGCTATCTGGGCCACCAAATATTGAGAAGTATCGCTTTTCATCTGTGAATATTTTCTCCACTTGGACTGACCTAAAGGCTGCTGGAGGAGAGAAAAAAGGAATAACTGAATTTGCAGGAAAATAGACTCTCTCTTTGGACCATTAGTCATACAGATACACATTTTATTAATTAAAAAATATTGCCTTTAAGTTTTGTTTGCTAAAACACTGCTGCCACCTCACCCACAGTCCCACACCCCTCTCTGCAATCAACAGGCACAATGGCAGATGGGTTCAGAAGAAACCTTTACAGAGCAGCTATGGAGAGCATAAGATTTGCTCCAGAGACACACAAAGTGAACAAGCAGCAGCTGTTCTTTGAGCTCACCCTCACTGGGTGACTGACAGCAGCCTTAAGTCATCTTAAACTTATTCACCACGACTTACATTTTCCCTTTAGCTAACTTTTTGAAAGAAGGTATACACTGATCATATCTTGTCTTCCTCTGCTCACATCTCAACCCTCTGTCCTTTAAAACCTAACCCACTCATCTCTAACACACAGAGACTCTTTCATCAGCCACAGACTGCTCAGGCATATGCTGTATTACATGTCCAACCTAAGCACTTTATGCAAAAATCCAAAATCCTGATGTGTTGTGGTCAGAGGTTATTCTGGTTTGCATCTCACTGCCTTCAGGCATCCCACAGTCTGCATCCCACACCTTAACAGTTTGCAAACCAGATGTGAATTGGAGACATAATCTCAGGCATGTTCCTGTCAGAAGCACTGTAACTGCAAGTGCCTTTATGAATGCTTATACTGACTTCAGTGACCTGATCTGCTTGTATATTCCCTGGGAGACTTTCTCCTCCTCCAGTGTGTGTGCACCATTATCTCTTGCCTGGAGCGCTGTGACTAAACCCTTGCATTTTCTAGTGGTTCTTTGCTTTATGGCATGAAGACACCAGTTTAACAAACAATATCAGTCAGACTTGTGGTCCCAGACAGGTAAACTTCTGGCAGTATAAAGACATAACAAATCATTACATTTGCACTGTGGTAAGCTATTATGTAAGGTACTTGCATCAAAGAAATTAAATGGACAGACACTTAAATCAGTATTGATAGCAACAGCTTAAAATGGAAAAAAAAATAAAGAATAGAAAAGAAAATCACCCAGAGATTTAGTTTCAGATGTTCTAAAATCCTTTGATGACGGATATGACTAAGAACAATTGTCAGGGAAGCAAGTGTTTGGGGAAAAGCATTTAAATGGCAAAATAAACAGAGCTCTCTGGGGGGAAATAAGCTAATAAGACTGCACATCACCAACTATATCTCCAGGTAAAGCAGTAATATCAATTGCTACAGATCTCATCATGCAATTTTAATGCTGTTTAGTAAATTGTCATTACAACAAGTCCAGCTAGCCTTACTCTGTCCATTTTAGAAAATAGGAGAATCTTAAGAAAAACAATATTCTGTTAAGAAGTCATTGAAACATTGACCTATAATAATGTTGCGACAAGTGAGTCCTGGGTGATCCAGCCCATCACCCTGTGGTTAATCCAATTCAAATGACTCTGTACACTTTACCACAGTTCCTGTACTTCAAGCCCTTCCACAAGGAGCTGTAACTGCCCTAAGAATACTCCTTAAATGAGAATATTCATTACAAATGAGCACAATGTAGAGTAACAACTGAGCAGCACCACCCAGAAACACCAAGCTTACTCCAAGCACTGTTCCCACCCACCAACCTCCCCGATCCTTGACTCCACATGCAGTCCTCAACTCCCAGCACTGAAGGGACAAGTTCACTGTAAATAGTTACTCCTCCACCCTGATACAATGCCTGCATGCTGTCTCCCTTGCTCAGTCACAGAGAGCAGCAGGGTTTGCTGCTTAAGTATGTTTTCATTCTCTGAAGATGATGACTGTGATTGCTGGAAGAGATGACAACCTCCCAGGATATTATCATTATTCAAAGCCTGCTATGGCAAAGACATTCATTTAATTGTCCAAGGGGCATTTAGGAAAATGCTTTTGTTATACATATAAGCCCTAAAGTAGGAGCACTACACTGTGGGTATCCATAAATCTATTAAGTGTGATTACAGAGGTGACTGCCACATTCTCCCATGATTTTTTCCAAATTAAGAAATGAGAACAAAAATCTGAATTTTCTTTAAATCCACTTATTTTCCCACCGTCATTTAGGCAGATGTCGTTTTCTTTATTCTGTAAATATCAAGTCTCCATCCTGTCCAATTATTACTGTCAGAAGGCCCATTTTAGACCTTATACCTAAATATTCCAGCAGTACACCCAGGAAAAAAAATAAATTGCAAAGCACCTTGGATTCATGGAAGAGGAAAATCTTCAACTGCACAGCAACTACTACACATGTTGTACAGCATTAAGTGGGAAGACCATGTGTCAAACAGCTGTGAGAATGTGTATCAAGTACTTGAAAATCAAACAATATCATTTCTTTTTGAATACTAATTTTTAAAATAGTGAATTAGGCCAAATAAATTTGAGGGGCTTATTTTCCTGCTCAAGTATGAGGCCGCACATGAATAAGACCATAAAATAGTCATTCTAAGGGTATTAGAAGAAAAAACATCTAAAGAGTTGACTTCATTACAGTGCCATAGACATAGAAGCATAAGGTATATTATGTGGGATTAGTTCAGATATATATTCAAAATGTCTTTTAAAAATATATCTCATTTCTGAAAGAGCACACACCACAGCCTCCTTTGCTTGAATTCAACTAAATTTATGAATGTGGGTTAGGATTCTCAGCAATAAAGGTTTATTAACAGGATCGGTTTTTCACCTTCAAAAATGAACAATTTTTGTCTCTACTACCACTCCTATATTGCATGAGAGTTGTGCTGAATACTTACTTCATTAGTCAATGCTTTGACTTACCCTTGCACATATATTGAAGAAAGAACAGCTTAAAAGGTAATCACTGTAAAAGCATGACACACATGACAATTTAAGAGATTGAAGCCTTCTACTTACTATCCTTTATTACAAAAGAGATTTGTCTTTGTCAGTATTTAGAAGGGTGCAAAAAAGACTATGATATTTAACACTGTACAGTAACAACACGTGCTCTTGGCTTTTAGAAAAATGCTTAAGAAAAACAGAAATGGAAATGAAAGTGACCCAAAGAATGATGTCCAAAAATCTCAAGCTCAATACAAACACGCTGAGCTAAGTATAAACATCTCACTGGATTGTGCTCTACACAAAGATCTTACTCTGTTTTGGGAAAGGTTCATTCCCTGCTGCAGACAGGCACACACTCCTGCAGCAGGAGAACAGCATCACCTCCAACAAGAGTAGCAATTTTGGTTGATATTGTAACTCACCACAACTTTAATTTTTAAGCTTAAGTTTTGTGCCCACTTCAAAATTAAAACTCAAACCTCAGCCTTTTAGGCATTTTTCATCACTGACTGACTTTGAAGGTGCCAATTCACTGGGAACTCGCTCACTGTTAGATTGCAATGACTTTCTACCACACCTACATGGACTGTACTTAGTCCCAGCTTTCCCCTACTGCTTACAGTTTGGCCTCAATTTTATTTTTATGTATACATACAGATGTAGAAACTCACGTATCCACACACCTATTGTCATAGCAAAAACATAGCTTCCTGATGTTAATTATTTAATTGAAATTCTTAAGGAGGCTTCAAAGGAGTTATTTTTCTGCAGAGCAGAGACACTGGAGGCATCCTGATCCTGCAGGTACAGAATATTGCATTTGAGTGCTCAGCATATTCAGCAAGGTTTGAGTGACTCATGCAAGGACATAGCTGCAGAAGGAACGTTTTTATTAATCTTCAGTGTTTCAGTGTCATACAGAGTTAGCATAACTTTCTGAATAAATTAGTCAGCTCTTCACAGTTCCACCCAAGCACAGTGCAGCTCAAAAGAGATGACAAACCTGCAACAAACAGCACATACCCATTAAACCCCTTCCCTCATTGCAGCTCTTGATATTTTAATCATGTTTCTACCCAGGGATGCACTCCTTAGCATCAGAGTTCAGATATAAATACTATAGAAATTCAGCAGTTGTTCCAGTTGTTGGCACAGGAGTGCAACAGACTGAATGTACCAGTGGAACAAGGAGGTCACAGCATCTGAGATGCTCTGACAAAAACACCTGCTGGCCAGCCAGGCTGGCTCAGGATCCTGCCTTGCACTGACCCGCTCCAGCCGTTTCACAGGGACTGGGCAGGGCAGCCAGTCATATTTTCCCACCTGCAGGGAAGTCCTGCCTCATGAACCACCCTGCACTGTTGCCTTGTGACCTGAGGCCGTGGTGATTTCATCATTTGCTAAACCATGTTTTCCACACTTGATACTGTAGCTCTAAAGAGTCTCGCACAGGTATAAAAGGCCAGTTTGAAATCCTGCCAAGCTTATGGCCTGGGTGCTGTTGTAGGGCCATGAACCCCAGGGAGTCATAAATTGTCAACACCTGAGAAAAAATGATACACAATGCAAACGAGACAAGAAGACTTTTGAGCACTTCCTTTTGCAGTTATCTTCACTGGAGCAACCTCTCAAGTTCAAGTCACGGGAAGAGCAAACCATATCTCCCACTCACTCCTGTGGCTCTGCAGACCCCAACTGCTCCCAGAGCAGCTCTGCTCAACATGTGACTAGTGTGAAGAATACAATTATCTTGCACACCCTGCATTGCTGAATAAAGCACCTTGGTCTGCATCCTGCAAAATCAATCGCTGATTCAATTTATGTAGGCATAGTCCCTAGACAGAGGTAGGACTTAGTTTATAATACAGATTATTCCCCACAAAGGGATAAGAATGTCCTACTTGAAGCAAAAGACAGTCTACACATTACTGGGAAAAGCTGGTGTCTTGGCCTCCTGAGATCTGAGATATTTAAGAATGTGCCTCCAGCCTGAGATTTCTGGTGTGCCCAAGGAGCCTCGTGCTTCAGGCACTTAAGTTTCCTCAGCTCCTTTTCTGTACCTCCTTCTACATGATGCAACAGAAAATACAACAACCCAAACCAACCTCCAGCCAATCTCCGTTGGCAAAGCAGAAAACCTAGATAATGGGAAAAAAAGGCAACCAAAAAAAAACCAACCCCAAACAACTTCCTAATGGATTATGAATTATAGAAAGAACATTTTCTGCTATGTAATTAATGAAAATTTACTATTTTTAAGCTTCCTGTGGGAAATTTTCCATGTCAAATCAATTTGTAGGTAGGACCCAAGAGGCAGAAGATCACAACTGCTTCAGTGTGCTTCTTCATTACACTGTTGCTGGGGGTTTAATTTTCAGTCACGTTCTTTCGTGACTTTGATCTTTGATGACAGTGTTAACTCTATTTGGTCCTCAGTACTCTATTGATTTGAAAAAGCCTTTTGAGATACCCTTGCTAATTATTTCAGTGGAAGTTTAATTAAATCTTTTCACACAGGAATAAGTTCCTTCTTGGAATAGCTGCTAAACATTACACAGCATGTAATTGCAGAAAAAGGAGGATGGATAATTATAGTTGGACAGACAAGCACATGAAGAAAAAGCAGAAAGCTATTTCTAACTATGAATTTATGTGTGTTTGTGAACCTTCTCAGCTTCCTTTGTGCACAGAGGTACCAGACTTCTTGCATTTGTTCTTTCTTCTATCTAGATATTCCTATATCACACATTTCTGTTCTCAGTTCTCATCCTAATTTTTGCAATATAGGCAACTTTGTAATTTACAAGCTTCTCAAGATTCCTATTGGAAAGGAATTGTTAATATTGAGTCAAGAATACCTTAGGAGTGGATATCTTCCCTCAGACAACTGCTCTGCTCATATTTATTTTAGGAAAGCAGCAAAAGAAAAGTTGCAAGCATTTCTCTTTAATGAAGTTCTTGTGCCCAAAATTCCTCCCTGTTGACCTGTAACTGCCTTTTATTTTCCATATGGAGTCCCATAAATTGATAAATAAAGGTTATTAGATTGTAGCAGAGGCATAATTTATTCCTCAACAAGATATACATGTTCAAAGCTGGGGCTTGTCATTTTTTTTTTCTATCTTCCCATTTTCCTCCTGATTCTTAGATTCCCCAGAGCAATGAATAAGTCTTTCACCACAGGTAATTCACCCAGCTCTAATGCTGAATGTCACGTGTATATATTTCATACTGAGCCAGCAGCTAGTTAGTATGTTCCACTTGGAAAACTCAGTTAAAAAATAAATAAATCTATATGCCTTGGGTTAAGCACATACTTTTTGCCAGCCAGTATATTTTCATATCAAGTGCTATGAATATGGCATTAATACATAAATACCCTACTTTTATGATTATGTCAATATTTCTTTTTGGAAAAAAAAAAGATAACCTGATTTTAAATGAGCTTTAAGAGCAGAATAATCTGTTTGGAAGGGTATATGAACCAGAACAAAACAGCGAAAAGTAAAATTAAAGCTTAATGATAAATGAAATAGCAAAATATTTATTCATTTCCTAATCTGAATTTTAATACCTGAACAGCATAAGACTTCAGGATCAGATTTAAAGTTCCTTAGAGACTGAATAAAAGCCTCAAGAGGTTTGTATGATAAACAAAAATGGTCAAACTGTACTCAACAGAAGGAAAGCAAAACCAGCTGTTTTAAAGGGGAGAGTAACAGCAACGTCAGTGGCAGTAACCAAGGAAGAGAAGAGCTGAACAGGAAAGCCAGGCCTTGGTCTGTGTTCTAACAAATGTCTTAAGGGAAATTAAGGATTTGAACAAGGCACTGTAACATGGCTGGAGCATTCAAGAAAGAGACTTTGCTTTCCAGTCCTTGAACAAATCTATGTGACCATCTGGAGAGATTGCTCTTCATCCAAATGGGCTGGAAAGTCTCCGAGAATAAACACTCCTGCTTGGAAATTAAGAATAAAACCTCTGTCACTGGCAGCTCTTTGACACCATTCTCAGATCTAGCTGAAGCAGGGCAGAAGTTTCTTTATTGTTTGAAAAGAAGAGAAAAAATAACACTTCCTCATGTTACTTTTGAAACATTCTAATAAATGTGATAGGACTTATATCCCCTATACAAAGATGTAGGGCTTCTCTAAATCCCTCCACAGCATGGGTTTAATTATCAAGTACCACAGAATTGTATCATTCTCTTCCTCATTATGGTTCACAATATTTTTTCCATCTTTATTTTACTTCTGTTTAATTGTTATCCAGTGTTCTTACTCTCACCCCTAAAATTAGTTCAACAAATCCTTTAAAACTCTTCACCTCTAAAGCAGTATCCATGCTCTTCCAGCAAGGTGTCAACTATGGCTGAACACAGTAACAAACCCCCAAACCAGCTGAACTTGTGGCTGATCACTCCCACTGGATTTTCACATCACAATAACAGATTGCAGGTGGTTTATTTCAAAGAAAAGATTCAGACCACTGACCTCTCAAATTATGGGTTTCCTTTTCCCACAGGTTGTTTCTGAGTACTTCAAAGGCTGATCCTGCAGAACTCAGCGCCCAGCCCAGTTCCATGAGGACAAGTCCCACTGGCCATCACTGCAATATAACAGGGATGTTATCAGTGCAGTTACTGTTGGAGTTATGGATGTCAAGGGATGACACATGGATCACCTGCCCTGCTGTCACCAGGGATCAACAGACACATTGAATTTACAGGTTAGGTCAGCACAACTGCACAGCTTCAGGTTGGGGAATCCGTCTCTTCCTTTACTCTGTCTGGTTTTGGAGCTTCTCACAGATTAATCTCTTCAGGCTGAAACATCCTCCAAACACATGCTATTGCTGTACTCACAGGAGTTTATTTGAATGGGTTTTCCCTTGTTCCCCTTTCCTTGCCAATAGAAGCCTGACTGATACCGACAGACCAGTGTGTCCATTTAACTAAGGAATAAATGAATTGGTGGATGCTGTAAAACGCCACTCTCCTAAACTGAAATCTGTCATACTGACAGTGTGACTTCGAGAAAGACATTTAGTGTGTCCCTGCCCAACCTCCATTTTACAGAAAGTACCATCATATTTTATTTACACACCCAACTCCTGAGGGTAGAGGTCCTTTAGTACGTGTTCCTGGGATAACACACCCATACTTTCAGTCCTGCATACTGGAATATGAAGATATAAGTACTATGCAGGGAAAATAGTTACAATAGCTGTATGGAAGGACAGAAGAGAAAAGAGAAAATTGTTTTTTCTTCTCTTAGGGATGTTCAACCAGACTAACTTTGGGTATTATCTTGTTAAAAAAAAAAAAAAAAGGCACAATATTTGCAGACTGAAAAGTAAAGTATTTTTAGGAAATAGATACTTCTTTGTCTCACAGCCCCCATGACTCAATGGCTGCTGCAGGAGAGCCATAGGATTGGAGAGAGCTCTCCTTGGGAGCCCCCTGCATCTCCCCACCTCTGGCAGGGCAAGAACCATCCGGCCTTGGCCTTGCTCAGTATTTCTGCTCAACAACAGCAGTTCTCAAAGTGCTTCTTTTTCTCTCTTAACAACATTAAAAGCTTTGCAGCTCATACAATGATGAGCATTTGCCTGTCATGGTGCTGCTGCCATTTGCACCTGCCAACCACATTTCTCCAAGAGCTGAAAGACACTTTGAAACTGCCGCAGGTCTGGGCCAAAAAAGAGAAATTCAGGACAATTGGCATAAAAGGTACCTGATCCAATCATTCCAAAAGCAAAAACAAGTGCAGAAGAGAAGGAAAAGTACCCAATTTATGTGCAAAACTGTGCAACCAGCTATCACTTCTGCTCTGACTCTGAAATACGGTATAATTTATTTGTTTCTAAACTCTCCAAGACTGGCATTTCTTCACTTAAAAAGAACAAAAAAGGGGAACAGTAATGGGAAGATAAAAATATCCCAAAGTAAACAGTTTAACCAAATCAGCTATGAAAGGGAATAAAAGTCTGCAGACCTCTATTATGGAGACTGATTATTAGCAAATATACAAGCACTTAGAAAAGTCCTTCATCTTGATCAGAGTAGGAAACAACACAGACCTCTGTAGAAATGATGCCAGAAGGGATTTTCCTTCATGGTTCTGTGAAAACAGCAGGCACTGACCCTTCACAAACTATTTGACTTCACAGGTACTGAAAAACAAAAGTCCTAGCAACATAATTTCTGATTTCTCTGCTAAACAGTTCGAGACATCCAAAGGACACTCAGCAATTTGTTCAGCTGAGCAGTAAACAACCCCTGCACACAGCAGGAACACGTGCAAAGCAAACTACACCTGCGTGTTCCTCTCCAAATTGCCAGAGGCTGTTAGAACAACTGCATCTCATTCTTTGGAAGGAAAAAAATGAAAAAACACAGGAATATTGCATCATTTTCCAGAACAAGTTGTTGTAGGTGCACATAGAGTAAATACCATCTGATGTACTATTAATAACTAAAAGTAAACTCAGATTTAACATGGTAATAACAAAGCTGGCAGACAAGCCTCAGTTTGTTCTTTGCAAACATTTTTAAATTTTAAGCTATGTTACCCCTATTGAAGTCACCCTAAGTGCTGCTGGTCCAAGGCTGGAAATGGAATCCTCCTACACACTTTTCAACCCTCAAAGTCGCAGCACCAAACCACTTGCTTTTAGAGCCATGGTACCCTTTAACAAGGAGAGCATCCCTGGCTTCCTGCAGCTGAAACAGGGCCCTGCCCAGCATTGGCCACAGCCCCTGCAGAGCCACGGGGCAGCACACTTACTGCAGATTCACAAGGACAAATTTTCTCTTATCTGTTTCTGGGAAGAAAAAATATATATAAAAAATTAATCTGTTATGTGGTATTGACTTCCATTCAGCACAAGACAGGGAAACAATATAGAAAGCTACAGAACAAAAATGAAAAACAAAACCCCTGTGACCTTGAGCAGACGACACTGGAATTGCTTCAGTAAGCAAAACTGCAGATGCCAAAGGCATAACAATTCAAGGTATGTTTTTCAGGTTGCTCAGAAAAACTGTTGCATTTCTGAAAGATATTTGCTATAAACCTTGGGCCCCTGCACAAGGCTGGCCCAACCTTAGTTTGGCAGGTGAGGTCCTTAGACATGACACCCTCCTCATTTCAAACATCAACCGCGCAGCTGCCACATCCTGGGTGCCCAGCAGAGCACACTTGTGAGTCAACTGATTTCTCTGGTTCCTACTGGCTATTTTCAGCATCAGCCTCTCTCCAAGCAATTCCTTTGATCTGATACAATGACTACCTTTGCCTTCCATCTAAATATTTAAGAGTACCTGGTGGTTTCGTGATTGTCGCCTGTCCGTAACACAGAGATAGTGGCAAGAGACACAGGGCAGTTTTGGCTAGTTTTATTTTCACAGAATTGCCCAAGAACTTATTCTCCCCTTAAGCAATTCCCTGATGCTCAAGGTAATTTTTACAGAGGGTGGCAGAAGAAAAGAGTCTGGAATAATCTCTGCAATCTGTGAGAGTGTGATATTATGGAAAACAAGATTCGTGATATACCAATCACCTACACCCAGAATAGAATTTCTTGATTTCTGTTAAATAACTAAAGAAATACACTAACAGAAAAGCAGAGCCAAGGAAGTACTTTAAAAAGGGTTTTTCAACCATTCATTTTGCTGTTTAAAAACTTCTAAGGGGATTTTCAATCTACAGTCTCCCTTTCAAAAGAATTTTTTAGGCAAAAATCTGCTAATCATTGTATTATTACAAGCTACTTCATAGTATTAACAAGGGAACATGTAGATAAGAGCAATTATTATTTATTTATATGATTCTGTCAACTCCATGTTTTACAGAAGAGAAGAGAAACCCTTGCTTCTGTTATCTGTGAATTTTACTGAATTTCACAGAACATTACAAAGAGAGATCTTTATGTATGACTAAAGACAAAATGAAATCATAGAATCATTTAGGCTGAAAAAGACTTTTAAGATCATTGAGTCCATCAGTTAGCCTATTTTTAGTTTTGAAGGCCAGTTGCTGGCCTGCAGCAATGACAAATCTGATTATTGTAAAGATAAAGAATTCCATTTCAAAATAATTTCATTGTTTTTCTTAGAATTATAGGATCATTTAGTTTGGAAAAGAGCTCCAAGATCATCAAATCAGCCATTAACATGGCATTACCACATCCACCACTAAACCATGTCCCCTACACATCTCTTAAATACCTCCAGGGATGGGGACTCCACCACTGCCCTGGGCAGCCTATTCCAATACTTCACATTTCTTTGAGGAAGAAATTTTCCCTAATACGCAATTCAATCCAACCTGCCACCCACTCCCTATACCCCTGCACAACTTGGGGCCACTTCCTCTCATCCTATTGCTTTTTACTTGGGAAAAGAGACCAACGCCCACCTGGCTACAAGCTCCTTTCAGGTGGTTGTAGGGAGGGACAAGGTCTCCCCTGACCCTTCTCTTCTCCAGGCTAAACACTCCCAGCTCCCTCAGCAGCTCCTCATCAGACTTGTGCTTCCATTTCAAAGTATTTTATTACCATTCTTCCTACAGGTTTTTGTCTTGCACAACCAAAGCACAGCATGATACCACTGAGGCAAAGCCAACACCCACAAATCCTTGTAACTGAGATGTTCTGTGGGAAACTAAAGATGCTTTGAAAGAAAAATATCTAAGGAGAATTCTCTACCAGAATTCTTCCCAGGATCATTCTCCTCCCCAAACATTGTAGCTAAGTTGCATCTAGACTAATATGTGATTAATGAATCAGCAATGCCTCATACACACAGATTTACTGCTAATTAGTAGGGTGGTGTTTTGGTGTTTGGGATTTTTTTTTTTTGTTTTTTTCCAGAAATTGTTTAGCCATAACTTCTACATTAACTGAAATATGACTTTTATGTGAAAAAAATTATAGCAGCATCTCACACAGTGAATGTTGTAAGAGGGTCTGATAATTATTTGCCCAAACAAAATCAAGAAAGAATATACACCTGTTTGATAGGAGCAGAAAATATGAAAGGACCTGGTTTATAGCCATATTCATTGTGCCTCAGTGTTAATGTCAGGGTATGTTGAACTGAGGGACACTTTATGTGAAATCAATGTCTGTTGTGTACACACAGATTTTTCCAATTATTAGTGCACAGACTGACATGTGTTTTAATGGAAATGTCATTTACTGTATGTAGCCGTCATAATTCTATTGAAAGATGTGATTATATTTGAACTAACAATGTTACAATGCAGCAGGTATGGGCTTGTAATCATAAAGCCATAATGTCTTAAGGGTACTGGTCTCACACCAGTTGAATTACTAGGGACTGACTGAGACTCAATACTCTTCTACAAATTAGGAATGAGAGACCTGACACTTCTGTTCTGCTGCAACCCTTGGGGTATAAATCCTCTGCTCAGAGGGGCTGTCATGCTCCAGGAACACCAAATACAGCGCAGAAATTATTGTCATATTTGTTATTACTGACCTATACTCAGTAAATTTTCAGCCACACCTAAAGTCAATGACGATGGTTTGTCTAGTAACACCTCTGAGAAAAGTAGTTGTTAGCAGACTAAATGCCAACACCAAAACTGCTGAAAACCTGTTTAAACCCAACCTACACACACAGCTCCGAGACCTGTCGCCCTTCTCAGTGGAAGCAAGAACTGGGTCCCTAATGACCTTTAGGAAGGGATCAGTAATCTGCAGGATAAGCTAGTTAAACCCAATCAAGTACTGAAGTGAAATCTTAAATAAGAAAAAAAGTTGAATGAGAATAAGCACAAATTCAAAGGTCAATACTCAGGCATAAGCTTGCAGAACCAGATGTGATGTAGGGACATGAATTAAGTCAACCTTTTTATTTTCTTAAGCTACCATAGAAGCAAACACATATTTGCTTACAAGGAGAAAGGGGCTGGTCCTGAGTGATGCTGAAAGCCCTCAGAGGCCCTGAAAAGGGTGGTGTTAAAAGGAGAAAAGTGAAATACTGAGAAAAGCCTGTTTTGCAAACCCTGAATTGCCCACAATACTCCTTTTAATGTGTACAAACCTCCACATGTTTCCACGTTAAATAACACAGAGGATCAGTGCAGAACACAAAGATACACTTGAGCTGCTGTTTCTCTGTTTCTTTTACTTATTTGGGCCACACTTAGTCATAATTAAACTATATTGATGTGATGTTTAAACAATTGCTGTATGGATTTGCCCACAGGGCTGCCATCAAAACTCTCTCTTCCTATTCAAATGAACAAAACAATTCATGTCATGAGACACACACACTTTAAATGTCTATTAATGACAGAATAATGAATATTTTATAGCTGCAGCTTCTGTTTTAGATGAGGGGGTTTTTTAATGATGTCAAGATTGTCCTGCAATGGTTTCCATTCAAAGCTAGTAGGCTTATAATTAGGTATTCTTCCAAATATTTGGTACTTTTTCTGATCCTTCTGATAGGTACAATTTTCTCATAGTTTAATATCATCAAAGCTGAATATGCCAATCATTAAAATGACTCAGAGGTAAAGAAAATACATCTGTTTGATCAAAAACACAGTGTAACAGTTCATAAATATTTTAAAAATTGTTTATCAAATGTGCATTTACATCTTTGAACATACCTTTAAAATACACAACAGAACCAGCAAACTTACACTTTCAGTAACATTTAATTTTTGTTATTTATACTCATGAAGACATAGCTTTATGCCACAAGAGAATTTTATAATGTTAATACACAGAAAAGATTTTGTATTAAACCAACAGCAGAGCTTGCCATCTGGAAAGAAACATATGATCTCTATAAATCTATTTAATTTGGGAAATGGGTGAGTTCTAGACACTGATTTTTTTTCCTCCTGAAAATACCACTCTATAATAATTTTGCAAGTACACACAGACATATGTTTGTCAGGAATTAAAAAGAAAGTAGATTGTAGCACCGAGATCATTGCTCAACTCCCCAGTTTTTCTGAAAATCCATATATAACACATAGAACATGACAGGAAAAGATGTGTCACAAAAAAGTGATTCTAAGAGATGAATTATTATTACCTGGACACCAAAATGGTATGTGGGAAAAGGTCACTGAGCAGTTTGTTCTCAGCACACAGATGTGGTTACTGAATACCACTTGCAGCAGCACTCATTTCCTGGACAGCAGCAGGGCAATGTGGCCTGTATTAAACCTACCCCATCAATTGGAAATCACTACTGTGGTGGTTGTCAGAAGATAATTAAAATAAAGCAAGTTACTAAAAGATCCCATCAAGTTTGACCTTGAATAATTCAGTTTCTAATGCATAAGAAGGCCATTAATTACAAGCTACTGCGAAAACAGAAATTCTGATGGTTTTCTTGCAGGCAGAATTTAAAGGAAACACATTGCTTTCCCAGTGTATTTAATTTTCAATATGGAGTCTTCAATGAGCTGCTAATAATCATGCACTATGCCATCAGGGTTTTGCACCTATTTACATATAAATAGTTCTGACCTGACTTGGCTACCAACAACGGTTAATTTAATTTATTGTCCTTTGGCAAGTGAATAGTCATTGGTTTTCTAGCACTTTTAACCTTGGCAAACCCTTGGGAAATAAAAATTAGATTGAAAGAAAATTACTAGCGGTGGAGAACAGTAAGAAAGTGACAGTGGTATATATAAACCTCAGGCAGCAGTGGAATAAAGTGTCATATTATTGTATGCTGTCTTCTAAAGTTCAATATTGCTTTCTTGATTTACACTTCTGTATTTTTTTCCCAGTAATTCTTCTTGCTTTGGGGACTTTTGCATCTAACTTCATGTTTTTCAGCCAGGAAGAGGGATTAACCTATTTAGCATTAAAAAACATATCAAAATTCATAAGCATGAGCCAGCAACCTGCAAGCAACAACAGCTAAATGAGGTGACAGCTACTGAGCACTAATGACTGAATATTAGAGGAAGACTAATTGATCATCACTCCTGTACCACTGGTAGGATAATATCCTTGAAGGGCCACATTTTGGACCCTGAAGTCTGGTGAGAAAACACAAAGCCCAGGAGCTTTGCTTTCCTCTGGCATCTCACACCCCCATCTCCTGGCCTTCCCTTCAAACTCAAAGTGCTCTGCTGAGCACACAGGGGATGACCAACTGCACTGTAATGAAGTTTAGATCCTGGAGAGCAGGAATACAGTAATAGGAACAACAGTTACTGCACTATTCCTACAACACATTGTTGTTCAGGGAACAACATTTGTCCTTCAGGGAACAAATAATATTTTGGAATTCCTGACAGCTTGTATGTACATGGAACTGCTGCACAATTCATTTCCCAGAGTTAAAAGAACAAATGATTTCAGGTGAGAAGGAAGTTAGAGGTATGTCTTACAAAGTTCTGTTGTCAAAGCCAAACATATTTAAACTCCACAAACGTGGCAGAAACTTTAGAAAATGCAAAGCCCTGAAATATGGAAAAAACGTAATAAAATTTTTATACCAATAAATTTTAAGTAAAGTATTTTTATACCAGAAGTGTGTTACCAGCAATGTGGTTTTTTTCCATACCACAGGAGATTTTTGTTTAAAAAAAGAAAATCAATAACCATTGTTCAAGAAAATAAATTCTGTTTTCAGCTTGGAAACTATTTCCTTTTCTACACTTCTCTAAAACCATATTTTTCTTCTCAGACACCTTCAGAAAATCATTTCCAAAAATAAACTTTTATATTCCTGATGTTAAAAGCACAAATATATTTTAAGTACTTGTTCAAATGAATTAGTATTATGTGCCTTAACATATCCTTACTGGTATATATCAGGTATTGTCAGCTATTTCAACAGAGGCTGAGTCACCACATGAAATGCAAACACTATTTCATTTCTCATCAGTCACGATTCACCCTGAAATGTGATTTTAGCAAGCTGCTGTATTATACATTAGGTACTTAGGCTATTTGCTTCAATAATACAGCATCACTTTATCCCTTAACTTCAAAGTGATTAAAACCCTCTATGAAGTAAGAAAATATTAATAGTTCCCATTTTACCGGTGGGAGCTGCGTCAGAGAGATCTCACTCCAGGAGATGTTTAGAATTGTGTTCAGAATATGTTGATATGAGTGTTCAGAATATGATGTTTAGAGTATGATTATGCAAGAATTTCACAAGGAGGAAATGTGGACCAGTGGGGCACGTGATTTCCAGTGAAAACAAATGCCAACAAAGCATGGAGGCTTTTGAAAGCTCATCTGGTGCAGCTCAGGGTCTACAGGCAATTTTGCGAATTTTCAAATATAACTTAAGAGGAGGGACTAGGCCTACACTGCTGAGTGACATCACAGAGTGGAGCAGTTTGCTCTGCTTCCCAACAGGTCAAACAGGACTCCAACGCTGTGCTGCTGCAACTGAACTGTGTCCAAACAGCTTTACTCGAGAGCCAGCTTGGCAATACCCACACTGGACTCAAAGCATTACTTCAACTGTGGTACTGGCGTATCTTGACCAGCAAAATTGGTCCAGTTCTTCTGTTAGCATTGTGTTAGCATTGCCACTTGAATGATTTTTGACTTAAAGTTTAACTTCCACTGAATCAACAGTTTTTGGAAAGGAATTAAGGACTCCAATCCTGCTGAAAGTAGCTGAGAAAATCCCCTGGAAGCCTGTGTCGCTCTGGAAAACGGGAAGAAAGCTGCTATCCATCCCAGACATTTTCTGTATGTTGACTGTTATTGTACACAACATGTTACACATTGAAAACATGGCAAAGACAACCACTAAAACCAGGTTTCATGTTATACATCTGTTCTGAAATGGCTAATTACACTTCTTTGCTCAGGACCACCCTTTCTTCAGTTCTGCACGCAGCTGAGCTGCTGCTTGTGATTTCAGTCGCTCTTTACCGAAGAAGCCACTACATATGCTGGGTTTGATGACACCAACTCCTTAGAACATATCAGTCCTGTTCCCAGTTTGGCCTTGATACAAATGGTATGAGCCACAGCAACTTCCAAATACAAGATTCACTATAAATCAGGATCTGAATGGAAAGAATCAAACAGCACACAAAGAGGATTATGAGTCTGTGGCTGTATTCTGACATATATTGGATTATTAGGATTTACATTCATTAGGAAAGTTAGACTGGCATTTGCATAAGGATGATATATTGTGAAGTTCATGAGTGTCCTATGGTTAATATGAGAGGGGTAATTATAAGCTACCTTTTTCTGATGGTCAGCTGTAGGTTTTGCACACTTTGACATTGCTGGTAGTTTGTTATGCCATGTATGGCTCTGATCCTCCATGAAGCCTCTGTTCCTATATGACACTGGTGGGGTTTAATTGCTGTAAGAGGCTTCCTACACAGTACTTGGTAGAAAATAGCCCCTGTGATAATGAAAAGTTTTTATAAAATACATTGGGGGTTGATTCCAAGTTTCAGCTCCAATCCTGTGTAAAGCACAATTCATGGTGCATGGATTGCACTACAGTAATGACAGGCAAGGTTGTGAGGTGGAGATGCAATCTGCAGTCTGTTACAGTTAGTTAAGTCACTGACTCAATAAATCAGAATCTATAAAAGTCCTGCTCTATCTATTAATTTATTTTCTACGTATTATGATAGACCTTAGAAGTTATCTAAATGGCCGCTAAAGTCCTTGGCTATAGGCATCTGTGACTTGCACATAACAGAATTCAGCATTGTCTTAGGAACTCAAATACATCAGTCTTGAAATTAAACTCTGATGATGCTGATTTATAGCCTTGAAAATCTTTTCACTCTCACTAAGGGTGGCATGGCAGGTAGGTGGACTCAGAGCTCCTCAAAGGAACTTGAACTGCTTCCTGAGGAACAGCCGTGCTGTGCATCCCTCCACAGAGCTGGAGCTGGATCAGCTAGGATGGTGTTGAAGCAACTGATATGTGATAGCACAGTGTAGGGGGGAGAGCAAGCGAGGGGAAAGTGAAGAAAGCAGAAAACTGGAGACAAGTTCTGGGGAAGGATGAACACAGAGGATTATACTGCTAAATGCATTGGCATGACAGGTGAATAATGAGTTCTTATGGGTGATATGCTACCCCTTAGCCTTCAATATTTAAAGGATTTATGAAGGCTTATTACTAGGGACTGCATCAATAGACTCTACATGGGTCTGCACTCCATCAGCCCATCTCCTGATGTGGACATTTTCCTTCTTTTCTTTCAAAGTTAGTAAGATAATAGAAAACCCTCTTTGCTTTCCAGAGCTAAAGGAGTAATTAGCTGTGGGAGCAAGAGGCAAGAAGGAAGAGACCTCAGTTATAAGCTCTTTGATTGCAGAGAAGCAAAATTATTATCAGCATTAATACAGAGAGATCAGAAACCTCAGTATGAAGGTATTAAAAATGCACACAATACTGATCAACAGGTTTATCACAATTATGTAGTAGAAGCTGATTCAGCCACTATGCTTTCAGACTTTCTGGGTGATGTATCTCCCAGCTCATGAAATATAGACTGATGCTATGAATCCTGACTGACAGCTTCATTTTAGCAATTTGCCACAGCAGACTGACAGTTCATTAGAGTGCAGTAGAAGACACACTGAAACTAGTGGGGGAGACTCTTGCTTTCAGCAGGCTTTGGATAAACTACTAGGTGATATTTTTGATAAGATGGTGGAAAGCCCTCTTAAACTCACAGTAGCTTCTGAATTTCCAGTAAATGAAAATAAAAAGGAATTGTACACCTGAGTCCCCATTTGAGCTTTTGAACACTCCTTTAATACAGAAAACAGTTGTCAGCACAGAACATCATGAGAGAAGCATTCAAGATGCTGCACCTCTGCTCTGGTATGTCTCCCCCAGATTAGTTTTCTCTCTTTTGTTCTATTCACTCTCCTACTCAGTTCCTCCTCCCATCTTAATCTCTCTGACAAGCTATTTGCTACTGTTTCCACCAGTGAATCCAGAAGCTATTGCTCTGCTAAGCAAGATAAAGTTTATCATTCTCACTTTCCAGACTTTTCTTCCCAGTTTGTTCAGCTCTTTTGATGTGATATTGTCCAATCTGATTTTGAGTCAGGATCAGAAAGTGAACCCCTGAAAGCAAAGGAGGCAGGCTCTTATCCAGTGCATTGCCCATCCACATGTCATCCTCAAAAAGCTATTACAGGGAAGAGACTTGGCATCCCATAGTCCTGGGCAGTAATTTGCAGGGATGCACCATCCCTGGTTGCCATCACCAGACTTGCTCTGCTCATCCTGCTGGGACACTGCACAACATCCCTCACCTGTGTGGGTGAGGACTCTGCCCCTGCCTGTCTGGCACACCCAGGCTCAGCTGCCCAAATAGTTCCAGTTTCACTTGACTCTCCCCTTGTAAAGTTAAAACTTCCAGAGGTTTTAAAGATACTCTTTGTCAAGGGATCACTGGAGGTACCCATGGAAGTTTAGGGATCATTAATTAGACCAGAAGAATCAAGTTCTATTAAAAATTGCCCATCTGTGAGTGTTAATTTAACAGCTATTAGTTATTTTCCTCTGCTGGTAAGGTAGATGGAAAACAAGCTGAGAAAATAAAAGACAGAAGAAAATAAGAGAGGAAAAACAGTATGGAGCTTATCAGTAGAAAATGTTAATTACACTTTAAAGCCTTTAGTCACCTAAGCTTCTGTTTACAATAGAAATAGAAACAGTCCAAATTATCTCTGTGGTTTTTAAAAACTGTGATTACAGTTCTATTTGTTACTTCTCTCTCATTATCTTTACTCTAACTGGAGAAATATCAAGCACCTCTAATATCTGGATATTGTTTTCTCACTTTTATTTCTGGTCTGTGCATTCAGTAAGCTATGTGGAGCCACTGATGGCTGTGCAGCACTGATCAAACATGCTCCCACCAAAGTCTCAGGCTACAAGGTATTGGAAATGAATCCTATGATCACACCTTTCCCAAGACATCATTGCTGACTCTTTCATAGCAGTGGCTGTTAAGGTGCAACAGCAAAGAAAAAGAGGACTTTGCAAAAATAGTACAAACCAGTATCCCCTCTGTTTCTTGGACCAATAAATGGTTATTGCACCACTGACACCTATTTGTGCAATGAAATACATCAGGACCTTGCTACTGAACACCATGAGAGAAGATGATGCCCATGGCCTACAAAAGCTGGCAACAGCTGCAAACAAGTGTAATCTGTGCTCTAAGGCAGAAAATTTATATAGCAGAAATAATAAGAGGTTTGTCTTTTAAAAATGCTGTGGTCATTAACAAGGAACACTTAGTCTAAAGAAATGACTGACCTTTTCTAAGATGCAACAAATTAAAATTCCTAAGCAAGTGCTAGATGGAAATTCATTGTTGACTTTTACTTTCAATAGTCATAAGGAAAGCAAGATGAAATGTCTCTCCAGCTATGAATGCATTCTAATTGCTTTGCTATAACTCCTTGCTAGAGCAAATGACTTCTGGCTTTACAGACTATCAGTTCTTGAGAACAGTGAATTGTAAGCTGAAGTTCTACCTGAAGTAAAAGGCACAAACCTTGGTGTGAACTCTGATTTTTAATATTTAACTTGCTTTCCAGCCATTCTCCTTATGTTCCTTTCTCCTTCTCTCAGCCATGCTTCTCCTATTAAGTATCCTATCATTGCAACAGCCTTTTTTAAGTGCAAAAAGTAATTCATGCATATAAAAATAATAAACGCTGAACTATGTCTGCATAAGAGCAGATCACCACAGGACCTAAAAAAACACTGCCAGTAAAGCTGCATTTTCACTGGAAACTGCTCAGCTTCCACGTTCACCAGAACAGCCAGGTGAGTCCACCTAAATCCAGGGCTGGAGCAAAATGTGTCACATCTGCACGTGCACAGAGGAGCTGCAGAATAGAGTGAATGCCCACGAGGAGGTGGGAGATTGCAGTTGTTTTCAGCAGTTCTCCAGAGAGCACTTTCCTCTACGATGAAGGGTGAAACCAGTCATAGGTTCTGACTGGGGGTGCAGAGGGGTGAAGAAATGTTGTCTCCCTGATGCTTCAGGAGATGACCACGGGGCTCTCCCTGCACAGAGAGGGCAGCTCCTGGCACCACAGCCCTGCAGCAGTGAGGTCACAGCAGGCACAACCTTGGCAGCACAAAAATCACTGTGCTAATGGCACAAGCAGAGCACTCCCACCACCCATGTGCATGGACAGCTGAACCAAACATATGCATTCACAGCACAGTAGACTCTACTTCGTTATTACTGTGGGTTTTATTGAGTGCCACAGACACAAACACTGTTTTGTTTGAGGCAGTACTGCCACAGAACCTGCCCAAGGGAATAAAGGGAGGTCTCAGCATCATATCTCTCTCTGGTTCAACCAACCAGTGTTGGAAGAGTTGCTGGACCTCAGAAATCTAATACTCATTTGATGATTCTGTACGATAACCTCGGAAATGGATATTTCCATGGCAATGGACAGAAACATCGCATGTGAGCACTGAGTGAAACCAAAGCCCCTTCTGCTGTAGGCTGCTGCAAGGATTTTGCATGAAATATTAAAAAAGAATCTTCATGCCTGTAGTCCTTAGTGGGTCACCTCAGCCTTCAGCTATCCTGCCAGCTCAGTCCTCTCCTTGGCATGTAATTAAATAAGAGCAAAATGGTATGAACCTGCTAATGGCTTCACATTGCCCAGAAGGAAACCACTAAATTACCCTGGGATGCCTGCTCTGATTAGAAATAGCACTTGCTTGACTGAGGTACTTCATTTGGCAGTGAGACCAACAGTATATAAGCAGTGGAACTGAATAGCATGAAAGGGAAACCACCTCTGAATATGCTCTTGCAGAGAAGATTAGTGAAGGGTAAAAGGATCACAGACTAGACACCCACTTCCTTCTTAAAGACCTACAGACAATCTGGCTGGTGTTTTGAGCTGAGCTGAGTGCAGTCATCTGGAGATACAACGGCAGGGCTGGAAGCAGGAGCCCAGATCCCAGGGACAGAAATTATAGTTTGTTCCATCAACATACGCTGTGATGCCACTTTCAGAGTCAAACTCAAAATAGTCATAAGTTAGTAGGAAGAATCTCTCCTTGGACAAGATTATTCAACCCCTGCCTATTGTAGGATTTGCTATATTATCTTTTGAGGCACCTGGTGCTGGGGCCTATGGGGAAAGGATGAGATGAACATAGTCCAAATTCTGTTCTAAGTGTGTGGTCTAGTGCAAGCAAACACCAAACTCAAGTCTGCTGAGAAGACACTGTTCTATAAAAATCCCCTGAAAAATAAGTGAAAGAGTTTTGATAGCCCTTTTTGGGGGCTGTATTTTTCCTCTGAACCATATAAACCCAAGGTTTTTCATTAGCTTTGATCACAAAAGATACTTAGGCTGAATATGTGGTGGAAAAAGGTTGTGCTTTGTGTGTAGATAAAAGAAGACCTGTGTCTTCAGTTTAGATCATGAAAACTCCTGATCACATCACGCCTAAAGTCTGCAGTTTAGTCACAGGATCTTCACCTTTCTCAGTTCAAGCTTCACGGCTTTCTTTCTTTTCCAAATCTCTGTGGAAATCACTGTAAAGTACTGGCTCCATGAAGCTGCTGTTCATCCTTAACCTGCACATGACTTCTAGAGTTTCCAGCACATGATCTCATGTGTTTTTCATGAGCAGCTGCTCTCCAGAGCCCTGCACTCCTGCAATGCTGCAGTACCAGGACTACCACTAGTACCCAACCCCCAGCCAGTCAGTTCCCTCCTTACATTCATCATTCAGCTGTCCCTTTTCGTGACAGCCACAAGTGGTTTTCTCAGCTGTTAATGGTGGAATTTGGTAATAAAGTGCATGTTATTTGATTCTGAATGGGCAATTAGACTTCCTTATTTTGTTTTTAGGGTTTTAGCTGCCTGACTTGACACTAATGTGAATCAACCAGCATCCCACTCTGCTATGCCACTACCATTAATGCCAGTGCAATGTGCACAATAATTTTGATATAATGTATCACTGGCAGCTTATCTCCATATCATTCACCTTTGTTTTTTCCCCCAAATTGGTCTTATGGTAGGATCACACATTCCCTAATTAACACCTTCTTTCTCTGGTTACTAATGAGACTGTTGATACGACTTCTTTAGGCTGCCTCTATTATAATAAAGTCTTGTGGGTATATCCAGCTCCAACTGTCTGCTTTAATTGTATATCCAGCTCCAACTGTCTGCTTTAATTAAGACACAGATGTCACTGACTCTCACTTAACACTTAACAAACACATAGTCCCCTGGATGATAAGTGAAGAAGGAAAATGCTTTATCTTTTGATTCTTTCTTCATTGTACATGGCAGGACTCTGGGAAATGGCTTGGATAAGGGACTGGAAAGTGAGAATGGTGCCTGAAATAGCAGCATCTGGGAGAAGGTCAACCTTGGACTGACAAATCACAGGAGGAAACAACACTCACATTCAACAAGACTTGTCAGGTTCACCTGTGACTCTTTCTGCAGCTCCACCAGAAATTAGAAACAGTCAGATGTGCTCATTTCATACTTTGAGGACAGACTGATCCAAAACCTATCAAAGAAGAGGATCTCATTTAGCTTTCATAATCATAGAGAGGTTTGGGTTGGAAGGGACCTAGATCACCCAGATCCAACCCCCCTGCAGTGGCAAGGACACCCTTCAGTAAATCAGGTTGCTCTGAGCCCCATCCAACCTGGCCCTGAAAAGTTCTGGGGATGGGGCATCTCCCTTGACCTGCTGGCCAGGCTTCTTTTAAAGTCTAATTCCTCAGAGGTGCAAATGATACCTATGTATCTTTTAATGGTTATCATTTGATTTCAAATGGCTTGGACCCGAAGCCATGGAAGACTTTCACATAAGGGACACAGTGGCAGACATTGACAAATCTGCTGCCCTGTGGTTTGGCCTGAGACTTGACCTATTTGGCTGTGCTTAATAAAAGGTTTCAAGCTGAAGAAACAGTTTAGAAGGAAAGATGTGACAGTATCAGGAAAATCATTAAGAGCAGGGAGTATCAAGAACCTCAGAAATTCCTTTACTGAAGAAAAGCAAATGAGAGTGGAAAATCATTGCTCCAAAAACCCGGTCACTCCATCAGACCAGCTGTCCCCTTGGTTACACACTTGGAGGAAGTGACTCCTGGCAAAGGAAAGAAAAGCTTCACTTTCATAAATAATCCAATTTTAAGGGGCAGATCATAACATCTGGACTTAAGACAGTAAGTGACAGGGGCTGTAAACTGGAAAATAAAAGATTTTGTGGCCTTTGCATCCTGTAGACAGGATAAATCCTTCCAATTACACAAGATCCTGGGTAAAGTCATTACTTGCTGTTCAGAAGTCTTACAGCATTTTTCTTTCTTTACTAAATTTATCACACTAAATCCCTTCCCTATGATCAAAGTCTTCTGGGATACAGAAGCTGAAAGACAAAACTGCTTTGATTCAAGGGGACTCCATGATGAAAACAGGCTTCAGGAGTACAACCTCTTAATTGTTACCGTAACTCAGCATGATACTCTATCTCAATGTCATCAGTAACAACTACTTCTCAACAGAAAATACTGATTTAGGAAATCCACCCATTTTCTCATATGTGTTTGCAGGTGTTGCTGAGAAAGGCAGCCTTGTTCAGAGCTCCCTCCAAATAATTTTCAAACTACTGTGATTTTTTTAATAGAGATTCTTCAGTAACAAATCTTATCATCATGTCCAAAGAGTAAAAAACACCTGCATGGCAATACTTCTCATTTTAAATAGTAAGGCTTGCTTCCCAGTGGAGGTCCTGTTCAAAAATCAATTAAATCAATTGGAAACAATAGAGGAGGTAATGTATTTTTTATTTTCCCTGGTTGTTCTAGAAACATTCAAGGAATACAATATCAGCTAAGGGCAGAGAGCAGCAATCAACAATATAAAAATCAGCCTGTCGGTCTAAGATACTTGTCTATCGATCACTTCCATAGCCAGAGAATATATTCAATACCAAACTCAAAATACTAATTCAGATAGGCATTTTCTAGCTGGGCTATTGCTTTCCATTGGGGTGCATCCCTGTCATTTTTAGCAGATATTTTAATTACCTAAATTTTGCAGGACTTTCTACGTTTCTGCATGTATTTCAAATAGAAATGACAGAACCAAACAGAGCAAAGGCTTTAACTTCATTACAAGAAGGGGCAAACTTCAAGGTGGCTCATTTATTTCTCTAGGGAAAAATCAAGTTTATTTCCTACAGACCTACCGAACATTTGCTTTCATATCGTTCTCCAAAGCTGCTCCCTACAAGTCCTTCCTTTCCACATCACCTCCCCAGGAGCCTGCACACATCCAAAGATCTGACAGGACCTGTCAACAACGTCACACAGAGCTCGTAAAAAGTGGCACTGTGGTAAAGGGCTCTTCACTCCCTGGAATGTAAAGCTGGGCCTATCTCGACATGTCTCATTCTTCAAGGACCTCGACAACCCAGAGAGCCAACCCCAGGGGTTCTCTTGCTTGCACACACTGAAGTTTGGTGGAAAGAACAGGCCTAAAACATTGCAGCAAAGCCCTTAAGAGTCAGCCTTGGACTTGCTTCCCTTCAGCCATTAACCTCCTGCCTAAGACAACAGAAGCTTCCTGGGACACTCCCTGTCTTTTTCACCTGCACCAGCAATTCTTCTGTGCTCGTTACACCTTTTCATTTTTTTTAAACAATATCCCTTTCCGAGGGGAATTCTAGTAGATGATATTCCCTGTGCCTCCTTCAGGTGCATATACAGGATATCTTTGTGTCAAACTGGCTAATTATGCCACTATTCCCCAGCAATGGACAACAGCAAAACTTCAATTAAAGCTCAACCCTTCTTCCTGATACTTTAAGCATGATATCTGAACAACTGCATTACCCCAATAAGTGCCTGTGTTTGATGAGACATAGGTGGGAATTAAAAAGTGATTTCTCCCCCACTGCAGTGGGAGGAAGAAGCCAAACTTCTGTGGTGTGAAGGAGCTACTCTTCCATTTCTAAAATGTGATCTCTAGAAATAATGCCCACTTAGCATTCTCTGGATGCCAGAAAGAAAACAATTAAGGATTTTCTGAACACAATTAAGGACACACATAGCCCAGCGCTGTTAAACCTTAAGGAAGCTGTCAGAGCCTGCACTTCCAAAGAGCTGCACATCCTTCCAGAAGAGAGCCCAGGAGACCCAGCACGGTGCTTTACAGCACTGTGTCCTGTGCAGTTACTGAAATTCTTGAGTTTGAACTCATTTTCCTCTCACCAGTACTTGTTAAATAATACAACAATAGTGAGACTTTTGTTTCTTGTATCAAGCTGAAGAAGTTTATCATGACCCACTTCAGTCCACTGAGATCTGATTCCAAAGAGCATGGAGAGGGAACATAGCTGAGATTTGGAATCAATCTTGGGAATGATGTAACAGTTCAATAGCATTTTGGGCACACAAACCCTCATGATCCTTCAGGAACAAACAATACTCATTTATGACAGCATTTTCCCCCCACAGCTCTGAAAGCACTGTCAAAGGAATTATTATCCCAGTTTTGGTTTTTGGGAAGTAAGGCACTGAGTACTGAGGACCAACATTTCCAAACTGGCTACTGATTTTTATAGTGCTCCTGTGTTTCCCATGTTCAAGAGTCCAGCTGGAGCTAACAGACCTCATCTGACAGAAGCACCAATTACACTCAAGTCCCACTGAATCACTGGGAGCTGAAGGTTATCAGCATTTCTAAAAAATTAATTAAGGAGAACAAAATGAATTCACTGCAATAATTTGGCCACACAAAAATAACAGATTGCTTTGGAAATACCATGGCCCCCCTCTCATCCAAGGTCACACAGTACATATATTGCACAAGGGAGAGCTAAGTCATGGTCTCTTAATAGTGTACAAAGTACACTATATGGACATATATTTATATACATATATATTTATGTGCATATCATATGCATATATATTTATGTACATATAGTATATACACATATGTACGGTATATAGTATATATACATATATTTATATAGCAAAACTATATGGAAAGAGGGCTAATGATTCAGCTACGGGTTTTGCAGTATTGTGTCTCTCGTGTGTAATTTGAATGACACTGATGAAACATCATCATCTTTTCATAATCATCCATATCCCTGTAGACTCTGGAATATACCAGAGATATTTATGAGGCCAGTTAGGAAATACACATGGGCTCCTTGTATGAGTTATGAAAATCAAAGTAAGCATGTACTGGCTTTTTTTTTTTCAATGACTTCTTTGAAGCGTGAAAACATAAGAAGATGATGAACAAATTTTTAAATTAGGCTGAAAAGAGACAACAACATAGCTTATGTATACAGGCAGGATTTTCCTATAGCTAGCAAAAAATCTCAGATCCAAACACCCAAGAACTCGATTTCTTGCCCTTAGTGATGTTTAAAACATATATATTATTTCCTAAGGAGTCTACTCCATGTATAATTGTTCTACAGAACTAATGCTTCTGTGAAATAGGATTTACCAGTCAGAGCACCAATGAAAAGCAAAGCAAACAGTTACTGATTTAAGTTCCTGAACTGGCATTTTCAGACAAATATGGGAATTTTGAATGAAGAAAAATTAATGCTAAGGGTCAGATGTGATACAGATGTAAAATGGCAAGAAAATGTTTTCAGAGTACACATACCTTCCTTTGTCAGAGTAAGCTTTCAACAAAATTGTCACCTTTACAAAGGAGGAAAGCAGGTAAACTCTCAAGAGGCACATTAACAAAGAATAAAAAGAGTTAGTTATGTGTCACATAGTTTAAGAAATCACCCTGGTTTTGTTCTTGCTAAGTGATATCTGATTGCGAAATATCACTTTGATAATGCCAAATAGCAAACCTGCAGAGTGGGTAGGATGCTTTTAATTAAGTTTAAAAAAAAAATAAAAAAAATTAAAAAAAAAAATTCCTGGTTGAATACTAACCTTTTGCTGAAATCCTTGAATACTTCTGGCAGGTCCAAAGAGTTAACTCCTTGGAAGGTTTTTGGTATTGATGTTGCTACAGGCAACAGCTCTACAGAAACATCATGTAAGGATAAACAGTCTGGTCAGTGAAATGTTTTGCTGATAGATCTGACACCAAAGAAACTCATCATTAAGAGTGCAGGAAAACAGTTTTTTCCCAGCAAAAGGTCTCTCAAGCAATGCAACTTTACAGCACCAAGAGGCACGTGCACGGTGAGTCAGCACAGCCAACTGAGACCCAACTCTGAGCCGTCAAAGCCCTGGACACGCTGCAGCTGAGGCTGGGACAGGACTGACCCCAAAGCCAGCAAATGTAAAACTTGCCACTCTCCCTCCAACTTGGCGGAAGAAGCTGTGACAAAAACAGGCACATGGGAAGGTGATAATTGTTCCTCAAGACACTGCTGTATCTCTTCCCAGCTGGGATGTTCACACAGCATTTCTGTGAAGTTTTAAACCCTGTTTTTTAACCCCAAGAAGAGTGATTTTAAACCCTACAGAAGAGCCAAGACTCCTCCAAATGCACTTTATGAGACTCCAACACATGTTGGCAATTCCTGAGCCTCAGCAGACCTTTCAAGCATCATCTTCAACATCTCTCAAAACCCAAACAGCAGTTTCAGAAAATTCTAAAAACTCACAAGAAAATATAATATCTAAATGCTGAATAAAGTACAGAAAAGACATGATAGTTCTCTTTAACTCCCACTGCTATTGTACCTGAAAATCTCTGCTCCAAAATACATTCTGGTCAAACAATACCCAGCTAAACTTTGTGAGTGTAAGAGGTACTGTTGGGATGATGAAGATGAGTGAGAATTAAAGAATTTTTTTATCATCAATAAGAAAAGACAAGGCTAACAATCAGAAACACAAAGTTCCTGAGGTGAGTACCAGCTTGGGAGGGGTATGAAAGGTAACAAAATACAGTAGCACCAGATGGGGGCTACAGAGAAAGTACTTTTTGGGAGATCACGTCACAACATGTCACAGATGTCAGACCACATACAATCCTGTAGGTCACAGCAGCCTCTGACAGAGCCGCTTCCCAGACAAGGTATCAATAACACTCACAGGCAAATCTAACCAGGAGGATGTTTCACAGCTCAACCACGTTATAGAACATAATTTTCAAGCCCTTCACAACAAAATTAATTTCTCCTTTGACAACTGGTTCTGTAAGAACCAATCTCAGGTGGAAAGTCAGACTGTAACTATAATGTTGGTGGATATGTGCGTGTTACTCTCAGTATATAGTGTTTGGTGCTTGTTCCCAGATCCACCCCCCCCCCCCCCCCCCCTTGGCTGACCATTAATGTCTCAGCCCCCCAAAGGCCTGTTTCTTTCAAGTTCTTCTATTTCCTATATAAAGCTTTTTCTTCAAGAAGCAATTAAAGTTTCATGAAAACAAAACCTCCCAAACATGGACTGCTCCCCATGCATACAGTCCCTTATTCTTAGTAAAAGTGTGCTTCCTTGCATCAATAAGAGAATTCTCTGCCAGTTTAATAAGCACACTGAATGTATTCTCCAGCACTAAAATGCTTTTCCTTTTTGTCAGAGGAGTTCCTTTCCCACCTGCTGATTTAATAAAAAATGGGAAGGAGCACTATGAGCAGTGGAGCAGCACACTGTGATGCTGGGCTGGACACAGAAATGAGTATTCCATCAGTGCTTACTCCCAAAAGCAAAGAGACAAAGATCTGTGACCAAAACCCCTTTCCTGGCTCTGTCTGGCACAACAAAATTCTCCACATCCCTCTTGTCTGCCACCCTTGGGGCTCAGCTGTGCAGTCAGCTGGCACACAGCTCAGCAGCCCCTCACCATGGCATTAAACTCTTCCTTCTCCCCATCAGCAGGTGAGGCTGGCCAGGGGACTGGACCCTCTTGCAGGCACCACAGAAGACAGGTGAGTATGTTGCATTCACATTTCACCCAGCAGGGTATTAGGGAACCTCAGTTATCCTGCAAGCCCTGCACTCTCCTAAACCCCCCAAACTCCACCACGGCCCCACAGGAGACTTTTAACGTTCACAGGAGATTTTTATGCTTACTGAAGAAATTATGACAAATTATAAGTAACTCTTTACTATGGTTGCTGCCTGCAAAAACGTTTAAAATTTGGGAACAGAGTTTGGAAAACTGGTTGCGAAGTTGATATCATTAAAAAAAAAAATTAAAGTTTAAATGCAAGAACAGCTTTATCATATAAAATGACAGTTTACTTATGTTGGCAATGATACTTGCCAGTACTTAGTGACACAGGTGGATAACTAAGAATTCTTCCTATTTGCAGAGAAATAGAGCAGTATCTATTGTCAGAAATTATTAACTCTAATTAAAACTTCACATTTGACTTTTATTTCCTTCTCTTTTAATTGTGCTTTTACCTAAAATAAACAACATTTGGTGCTTGGAAATGCATTTGCATATGTTGAGGCTAACACAGCTCCAAGCAGGCCAGCTCCAAGCAATTATGCCATATTGATGTCTGTCATTGCAGTTTGTTCTCCAGAACATGTCATCTCAGTTATTTAAGTTTCATCTGGAGTTCTACAATGTTTGGGGCAGTTGCTGAAACTTTGTACCTAAACTGATGTAATTACTTGAGAAATTCAATTCCTTTCTTCCCAGCTTTTAGCCCTCAAGGATGCTGAGAAAAGGTTACAAATAAAACTCGCGTGCGAGCTAAAAGTTCAGCAGCAGAAAGGCTCATCACAACCAGGTGAGCATTAATCCCTGCCTGTAATGGCCCACATCCACTGACTGCTCTGCCCTGGCAAAATATAAATCTGCACCAAGCAGAGCTGCAGAAACCAGAAGTCCCTGATTATTAAAGAGGACAAGGAGTGCCAATGTCTATTTAGCAGAGAAGCTGATGGCAAATGACTCTCAGAAGTTGCTGGGCTGGAGATTCAGATGCCCCTTCACTTTCTTTTTGCCTTTAAAACTAGCTCAAGGCTTCCTTTGATGTTTTGACAAAGGTTATTCCCTCTGGAAATCAGCTGCTCTGCTGAAGCTGTCTGAACAATTACTCTGGTCCTGATAAGGACTACTGGAAACTGCTGCTGCTGAGGCTGTCTCTGAAATGGTTGCTTTGGTTTCGGTCCCAAGAAATGGCCTCATTCCCTTTTATGTGTTCTGTTTGCTCCCTTGCCATTTATACCTGCTTTTCTTTGCTCCCACCACCAGTCCTCTGTCTGCTGCAGCCTTTTTGAATGTTTGTGTGACTGGGATAGTCCCTCCAGCTGCCCCAGAGGAGATGCCTTAAGAACAAGTCTATGACAACTCTGAACTCAGTTTACCTATGATGAAAGATTAAAATATATTGTTCTTGGAGGGAATTTCTTTGGCAAAGAAATCTCAGAGGATTTCAAACTTTTTATTCTTTTTGACTCCTCAACCTTTTAGAATTCACTATATTTTTCACTCTCAGAGACATCACTTTTCAGTCAATTCTTTGTGATATTCTAAAAACAGCAATAAAATATTGTAAACAAGCCTTAAAATTACCACCATGCTAACCAACAAGTGTTTTTAATCATGTCTGCAAGAGTCACTATGTCATCTTGGGAACCACAGGCAACCATACTCCTTTATTAGTCAATATAAGTCGAATTGGCAACATTGCCTCAAATTACCTTATCAAAAAAAAAAAAAAATCTACTTGCAGTTTCCTACCTTCTAATCAAGCAAAACATGTTCAACCACATTTTAACTAAGTTCTCAGGCCCTTGACTGTTAATAAATCTCTAGTTTTTCACTGTACTATACATGTAAAATATCAGCCAAATGTAACAAGGGTTGGAAGATCACCACTGTCATCCAGGCAGTTCCCAATACCAGAACAGATATTCTTACAGGAATGTGCTGCATGCCCAATGAGCTGGCATGTAACTGAAAAAATGCTCTAGAAAGTGTGACCTTCAAAGTATTTCTAATAAACGGTCTAGCTAGTGCCAGGTTTTCAGTTCCCAACAGCATCTTCCCTCTAATTGTGTTGAGGCTCATTTCTCTGCTCCAAAATGCAGAGGCTTGTGGCTATGCAGCAACCTGAAGGCACCAGATGCTGCTCTATCTTGCCAGGTAATGTTTTCCCTTTTACATTAAAAATAGAATATTATATTTTTTCTTCCACTTTCATCCAGATAATTGTTACCATTTGGAATGGAGCCTCACGTGACAGCCTCATTAGCCCAACAGCAAAGCCAGAAAGTTCAGTGTAACACAGTGGAGCACAAGCTGCTTTTCTCTGCAGATGCTACAAAAATAAGTGACGAGAGCCCAAATCCAGACCCCAGCACGCATCCAAAACTAACTAAAGAAATCTTTCTCGAGGCCAGAAGCTCTTGAATAGCCTCCTTTGTAGGACTGGATCATAGCAGCACATCAGAAATTTCCTCCCTTTTTGTGTTTCTTTACAGAGGAGCCCAAGAAAAAGCCCAGCAAAGCCTCTGAACACCACTGCTCTCAGCTTGTCCCCTCAGCACCCACCTGTGGAGGTGGCTCCCCTGCACCTCCCTCCCTCTGCCAAGTGGCTCCCCAGGAGAAGGGCATTTTTGCATTTGAATTGTGGAACACTTTGCCACCAACTAGTGCTATGGTTTGTCTCCTAAAAAAATTACAATGTGAATGGCTCCAGCTGTCTGATGATTTGGCTTGGTGGCACTGAAGTAAAGATAGGAGCTGGCTTGAAGGCTATCAGAAAATCATATGCAAAACAGAAATACTATGGTATTGCCTAGGCAAAGCAGCATTTCAAAAAATGAGATATATAGTTTATCCTTGAGAATCACAAATAACCATTACATCTTCAGGCAGAACTTTTCTGATGCCTTAACTAGGAAAATGAAATATAATTTCATGTTACCTAGACTTGTGGAGAAACAGAAGTGTTATAAGTAATTATCATAATGATAACTACTGTTTCCATCAGAGAGGTGAGGCTGAGGTTACATCCCTCCTTCTAGTTGAACTACATTTGACTCCAGAAATAACCTACCAGCATTTCTCTGAACATCCATCCAAACTTGTAATTAAGTTCAAGATGGAAGTAAAGAGGTTTAAGAGAAAAGAAAAGCAAACATTCAAACCAACAGTCTAAGCTTCTATAACAGGCAAGTAGGCCAGATCATAAATCAGAGTTGTTTTGGCAGGAAGTTTCTGCTCCTCCTCCCTGAGCAGAGTTAAAAATGCCCAGCATGGTCTCAGGATTTCAAACTCCCCAGAACCACAGAGAGGACCCACTAACCAGGCCTGATGACTACAACAGTTTTATACAGATAAACAAAAGTTTCTCCTGTATCCCCCAATGGAATGCAAGAAAAACAAACAAACAAATAAAGAAAAAACACCTGGTAAACTAGACCTGCCAAAAGAAAACAAACACAGCTTTTCACTTCTCTGAATTTATCAATGAGCAAAGAATTTTTGAGGAACTGTTTGATTTGCCAAATTATACCTGCAAAAATACACAGATTTCAATATGTCGGAGGTCAAAAGAAAGACTGTAAGTTGGTGGCTTTTGCCTTGGGTTTTGAGGATATAGTGGTCTAAAGTGACACCACCATGAAAGCAGTACCTAGAAAAGGAAAAAAAAAAAAAAAGATAAAAGAAAAAACCCAAAGATCAGAAATAAAGCATTTTCTGCAAGACACTCAATTCAAAGAAGTAATTTGGTCTTCTTCAGAACTTCAGTTTGTGAGCTGATTAAAGACCAGCCCTTGGATACTGCAGGTACCACAGATGCACTGGATAAGTACTTGCACTGTTTAATTCACAGTCACTGCACACTAACACATATTGCCAGTTTGCAGCTGCTGGTAACAAGCTCTATTTGGAGCACCAGTAACACACAACTATGTTAAAATTCTCACCTTTTGGCAGAATGAGGGTGCTCTGAAACAAGGACTCTGCACAATACAATGTGGTGCACATGAAAATGTCGGATCTGCACATCCTTGGCTTCTGATCCAGGATGCAATGGAGAAATACTCAGGTAAGAACAGAGGACAGATTTTCTTGTTGTTGAAGCATCAGTTTCTGTTCAGGAAAGGTAGATTCAGATGCCAGATTTCACACATGGCCTTGAGCAGGGCTAAACCAGGGACTCTTCATTCTGTCCTGGTGGCTGGGATTACAAGGGGCATGGGAACAGATTATTTGGACGTTACTCCAATGGGCAACAGCAGTTTTCTAATATTATTTACTGTAGCAATGAAAACGATGATCTTGCCATCAAGAAGAGGCCTCACAGGTCCAGCTTATATTCAATATAAAAATAACCAGTGTGATTTAGATTCTCTGCTCTCTGCCCAGAGATCTATGGTTTATCTATTATCTTTAATATAAAACAAACTATTTTCATTCTTCCTGGCTTTCTCCACAAGCCATTTTATGTATGAGGTATTTTTAGACTTATAATTTAATCATATGAACAGATTTTGCCAATTGATGCTCAAGCCCTATGATGATATACTTGTAGATCGGTGCTTTAAACAGCTCCAAAAAATGTTTATCCTGACAACCAAGAGTTTAAGGCATGCACAATTTATTTTTATCTTCCTGGTATAACAAGGGCAGGTAAAGGGGATGCCAAGCATTTTCACGTTAATTATGAATACTGCATTACACACAGGCTGCAACTTCAGCATTCCAGGGTCCTGAGATCTCCCTATCTGCTTGTAACCCAGAAATTTTAGTCTGCTTTATGTTACTCCAAGCACATCTTATGAAACTAATCTTTCCTGCTTTCTTTTCTAATATAGGCTGCAGTTATTCAAGCCAAATTGTTTTGTTTTAGTTTATTCTCTATCATTTACTGTATTCTGATAAAGCCTATTGGGCTTAAGTTCTATAACTAGGACATATTATCTAATTTTACAGGGCCAGTTTTTTCAAAGACTATTCCATATTGGAAAGAAAAGTTCTAGCTTGAGCACTCATTTCAGGAAGCTTAAATACGGGTATATTACACAACAATAATAAAATACATCTTAACAGTTTTATGTTGGACAAATACTCTGAAAGCATTTATTCACTTTTGCTATAATCCTAGCAATTTAGTATTTCTGATTGCACTGGCTTCTTTCAAACAGCCAAGACTGAAATGTAATCAGCATGACTAAGGAGAATTTATGGTGGGACTTGCAAGATACCACTTTTTTAAAAGCAGAAATTGCAGTTTCTTTCTACAATAATTTCTTTCAATGGCTGGTGTTAAACAACAGGAAAGAGATGGCCTAAATTGTAGCAGTTTCATTAAAGAAAAAAAAAAAACCAACATATAAATTAGAGTCTGAGCACTGCTCTGTAGAAACTACACGATCTGTTGTGAAAACATGTTCAGTGTCCTTAATGCTTATTCTGGTCATCCCTGAGAAAAAGCAGAATGGACTCAAAATTTCTGGCACAATCCTCTGCAAATGCAAATGCACAATTCAAAATGAAGTCAGGACAAGGCTGATCTTTTTTAATTCACTGGAAAAATACCTGCTCCGTTTCTAAAAGGGCAGATTAAACAAGTGGACCCAGCCAGGACATCCTGCAGCAGACTCTCATAAGATGTCCCGTATGCCTTGGGTTCTGAGCTCTAATTTTATCTTGTTAGTCTCAGGATTTATTTCATTAAAATGTAATATGCATTTTACTTCATATCTAAAGTTACTTTGGTGCTATTAAGATTATACTTAAAAATTTAGAACTGGGTGTTATTTTTCTGAAAACTGTTTCCTCTCCTTCCATTACCTGGCCCACACATATTTGTCCTCCAAGAGGGGACCTGTAATTTACTCCACTGGGTACAGGGAGGGATGTAAAGCAGGAACTAGACATTAAGAGCTAGCAACTAAATAAAGAAGAGTGTGGTGATGACATACTTTAATTATCCATGTACAAAAGAGCATCATTTCCAATGGCAGATCAACTAGATTAAGTGTCTGAAACAGGAAAACGTATACAGGTGCTAACAAAATTAAAAAGGAGATTTGGACAAAACCTAATTAATAGAAAACAAATTACCACCTAATTTAATTGCAGATCCTTTGCTTGCACTTGAGTATCTGAGAAAGCATTTGCAAGTACAACAGCAATCTAAAACTGGTTACTGTACAAGATTAATTACTCATATCTCTCCAGGAATGCAGGATACTCACAATTTATAAAAAAACCCCAACGAAACAAAGAGTAAAACCCCCAACACACAGGTTTTTGTGCAAAGAAATTGGTGGTAACTGCTATCAAGAAAGAGAAATCCTCACTTCAATGGAGCCAACCCTAAATCCCCCCATCTGCAGCAGCTGCTCCTGCAGTACCAGGTACAGAACTCCCAGCCGCTGCATCACGTTTCAGATGCAGACACAAAGTTCCTAACACATTAAAAACTTTCCTAGTGACCTTCCTTTCCATCACTTTCCCTTCTGCCTCCCCCAGTCCCCTCACAAGACACATAACACTTCAGCAGCTGGCGAGAGAAACGAACAAAAATAAGCAAAACCGCTTAGGTCCTTATAATCCCCGAAGTTGTTGATTTCTGTATCAGCTCTGAAGTTTCCATTCGCATTACTTGGGAAGACAGGTCTGACTGTAGCATAGTAAGTCAGGACACATTGGAAAATAAATAAATCCTAGGCTTAGTGCTGATATAAGAAGCAAAATTTGATAGTTGTGTTATTGCTTTTCTAGTTTTCCTAAGGTTTAGCTTGGGTATGTGGTTCTTATGCTTTTCACCCTTATATATATATATGTAGTTGAAGTGTTTGCTTTGTAATTATATTCCACATCTTTCCATACCCCATTGCAAAGTTAAGAAATAACTGGTACAAGACATTAAGTACTTATTTTTCTTGGGTTGTTTCTCAAATTTCCAATCTACAAAATGCAGACAGTGTTTGCCTGCTCCCCCTGCAAGTGATAGAGAGCTTCAGATACTAACCTATCTAAGACACTTTCAGGTTTCTTTAGTATCTTCTGGCAAAGAAACTCAAAATATTGTTTTTTTTTTTCTCCTAGTTTGATGCTCCCTTTGATTCATGAACAGGCTCATATCACTCATGCATCAATACCAGTATTGGTGTAAAACATGCCTAGATACCATGATGATATTTTTCAGCATAAAATCTATTAATGTGTTTGTTGAATTCTCATCTCCAGTTCCAAGTTTCTCAACCTATTTATCAATTATCTTCTATATAATCTGCTCACCTGTTCCAAAATTGCTGCACCAAGCAATGGACCCTGGTTAAAGATCCTGATCCGGGGAGCCATTTTTACATACTAAATTTAAAAATATTCTTTAATGCTGTTCCAGTTGTTGTTGTTGTTGTTCTAGTTACAACAGTGTAAATCAAGAATCCTGGGAAGCTCATCTGTGATTTAACAGGAGGAAGAACAAGTGAGACTAGAATCAGGCTGAGTGTCATGAACCAACATCAGTCACAAGTTTACATTTTCTTCCTCATCACCCCAACAAAATTCCACAGCAGGAGCCTGGGATACAGGCTCTTTTATAATCAGCTGAAGTTAATTGCCACTGCAAGTCAAATTATCATCCCCAATTGCCCAGACCCAGCCATATTGAACATATCTGAGCAATCAGACCCTGAGGTGAGTCTCTGCAGCTCACACAAGAAGAAAATCTTCAGATTTTCAATGTACACTGACCTGTGAGCCATTACTATTACTCTCATAATTTATAAATTTATTAGCAGTTAATTACTGCTACTTTTCATGTTAAGGATTAATGCAAGGCACTGTTAATAATAAGGGGTGTTTTATAGTTTTCTATGTTGAAAGCATTTGGCAAATGCTATCTGAGGCTCACATGAACAGTGTACTATGAGGGTAATGGGAAATACTTTTATCTTCTTATGCCTCATGCTGGAAATCACTTCAATGATTCCCACATGCTGTGAAGACCCCAACTATTCTCTTTCTTCCTTCTGTACATCTAGCCAGCTGCCTGGGGACCTGTGGTCTCAGGTCCAGTTCACCACACTGTCAGCCCCCTGTGTTATCAAGAACAAGCATTCCTGAAACTACTGCTGTCAGACATGCCAGAGGTCTTTTTTTCTTGTGTCCACTTTCTGTTCTTGTCATTCACTTCTCCAAACATGCTCTCTGATGCACAGCTCCTCCTCTGGAGCTGATACCGTGTTCAGCCCTGTGCCCCTAAAACACTCAACTCTGCTGGTTTCAGTGCTCCCCTTAACAAGAAAATATCCCAGTTTCAAGTCTCTATTTTCCAAACACTGTCTACAAAAAACCAGCTTCACAGGACTCCTCACCATATGTGTATGGGGTGCTGCATTCAAAGAGACTCCTGCATCATGCAGCTGCTGCAGCCCACGAGCTGCATCAGAGATGACACTTTGGGGTCAAATCCTGCCATCCTCTGAATGAAGCAGTTTGTTTGCTGAAAGCAAGGGGGAAATGCGTTTAAATCTTTCAGCAACTGTGTTGACTGAAGCTGGTCAAATTTTTTTTTGTGACATTTCCCCTCCTTTGGACTAAAGGAATCCAGTGGCCAGCTTGAACCACTGTGAGTTCCTCCCCTTCAAAAGCACTAGAAATTGTGACACATCACATGCACTACATACTGATCACAGTGCACCCCCATCCATGTCAGCTCTTCACTGGTTCTGGCACTAGGAATATATGGTCTAATGGCTTTAAAGACCCAAGGCTCTTCAATGGGTCGTTTTTGGTTACACCTTCTCCAGTAGACTGGGAAGCTCATCAGCACACCTTCATATTGACTGCTGCACACTGGAAAGGTTTGGCATTTAGGCAATTTCTCTTGACATTAATACAACTGCTTTTCTAAATCACACCCTCCGTAATTTAGTGTCCAAACTTTATCATCAGCTGATTGCTTTCACAGAGTTCTTGATGGAACTCTAAATGGTTCATGGCACAGTAATTTTTCCTTGTTAATATTCTATTCTCTTCTAGAAATCAGATAATGTTTTTAAAAGAAGTTGTTACACCAATTTATAAATTCATGAGTTAAAGCAAATCTTATTCTTTGGCATATGGGGAATAAAAGGAGGTTGCTAAAATCAAAGCCTTAATTTCATTATTCCTCACTGTGTGACTTCTGTCTGATGTTTGTAATTAATGTTTGGTTTTCAGCTATAACTACTTTAGCTGGCACATCAAAGGCCTGTACAGCATCCAATCTCCTTCAGGAGTTAGGATATACCCCTCCTGTAAAACTACAGCTTGCTGCAGAAGTATCCCAGGGGCTAATTGAGACAGCTGCCTTTTTTAGTCAATCTGCCCATTTTCTGTGCCAGATGTGAGAACTGGCAAAAAACCTCATGAACCATTCAGTAAGTGGGCACCAAGTGGGATCCATCACTGATTGCTTCTCAGTGTAGGAAACAGGGCAGACTGGCAAGTGGAAGAGAGCAGTCACAAAAGAAACACACAGAGGAAACTACTGAGGAACAGTAGAAGCCAACTTTGTCCTTCACCTTTGCTTCCCATGTGAATCATCTTCAACTAGATCCTACTATAAATCTGTAATAAAATAGGATTTAAGAACAATTATCTGGCAAGATTCAGATATAAAGGTGATGGATATTCTGCATGAGTCAGTTGGTTCCTGCAAATACCTATGAGGGCTTTCCTCAGTCTCTGTACTTAATTGGCAAGCAAACTCCTCTGTAAAGGAAAATATTGCATTTAGCCCCTAGGAAAAGAGAAAGACCACTCCCCAACAAACACAAGGTGGTGTGGAAGCCATCCTAAACACATGACATGGGAGATAACACACCAGTCTGCATCTATTATGGCTAATCTAGAGGTCTCACATCAGAGGGAAACATGCTCTGCTAACTTGCCTGCAAGGACTTTCAGTGAGAGTGCCTATGGCGCAGCGCCTGCCAGGAAAGTGCACGTGTGCCCACTTTGGAAGGGGTTGCAATAATGGACCCTCCAGCAAGCAAAGGGCAAAACTGTTGATATGAGTTCATTACAGGCTATAAAGGAAGGATATATCCTGTCAAGCTGGATTCCAAAGCCAGTCTACAAACTAGGACTGCTAACAGCAACAGGAGCCTTGGGTGTGCAATTTGTGTAGTTATGCTTTATGGACCAAATCAGAGGCCTCAACTGCAGCAGTTCACATGAAGAAGCGCCCTTCAACAACAAACAGATCTCCAGCAAAAGCAAAATAGCCTAACAGCCTAGCACTGCAGGAGCACCACATGTCCAGCTCCAACAGGTTGCTGGCTTTCCAGACCATGGCATGAAGACACACACAGCAGTGCCTCCCTCAGTGATGAGTGCCAGTGTGGTGTATTTATGTAATGCTGTTTTGAATGTCTTTCTGCCTTAATAATGAGCTTTGCCTGGAAAGCACCTTTTCCCATTGCCTCATCAAGGCAGTGCTGTCTGATTATAGGCCTGGGTCAAAATAAGCTTGAAATGGAGATGGAACCACCTGCACACAGTAGGATAGCAGCTGTTGCTTCAGCAGAAGTCCCCTTGCTGATGACACAGCACTGCAGTAGCCATGGAAACACCAGTGTAACTGTCAGCCAGCCTTTAGTGATGAGTAACTACTGGATTCTGATATCAGTGATATGGATATGTGATAATGTACTGATATGTTAGATTCTACATAAAAAATTAAGATCAAAATTTCACAGTCTCTGATATTATTTCATCAGCAAATTGTTATAATGGTGATAGTAGGAAAAAAAACCCACAAGTCTGACACAGGATAAGCAGCATGTATTTTTTGAAATTACTGTTTCCATGAAAGAAAAAATACAAACAGTAAAGGGGATCTGATCTAAAGATATGTAAGTTTCTCTAACAAAACCTTTGTTTCCCTTACTTGGCAGCAGTGCTTTTAATTTCAGCTTCATTCTCCTTTTAACATGGAGGCTGATAAACAATCAAAGTGAGCAAAGAACAATTATATTCAGAGGCATTTCAGCCACTTAAAACCCAGAATTTTGCCCCAGCTGTTTGTTCTCAGCAAATATTTACGAACACTATGTTTTGTTCAGACAACTGCTTGCTGAAACCAAAGTCTGGGACTGTATCTGAGATTCATTTAGAGAGCAAACTAAATTTGTTCGGGGAAATTTAGGCAAAAGTAGTTTACAAAATATATATTGCAAACAATTCTGCAAAACAGTGGTATTAGTTAGCACATGCCCAGAGGCAAAAGGAGCTTAAGGCCATATGAAATCAAAAACAATCTTGTGTAGTGGGTGATTGTCATCTCATTTTTGAGACAGAACAATGCGTTTCACAGATCTAATTTCCTAGAGCCAGCTCAAGAATTTGGAGAAGCATAAGCAAAACTTTGGAGATGCTTTCCCCTTCTCCAAATAAGGGATTTACCAGGACTATCATGCCAGGGAATTGCTCCCACCCTTGGGACACAGCAGGGTGAGGACACCTGACAGTAGTTGCTCCCCTGCACTCCTCAGCAGCAGCAAGGACAGTGATGGATTGCCAGGAGGAGAGAGGTGATGGGGTCCTGTCTGCTCATCTGCAGGAAATTTGCTGCTTTAGGCAACAGCCTACTGTGTTTAAAGCTAAATATCATCCTAGAAGGAATAACATTCATTGCAGAATGCAGATAGGGTTAAATACCCAGCTATTTGCCACTCACCCACATCTGCAATCAACACCCAGGTTTGCATATCTGAGTCCCTGTACCCCAAAAATCTAAATATCAGGCCTCTTTTCCTAGACACTGGCATATTAGACATTGGGGTGAAATTTAGAAATTTGTTTACTGTCAGGCCTCAGACCATCCAGCCAACCTGCAGAGGGTCACAGCCACACATGCCAGTGGTCTGAGCTGTTCCTTGTGCCAGCCAAGCACAGGGACAGGTGGGCGTTGCTCAGCCTCTGCCACTGCGCGGGCAAAAGCGAGGGTGAAGAAACAGAATTTGCTGTGTGTCAGTTTGATGCTGACATTTTCATCAGTATCAAAAGCAGTGCACAAAGCAGCCATGGGCCATCTCTCCATGGCACTGGGCCACAGCTGCTCTGAAATATAGAGCTGACTTGGCCCAGGGGAAGGACCAAAAGGCTGAACTAATACGTGCTTTGGGTTTGCGACTCGTCATTCCTGCACAGCATATTGAAAAGCAATGGTCAGGAACAATTGCTCCCTCTCATCTAACAAAAGCCTAAGCTGTGCAGGGAGAAGCATAAATGGTTTCCACCACAGATAGCTGTGCCAAAAGCTTTGCTCCCCGGTATGGTTGCTGAGAGCCCTACGAGCAGTATCGTTATCCCTGAACACAAGCTTTGTGTTGGCACCTTGTCAGTTTTGGACACAATGTCCACACTATTTTTTGTTGTGGATCGAGAGTGAAGGAGTTGTTCAATATAATTATTAACAAGTCATTGATCCAGTTATCTGCCTTTCTATTTAATTTCAAATTTACAATCTCGTTACTGCTTCCGTGACAGGAATAGATTTTCAGATTATTTCAGAAGTAGTTAGGATGACATTATGACTCAATGCATGTGATCAAATGTCTCTCTGAATGAGTCTGTTGGATTAATGAAGCCATTTGATGAATTAAATTATATTCCACCAAAGAGCAGACGATGATATTTCAAAATGGAAAAGATTTCTTTCACACATTCTGGTGTTTTCAGTGTCATTCAGTATTAGGGACAAATTCCAATTATGAGAGGATTTTAAAGTTCAAACACAAGGCTTCTGTGATGGTTTGTGGGACTTGTGCCTTAGGGCCACTTTCTCCAGTCACAGCTGAGAAGACAAAGACATAGGGCAGGTCAAACAACATAGCCTTAACCCACATGTAAACCAGAGCCAACACGTGGAGAAAAGCCAATAAACTCACTAAATTATTCTACAAAAAAAGGAAGGAAAGATACAGAGTTCTACATCTCATTCCCAATCGCTCCCAGAAATGAAGCAGCTCTGAGCATAAGCTGCACCACACTGATAAGATTGGAACTTCCAGTCTTCTGCAGGGCTGGAGGAGGAGGGTGAGCAGCACTGCATTTGAGAAGATTTTTTTACCACTTCTTCTCATCAATTTCCATAGAGATATGTAGACAAACAGCTTTCAACTCAAAATACCTCTTTCTAGCTTTTATATTTTCCCCTTACAAATGTTAAAAAAACAACCAACCAACCAAACAAACAAAAACTAGAGAGAAAGGACCAGATCACAATCTTAACACTTAGGTAATTTAACACTGAATATCTCCATAATCCTTATCTTACTTTCTAAACATTCTCCCAAGCTATAGGTATTGTCATAAGTGCTGGCCCTCAGATTCACTCTAAGTACAGCAGCAAGGCTGTTTTGGATTGGTTTTCTTCCTCAAGAAATTAAAGCTCCAGAGTTGCATTGTCCAAATGCGTTGACTGTGTTATTTACACCATCTCATCAAAGCATTTTAGTATCACATTAAGTGTATTTCCAAAAGAGAATTTGAGATTATAACCCCCTCATATGTCCTTAAAGCCACAGTGCCAACAGCCTGAGCAGGCCTAGGCTCCCCACGAGACTTTTAGTAATTCCTATAAAGTTTGAGAACATAAGGTAAAACTGAATTTTAGGTCTGCTGCGGAGAGACTTGGGCTCCTTTTGCATTTTGCTCCCCACATAAGCAGAGACTGCTCTCTCAAATGAAAACAAGCTAGGCACAAATCTGGCTCAGACAACTTAAGTCTACTGTTTTCACAGGTGAAAATATATACAAATACTGAGGTAAAATGCACAAGATCCTGAAGCTTGTCCTCACTGCATTGCCCTGGCTGAGGGTGGAAAATGGCAATCTGTTAGCACCAAGGAATTATGGGGAGCAAAGATGTAGCACTTCTGCCTTCTTTTTACAGCACTATCCCCAAATCAGAATTTAACCCTCAACAAAGAGAACAGAAGTTAGGGATCTTAATGTTTGATGGAATGGCAAGGGAAAATGCCCCACATTTACCCTGGACTGGTATTTTTATACCTCCAAGCATGGGTTTTAAAGTCCTGGTCAACTTTGCCCCAGTGTAAAAAAAAAAATCACAACACTCAAAGTGGTGTTTCAAGGCTGAAATGACAGAATGACAAGATCAGACAGTTACTAGAGCTTAAGATGGTTTTTGTAACTCAGAGCACACAACACAGAACAAATCAAATGAGTCATTGACCTACATGCTATGTCTTGATGGAAAAAGGTTTTGGAAGAGTTTGTGTAAATGCTTCTACCACAAATTAATTCAGTTAGCCTTTAACTCTTCTCTTATTGAGGCAATCTAGCAGAGTTAGGACTCTGTTCTCTCATATTCAGGGTAGACAGGCTTTTCCACACTTTCCTCTGAATTCTCTCTTCTTTGTAACACTGTCTGGAGACTGTCAAGGAGAACTTTCATCAATCAAGTCACTGGGAACTCATAGTGATTTTTTTTTTCAAAACAAGCCACAAACTTTTGGAATCCAATAAATTGATTGTGCTCTTTAAATTCCTTTCCTCCCTGTTTTAACATTTGAATCACTGTTTTCTTTTGTGTCTGGCTATGTTAGACTAATCAATAAGAAATTATACTTTTGCTTTTCTACATTCCAAGAAAGCCAAATGCAACGTATTTCTCACCGATTTATATCGACTGCAAAGCAAAGCCAGAGAAAACTAATGGAAATTCCTTAGTGTTCTTAATGCTGCCATCTAGTACTGGAGAACTGTACTGTCAATGCTAACTTAATTTGCAGAGAGCATTATTTTTACGAGTGTGTACGTCTGTAGTTGTGTGAAGATTTTTGTTATCAGTAAAATTAATTATCACGATTAATTTTACTTGAAGATATTTGCTCAATTAAGACTCAGAACCAATGTGCTGTTTGATTACCCCAAGGGATAAGCTGACCAGCTGTGACTGCTAACTGCTGCTTACCTATGGGCAAGATGCATTTTATCTCTTCTTTTTACTTTAAGTCATAAAAGAATATCAAATTAATTATTTTTTTTTTTTGCATTTAAACAGTGCTGAGCTGTTTGTCTTTTTCCTACAACTATACATCTTCTGCACATGTATAGCTACCTTCACTTTCAATGAAGAACAAAACTCCTATCACAGCTGGAGGAATGTTACCCTGCTTTGAAGGGAAATTCGAGCACGTGATCTAAATATTTTCTGGAAATAAAAGCCCTACAGAGCAACACTGCCAAATACTTTTCATTTCTTCTCTTTCCTAGACTCTATTTCTTCCTAATCTACTTTTTAGGGTAGGTTCTTGCAAGTTGAGAAAAAGTTATGTCTCCTTACCAGCAGTCAACAAGAGCCTGTGAGATAAACAGTGGCATTTCTGTTCAGTGTGGTTCTGAACAGGCACAGTAACACACCACTGGAAAACTGATTGTCAATGGAGAGTGGAAGATGGGGGTGGGTGAAATAACAGCCAAAAGCATATTTTTTGGTTGGTTTCCCCAGCAATTAATTCATTGTTGAGTCTGTCCCCCTGCAAGGATGCACCAAACTGGAGAGTGAAAATTTGAATGGCTTCATTCACATTAGCATTACAGAGAATTTATCTCAGAGAAAAGCAGAAAATAATGAAACCAACTAGGTTTTTTCAACAATATCACTTCAGTCTTTTCTATAAAAATAAATGCCTCAAAAATAAGCAGGAAAAAATAGCAACCGAAAATTTGCATCCCAGGGGAAAGTTAATGTTTCTGCTTACTAATTCATCACTGAATATTGAAATGCTGACAACAGCATTTGACAGAGCATTTAATAAGTTTAACTTGCCAATGTACCAGGTCAGATTTCCAATAGAGCTGAGGATACAGCACACTTTTGGAAATCTTTGTGTTCCTTTTAGCACTAATTTGGAGCTCAGCTCTTAGAAATGCAGATCGAGTTATAGACTGTCAGCAAAGTCCAACACTCATTTCTTTTCCAAGCCTATTTCTACAGTGAACAGAGGCAAGAGAAAAAAAATATAAGGGATTAGGAATTTTCCTCCTATAATAAATGCACTGAGTAACAAATTCATCACATTGCCATCTATTTTTTCTCCCAGCAAATATCTCCTACACACAACACAGTAAAGAAAGCCACCTAACAAATATCAGGAAGGTTTAAATCAGTGCAGTGAGAGCAATGTGAAAGTCAGTATGTCCATCCATTGCCTGTATCAAAACAAGATAAGAACAGCACGAAAGAATTTGAAATATGGTGACAGCAACATGTTAAAAAACAATGAATGCAGTTAGGGAATTTTCCGTAAAATTCTACAGTGACCAAGGAAGTTCTGCCTGGAAGAATCCAAAGTATATTTGGACAAAGCTTTCAAACACAGAATAGTGATTAAATCTCAGGGTGAAAAATTGCAAGTTACTTTGAAACACTTTTTACAAAAATGTGTAGGGGAAAAAATAATTGACAAAAAAAGTGTATACTTTGCTATTCTAGGATGGAAGAAATGAAAGCATCCTCTAGGAACAACTGTACACTTAAAGAGACACAGACAACTGGAGGGGTCAGACCAGGAAGGAGGGTATGACAGTGGTTGTCAAACACAAAATACATCTTTTGTTTTCCTTTTGTGCTCTGCCCCTGGAAGCCAAACTAAAAATCATTTTTAGTTATCTGAAGTTGCAGACACTGACATACTAGGACTGAACAGAGGAAGCAGTAGCTCCCATCAGCTTGGTGGCCTTAAGCCAGGCACCAGTACTCTTGACAAGTCTGGTCCCTCCTCCCTGTAAAGCCCAAATGACAGTCCAAAGTCTGGCAAACTGTTGTCATCCGTGCAGTAAGAAGGACTTCCACACTTTTTGCTTCCTTCTTTATTATAGCTTGGTGTTCAGGAGTCCTACAGGTTCCTGAGGCTGCTCAGACTCCATTCATGCATATTATTGTAAAAGCAGCTTCCACAAGTTGTAGTTTTTCAATCCTTCTGCTCCACCTTGGGGTGGCTTGGCTCAAGTCAACTACTTCCTTACAGTGCAGCATGTCCAAAGGAATCTCACAGGGACACAGAACCCTCCTGAGTGGCCTAAATCATTCTTAACCAGTATTTTGCTTCTTTATTTACAGCTGTGCTTGACTAAGTTCTTCTGCAATGAGCACAGAAACACCTGTGTAGTTGCAATGACGTGCAGTAATTGCAGACACACTAATATCTCATGATAACATCATTTTGTCCCACTAAGCAAAATTAATTTGTGGTAAGATGTTATAATAAATCTCCAGAGCTCATATGTGCCTCTGGAATTAGCACACTATTCATCACTGAGCAGTCCTGGGCAGTGGTCAGCACTGGGCCACCTTTCTTTGCTATGAAGAGGTTTACACACCTCTCCCCCCACAAACCTCTGACTGTTGCTGAGCAGATTTTTTAAAATAGGTCCAAACAGAGAAGATCTTCACTTGTGAAAGCCTTTAAGAGATGATAGACAGGAAAAGTGGAGTTCCTGTTCTGAATATTCCACAACAACGATCAGAACAGCATGCAACCAACTAAAAATAACTCACATAACTAGACAGCACGCACATTTTTCCCTTGCTGAAAAGAACAAATCTGAGGAAGCTGCCTTGTTCAACGTGCTCTGAAGTAACCAGCTGATAGGCGTGGAAGAGCTGCCAATAAGATTCTTGCCCAACCCAGTTTAGTGCGTGAGGAATTCTGTTCAGTGCTCGGCAGCGACCGAAACACAGGGAGCCTGAGCCCAGCATCCATTGATCTCTTGTGCCTGGGGCTCCCTCACGCTTCTCTTCACAAGCCTCTCACCAGGGGCAGAAGAAAGGATTGGTGTGGTGGTTTGCCCAGGAGCCAGATCAGCCCTTGCTTTGGCTCAAAGGCCTCAGCCACAAGGTCCTGTACTGGCAGCTATTCACAAAGATAGCAACATTTTGTACCAAATCAGAGGACATGTGCCAGAACACTCCACCATCACATCAATGTTAGAATTTGTCACAGAGGGGGAACCAGACTTTGCTGTATGAAGCATTTTTAGCCAACTGCTGTTGGTATTCTGCAGTTCATTTGAGTTTATTTAGTATTAATTGATTGTACACATTTTTATGCTTTTCCTGGTAAGACTTCTTTCTCTTAAGCAGAAAATTAAATTACTAGACTAATACATTGGCATGAACATAGTTGCAGTCCATGTGAAAGTCATTATAATTAAGCCTATAACCGCAATTATTGTTATAATAACTAATTATATTTCATGACAACCAGTAACAGATTACTAATGCTAAGGCCTTTTGCAGTGATTCAAATATGATGCAATTTTTAGCTTAGCAAATATTTTATATTGTGAAAAAGCTTTTCTGTTTTTAACACTGTATTGATGAAAACCATGCAATATTACTATTAACATTAACATTTACTACAACCATTAAAATTTCACAATTAGCACTGTTGCCTGAAAGTTTACCTGCCCTATCTGGTTGCTTTGGTTGAACCAAAGATATAACTTCACCGTGTGAACATTATATTTTTTACATCCTTAGAGCACTGTGACTGCAATGCCATTGCTATGGATTTAAAACACTGCTAATGCAGTCGTGAGCAGAATTCAACCCTGCCTTGGTCCCATCGTGAATAATGCCATGAAAGAACATAAAAAATGACATTCCCTTCTTCAATCACTTTTTATGATTAAAAATGGGCTTTAGTTTGTGACCACTGGATTTTGAAAAACACCCCGGACTGACAGAATCATTTTAAATAAAGCCTTGTCAACAGCTTCATTTCCTTCCAAGCAGGTGTGCTAGAACTTACACCACCTTGAGACAAACATTATGTCATCACTTGAAAAAAATAAATGGTCTTTCAGGCACTCATCACCTGAACGATGTACGACTTGAAAACCCAAAATTATCCCCTGAAGTTCCACTGGTTTCTTACAATTCAGATTTAAAAGTATTTATGTAATACAAGAAGACAAGGAAATCTTAGGAAAAAGTGTTCTCCCACATTCTGGAAGGCTGTCATACAGGGTTTAACACAGTGAATGATTCACAAGACAGTGAAGTCAAAGTGCCCATAAACTTTTACAGGAGTGGAATTAGACTAGAACTTTGTATTATAGAAAATGTCACCCTGTCCACTTAATATTCTCTTGGGAACAACACTATAATAAAAGTAGAAGAGAATTTAGCATACATGGCAAGGTATGTACAGCAAGTCTATTACATCCAAGGCTCTCCTATCATATTACAAAGATATTTCAGTATCATTACCTTTAGTAATGGATAGATTACTGGCAGTCCCAGGAAAGGCTAGAGACTTGCTGAAGGTCACAGAGGAAGTCAGGAACAAGGTGGGAGCAGAGCAATATTAAGTCCCCAGGTCAACTGCTGGAATGTGCTGATCCTCCAATTAATATGGCATGATTGCTGTAAATGGGCTTATCACCATCACCAAGTTATAGAGATAAATGGACCTTTGAAAGAATTAGAGCTGCTTAAATGGCCATACATCACACAATAACAGGGTTCTTCTCATCACTTTTACAGAGATAGAATCTGATTCTTATGGAGAGAAATGTGTCTAATTCCACAGAGGGAAGGCAAAGTTGAGTCCTTTTACATGCAAATATCAAGAAAACTTATCAGCTAGCATTTCCATAGCTGCTGTTGCATATGCAAGAGCTGTGATGATATTTGCAATTCTGTTACTCATCTCTCCCACCTTAATTCTAGGTTGTTTGAAACTCCATGAAGGGGGAGGAGAGAGAAAGCTGTGAATGCACACATTTTACAAAATACCATGCCCAGAAATAGAGAATGTTTTTCAAAATTCGTCTGTGAACAAAATATGTCTTGCAAGATCATAATCAATCACTGCAAGTACCTCATCTGCAAACTCAAGTGAATAAAAACATATTGCAAAAACTTCTTATGAGCAACAATGTCTGCAACAAACCAGACCGTGAAGATTTGTGAGGATGCAAAACAAGTCACAATATGTTTCTTGAATTCCTTCCATCCATCTTTTGATAACATCCAGCTCCAAACAGAGGAGTCAGGTGTTGCACCACCCCCTACTTATTGGCCTGAAAATTGAGCGCAGTGCAGCAAGGAAATACGCTGCCCCAGCTGGCTTTTTTCCCTTTGTCTGTACAAAACCTGAAAGAAAAAAATAAACCATCACAACTCCTCCCAGTACTCTTCTAGGAACATATCACTTCCATACTCTCCAATATCAGACTGTACAACTCGAGTCCCACACAGGGAAAACAGAGGGAAGCAATTGTAGGAGTGTTTGCTGAAGTGCCCATTGTCCAGACAACTCTCATTACCTGCCATGCTGAACTCCCTTTTCTGAGCAACTTGAAGAGACAGCAAAACACTTTATAGGGCAGCAGGACTGGTGGGTCTGCATATTATGCCATGTCAGGTATGAGACCTTTGTGTTGGCTGAATCTATATTATACCCTTTTGGTCATACATCATTAACTCGAATAACTTTTGAATTAAAGTCAGCTTCCAGGGGTAAATGAATCAAAACCTTCTCTTTTATTGCTTGTTAGAGCTCTTAGCAGATGAGAACTAAGAATATTCTTTGCTGACAAGGCAGTATATCATTTCAAGATTAAGTGTAACACTGAATAACCACCATTACTCTTGCTACTTTACAGTAATCTCTGTTTCCCTATAATTTTATTTATTGATGTAATTTCACTTCAGTGTTGAGTGTTCAACTTTTTTTTCAAAGTTGGTTTGCTAGAAAAAGCATATTTTTCTTAGTTCCTTCTTCAAAATTTTAATACTTTCAATTAACAGAATGTGAGCACTTTTTCTGTAAAATTAAGAGCAATAAAGTCACTGAATTGTATGCCTTTGTCAGATGGACATGTATGTGTCCAAAATTAGTCTAATGGATTCACTGAAGGATGCCTGATCTTCTAAATTAGTAAAATTAAACACATGCTGCAATCATATTCTTCAAAGTTTTGTAAAGTTAAATCTGTGGCTGCTGAGGACACTTGATTAATAACAAAGATTGAACTAGATCAGATAAAAATTGTGTTTGGTATCATGTTATATTTATTAGCCCTTCACCAGTTTCACTTCCTTCTTCATGGGGTTTAAGAAAAGACTTAAAAAGCACAAATCAACACTTCTGGATTTTAAGAATAAATGATGTAAATTATGTGAAGTGCCAGTACACTGTGATTCAGGCACAGTCTGATTGAAACATTATGAACCCACCGTTCTGCATTTCAAGCACTGGCTGCACTGATAGAATGATGATACCAGTTCCTGCATTCATAGTGTATAAGGTACCACACTTGGGGCACATGTTTGTGTTAAGCAATTGAATTAAATGCATTCATTCATGGATAATGCACTTGTTTCTGTAATCATCTACACTCTAAGGCAGATGGAAATAGTAAATTTTCATAAACACTTGAGACAGTGGATTTTAAATTCAAGGAACCAGTCCTGAACTGCCACAAGTGAAGAGCCATATTCAAACCTATTCATCACCTGTCCCAAAAATCAGACTGAGCTTGGTGGTCCCCCCTTGCCCATTTGGTGAAATACTTAATTCAGATGCTGAATAGACTTAAATATCAGTTTCCAAAGATGTTGTAAGCCTAAAAAGTTGCCCCCCAAGACGACTTCTTCTTTTATTTTGAAGATAGATGGGAGGAAAGCAAAAGTAAATACTCTATACTCTTCATCTCAAGCAAGAAATGCCATTGATTTGCGGTAGGAAGCAGAGAGAATAAGATAAGGAAGTCACAGTTTAATACAAAGAGATGGTTACAGAGACGATGTTTAAAACCCAAAAGAATGAGGACAAACATACCAACATTGCCAAAAATAGAAAAATCCCTACCTTTGCCAGTGATGTTCCCCCTTAAGTGCATAATTAAACTACAGGTACAGTGGTGCCTTTCATCCCCAGGCCACCAGCTCTGCTGGTGGAAAAATGTGATTGCTTGTGAAGTTTAATTGATTTTTCTAAAGGTCTGAAAGTCTGTTGTTCCTTTAAATTATTGATGGGTGCCCTTGGATTACTGTGTGCACACTGCTATCCTTGATACTGGCTAGGCTGAAAAATGGGGCTGATTATCTCTGCATCTAAATGATTCTGCTTGATTAGGTCACTTGTCCCTGTTGGCACCTTCCAGGAGCTTTGGTTGGTCTCCCCCCTCTCCTCTCCCGGCTCCAGCTTCACTAATGATGTTCTGGTTTCATAAATTCTCCCACAAGTTTTAAACAGAAAAGACCTAATTGTATCCTGACACAAAGACTGATGCAAAGTGCTCAGTTACCTGTCCTGTCTTACTCAGAGGAACCCAAATAGGGAAAACATCCCTGTGCACCTGTGAGCGCATCTCAGTTTGTTCTACCTGGAAGCAGGCTGAGGAACCTGCAAACATATCAAGTGCAGGATCTGCTTTTTGTTCAAGAAGAAATTATTTGATGCGAAACCTATGTAACTGGTAATTTCTACTTGCAAAGCAATTAACAGTATTAATCACCCAGTACTGCTACAAATCACTCTCAGGGAATGGGTAGCACCACTCTGCTGGCATATGAGGAATTTGGAGGATATGAGGAGGATGCTGGGGAAACAATTTCTCCGAGTCCTTGTGCCATCCCCCATTTTCAGTCTCCCTGTTCAGCTCTGATAGCTTTTGATGGAGCACTGTGCAATTCCTCCATTCTGAAGATGGAGGCTTGATTCTGCAAATCAGATGTCTCCAATTATTCATGCATGTGTTGGCTCTGTTCACACTCCTCTGTGCTGATGACAATACTGCCACTTCTCTGTGCTTTGCTTGAAGTTCACCAAGAGGTGACAATCCAGGCACTAAATATCAAACTACACTGGAACAGGTTTAGAGACAAAATCACAAGCTTATTGCAGGAAGGCTGGTGGTATACAGACCTTCCACTGTTGGAAATCAGCATGAAGGAGGCCTGGTCAGTAGCTACAGTGTTAACCTGCTATCAAGTCTTCCATTTCTCTTAATAAACACGAGATCCTGTCCTAATTTTCTTTCCACATGTTGGCATTTCAAATGCGTTGATTACAAAGGTCAGCTATGTTTGGAGAAAAACAGTTTAATTGATTTTATTATTGCAGAAAAGTAGAATAAACAATTGCACTTTTATTTTGCAGATAAAAACCAAAATTAATGGTTGCATATAGCTGAATTAAGCACTTAAAAGTTCAGTCACTACAGAATGCTGACAGTGTAAGCTTAGATCAATACAGAAACAATTTGCACTTCAGGAGCACTGGCTCTGGCTATTAACTAGTAATTATACCAAGTTTGCTGTTAAATTGCTTTAACTGTTTCCAAGGTGTAACTGAACTATGGCAAAACTTGTTAACACTGTCAGAGTGGGAACTCACATCAACCTTGTACAGTCTCAGCTATGACTGGTCAGAACTGTTCATTCCATTTAATCTTCCACTCCTCACACCTACTGATCTACTGCAAACCTCCTTTCGTTTCAGATTCTGGGTCTTTTGCACACTGCAAGTGTGAAGATGCTTCTCCTGGGTAAGAGGCTGCAGCCAGCACTGGCCACTACTTAGTCCCACACTGACCCTGAAATATTACAGGAATTAGTAATGCTTTTCCAATATTTTCACAGGTTGTAGGGAATGGCAACTAAACCTTGGACTTCATCTCAAGACTAGAGTTGCTATCCTTCCAAGAAAACAAAGTCTAGAGCTTGGATTTGGCTCACTGAAGGAAACAAATGTTTTCCTCAGTTAGTAAATGAAGTTCCCAAGCAATGATGTGAAGATACAAATATTGCAAGTTTACTTATAAGCAAAAGCAAGGTTTAAAATCCCTTCACTTTGAATTCCCTTTGTAGCCTGCATTTCTCCTACAATAGCTACTGAAACTAATCCCCTTTGTCCAGAAAGAACTAGTTCCTCCTTTGGAGAAACCCATGTGGTGATGAAAAATGGAAAAACAAAGGTATGTTGAAGACAGACAACAGCAGAGCAATGTGTGAGGAAATCTGTTATTAATCAGTTGGACCAGCAAGACTAATAAAAAGAGAACTAATTGCCTATCCCAGAACATGCCTCTGTCCCCTGTGCCTGGTTTTAGCAAAAATGCATTGTCACACTAATTGGTTTCAATATTCAGGGCACCTGAAAGTAACTGCAGAGTTTGTTTTACTAATGTATAAGTCAATGTGGACCAAAAACTCACCTGAGTGTACTACTGCATGTTCACACTATCATCATCCTAATTAATACCTCCTGCTGTGGGCTTCACCTCCCTCTGCTTTCCACAATACTCCAATCCAAACAGCAGCCAACACTTTATCAATAGAACATGCACATTCAAAAATAGAAAAATAATTTTACACTTGCTGATTATCTGCATAGGTATATATTTGGCTTGTCTAAAAAAAGCAAAACTGATAAGAAGAAACAATCTCAACACTTTATAGACATTGGGTCCCTCACCCACATCTCCCTTCAGCTGATGTGTTAACATTACCCACCACTGCACACAGCTTTTTGACAGCTTATTAAGACCAGCTTTAAACAGATGTAGCATAAGACAAACTGATTGGGTGAATATGGCTGAATTAGGCACTACAAAATTTCACCTGCAGAGTTATTTTTTAGCTATATAAAAAGCCTTGGTCATCTGCTTGCTGAGCTTCAGCCCAGTTGCTGTTTTTGATCAGCCTGGTTTAGTTGCCAAACATATTATTTGGAGATGAGGTTGAAAAGAAGAAATCACAAGGTGAGCTCTCATAACACAGCCCAACTTAGCTAATAATGTGATGATAATTTTAAGAGTGAGGTGGTTCTTTACACATGAGAGAGATGATTTTTAAGGATAAGCACATTACTCACCTGGGTACCTCAACTTAGGAGACTTTCCCTATACCACCAACAGCAGGAGAGAGTCACAAACTACACAATGACAACTTAAGTATTTCTTTGTCAGACTCTTGTGTGGCCTGTCTGCACCAAGCACTGGGAGACAAAGCATTTAGCAGTTTTCTATGCTGGACAGCATGAGAACAGTTGAGATTGACAGCACTGAAAATTGTAATTCCTCCTTTTGGCTTCTCCTGCTCAATCTCTTCCTTTCCCATCACCTGTTACATTCATCTCTTTGCACCATTTTTATTTGCTTCAAAAGGCTTCCCTGCCTTTGACAACTGCTGTGCACTTCAGCTGCTTGTCCTACTTCCACATAACAAACCACAACATTCTTAGTGCCTCAAAATCACCACCTCTTTATGCCCACAGAGGTCTCACCTACCATTGCTTGGTGCCAGTTTGGAAAGCCTGCCATTGTTGCCACACATGGCAGTTTCCTGGCACAGTGCCTTTAGCACTGCTCAGCCCTCCCTGTCTCAAAGCTGTGTCTTCCCAAGGGTTGCTCTTCCTAGAGCACAATTATGACATCCAGGTCAGTTCACTTTCTACTCTATCTCTTGGTATCCGAAACCAGAGAAACATCTCTTTTCCATAGAAAGCACTGTAACCACAGCAGTCCACTCTGTTTTTAAGTAAAGGCAGTTCAAAAGTATATAACATTAATTCACTCTCACCTGTCATCTGCTGCAGACTCCAGAATAAACTTCCTGAAAGATTTGTGTGCATGTGTAACTGCAATCCTTCAAAATAACAAACTCATCTCTCTTCAAGTGCAGATGTTTCTGTAGTGACACCTTTTCCCCACTAAGCCAGACAAAATTGATAGATTCACTTTCTACTATAAATAAATGCTCGAGCTAGTACAACCACACATTTCAGATTTTACTGTCTGGAAATAGTAATTTCCTACAGATACTGCCTACATGTCCATGAGTCCCTGTGCTGCAACACTGATGACTGAGAAAGCACTTTCATTACCTGGCAAACAGTATCAGCATGGATTAGCACTCTCCAGAAGTGATCATGCACACACATACAGCATAGGCATCCTTAGCTTTACAGAAGGTAAAATCATAGGGAGAAAACCAGCTACGAAAACTCACATCTAAATCCAACTCCCCTGACTTCTGTAAAGCAACTACATCCAATATCTACAGCTTCCAGTCTGGATTGTTACAGAAACACAGTATTTGCAAAATAGCAATCTGGATTCAGCCACTGCCCTGCTTGAGAGAGGAGATGAGGGAGAAAGAGAAAGAATTTCAGATCCGTGGTTTCAATCAGGCCAGAGCAACACGTAATTCATGCCTGGGATGGTCACCACAGTCCATCCTGCTTACATATTAACCAGCTCTGTCTCAGGCACTCCTGGGAGTTTTATTGTGTGTGTGGTTTTTGGTTTTGGGTTGGGTTTTTTTGTTTTGTGGGGGGAGAGGGTACAGCAGTGGTGCTAATAGAGAACAGACATGCAGAGGACAGTGACAGTCCTGCAGTGTCATTCCTGAGCTTGTTACTAAATAACATTTGCTGGTGGTACTGACATTATGCTTCTCATCCAGAGGCAGACTTGTGACACCCTGCCCAGCTTGCATCAGTAACAGCAGGACACCACTCTAATATAACTCACGTGTTTTACATGAACATTCCCAGCAGGTATGAGTGGGCCTGCCCTTGCAAAGGCTCACCAGAGAACTCCAAGCAAGCTAACTCAGCCTCCAGAAGTGTGTGTGTTACGCTGTGCTCATATAGCCCAGGACAAATTCACAAACTCACAACAAGAGGCTGAGTTATCCAGGGGATGATGTGGTGTACACTGCTCCCAGTTGCTCTTCTAGCTGAGAAGTCACTTAAAAATCACTGTGACACTATTTTTGCACTTAGACCAATCCCACAATATCATCACAAACATTTTTCTTCCCAGACTTTTCCTTTGCAGAGAGCCCAACATTCTCTGCAAGTCACTGTCATAACTGTACAGTGGCATCTTCTATATCTCCTCATTATTGCCAGCCTGCCCTCAAAAGAAAGAAGAGAGCACAGGCTCCTAATAATCTCCCCTGGAGTCCTTTGATGCAAAGAGGGAGAACACATTTTAAATGCCTATTGCAAGTCAGGATGGGCAGTGAGTGCCATGTTTATCCTACAAACTGCACAGCAAGGCAGGTTTGTGTTGGTTTTATGTCAAAGCATAAAATTCTTAGGTAGGCAGCTAATCTGTTGCCCACAGATATGTACCAAGAATTTAATAGTCACAAGCACCATTAAAAATAAAGTTACCAATGCAATTTATATTTTTAAGATCTATCATTGAAAATTTTTCCTATCATGGCTACAATTTGATGACTAGGGAATGTGAAATCACAGCCTTCAAATATAATTCAGAAACTATTTTTGCAAACTAAGATAAATGTATTTAACCTCAAAATACTTTACATGATGTAAAATTTTATGATGTGCAATCAGTTCTAAGATTGCACAAACATAATGATGGACGTGGAAAATTAGTAGGCAGGGTGATATTTTTTCATTAAAACCACTACAACATCAGAAAAAAGTAGATAAACTTTGGTAAACAAACTCATCTTCCCATCCAAACCTCCCACTTGGCTCAATAAAAATTTTACCTCTTTTTCTCTCTTGGGCTACAACACTAAACTAAATCTACCATGTCACTAAAACAAAATAACGATGGGCACTTTGTTTTAAGGTAAAAAGTACAGACTTTACCATTATTGACTCAGCAGCAGTCAATGCTCAGTAGCACAATCAGCACTAATCACTTCTGGAGGTTTAGACTCACATTCAAGGATAGTCAACTTCCCAAAAAGCCAAAAAATTGATCATAGTTATGCATGAAAATAACCCATGCTTCTGAGCTGTAACCTAATCATTGGCTCATTTGAAAATATTAATTCTGGAGAACAGTTTTGCACAGATGAAATTCAGAAGAGAATTTACCTTCCCTGATGGATCAAAACAGAAAAGTTCTCTCAATTTCTCTAAGAAAAAGAACTCAGAGGAATCCAAGAGGGTTTTTGTCCAAAGAAGCTCTGACCTGTCTCTAGGTCTCAAAGGAAAAAATAATGCATTTCCCCTCTTGTTTCAATAAGGATATTGTAAAGTCAGCTTCATCGTTCACATCAAGTCCCATGTAATCCAATTAATCCAGACCTACTTTAGCAATCCAATCCCTAAGGGATCATGAACCAAGAGAGCAAAGGAGGGACAAGTCAGAACTGTAACTGGTGAGGCTACATAGGGAAGTCTGCTATGTTTGAAAACTAAAGAGGATCTAAAAGAATAAAACAAAACACTGCAGATAGGCTCCAAATTAGCCTGATCTTAACCATTTAAAATAAGTTTGTTTTTTTAATCCAACTATTTCCACAGATAAATATCACTGTACCCAGAAGTAAACAAACAGGACCTACTTGTCAGCATCTGTAGTCATTTATTTCCTCTAGTCATATTTATTTCCTGAGTGCCACATTTGAGCATAATGGATATAATGAAGAGTCCTTACACAGATTTTGTACAATTTCTACCAGTCAGTCTCCAAGCCAGAGGAGGGCAAAACAAGACAAAGCCAGTATATGTCACTGATACCCAGTTTAAAAAAAAAAAGCCACCTCTGGTGCCATAAAAAATTCCTGCCATTTGAGTCAAGTCCTCAGGATGGACCAATAACCACACAGGTGAGCTCAGCAGGCATCCATCAGCCCAAGCTTGGCAGTCAGAAAAGGCTCCTCACTATTTCACTGCTAAATGGAAGCAGAGGACACAAATTTCGTGTGAGAAGACATCTACTTTGCCACTTCCAGGTCTGACTGACTGGCATCCTTGTGTTCAGGTAGATTTTCTCAGGGCGAGTGTGAAGGACACAGACAAGGAAGCAGAACTGCAGAGCTCAAAATCAGATCTTGCTGGTTCCTGGATCTCAAGTGGGCTGAAAGATGAGAAAAATCCCAACAGTCAGAGAAAAACTCTACCAGGTAGAAGCCAGAAAGGGAAGTCATGGTGTTGTTTCTCACTCTGGGATGCTGGACATGACTGTGACGCCCTTGGCCCCACAGGGCACTCCCCTAGATGATGTACAGAGTGCTGCAGGGATAATCAGCACCACAAGGTTGAACATTAGCTTGAACTGCTTGTTGTGGAATGCTTCATGTTACCTTAATGTCTGGATCTGAAGAGGTTACAAACTAGATCTCATTGAACAGCTGTTTTAGCCCATATCTATGCTTGAGGCCATCGTCTAAGAATATTCAACTCTGATTAAATCCCTTCTTTTGCTACTGATTTTTACATCCCCCTAAAAATTTTGCATCTCCTGGCTCTTGCGTCAATTATTTTGACTGTCAATACTGAAGCCAGAGAAATCAGAAAATTCTCTCATTCTGAACTTTTAAATCCATTTAGTCTGAGAAAAAATTCAGAATATTTTTATAACTGTCTGAAAATTGTAACACACGCTTTCCAAGCAGAAATGTCTCAGACATTCAAGAAAAATAAAAGCAAATAAACTGTCAAATATGTCTCTTTCTTGAGCTGATTTTTTTTTTCCTTAGAAACATGACCAGAAAGTTCAAAACCAAGATTGCTAAGCTGATAAGAACCCCAAATCCTATCTTACTAAATACTATAAATTGGACACTTACTTGTGCTACAAAGATAAAAAAAAAAAAAAAAAAGAGGGTTTCGACAAGACAGATTGGCTTTGCAAACTAAAACCCTTCCTTTACATAAAACAAATTATTTGATAAAGGATTAGGTTGTTTACCAAGGAGTAAGCACTTGCCTTCAGCACTTCTCATCTGCTGAGCGCTGTGGCAGTGCAGCAGAGCCGGCCGGCTCAGCGGGCACACGCTCCAAGGATGCCACCTAAACACCCCAGCACCCCACCAGCTGGCCTTCTGTCTCATCCCCACAGTGCTGGGCTGGGGCTGCAAGGTCCCTGCTCTGTCCTTATGGTGTTTGTAGCTTTCCTGGCACCAGGAGTTACACAAGGAATGTGACTCCTTTCTTTTTAGCAAGATCTCAGCCTTCTCTTTTTTGTTATCAAATGCAAAGAGGTAACCATGCACACAACGATGTTTTCCAGCAACAAAACACTTCCTGCCTGCCCTCCCATGGCATTGCTGTCTCTGGAAATTGGGATTTCTCCTTGCCGCTTCTTTTAACCTGTGCAATCCTTGACTACTGAAAATCAATTCCAAAATATCTGCTAGGGGCAGGGGGAAGGGGCAATATGCAGAACTACCAGCTCCTACCATTTTATGTCAGCTTCCCAAAGGCTTGGCAATCTCCAAAGTGTCCCAAACCCAGGAACCACGTGACTGAGTCACACCTTTTAAAAAAACAAGAATAAACTGCAAATTATTGCACGATGCTTGCGAACAGAGCTTAGCCTCAAATACTATTGGGAAAATAACAAGTTTTTTTTTTTAAGGACTGGGGAGGGACTTTATTCCTGGCCTTTCATTGTTGGAACTGGCAGTGATGAAGTTACTTTTTTTCTGGCTGTGAATCTCTTTACAAAGAGCAGATAATAGGTGCATTTTGTTTGTTTTGCTCTACAAGCTTTTCTTATGGCTAGAGAAAGTGCACCTATTTAGGTCTGTGCTGTTCTTCTGATTTTTATTATGCTGAACTAGACAGAGGCAGTCCCATGTCTGCATATGAGTGCCCTATAAATCTGCATATCAGGGAAAATCATCTCTAGGAAGAGATGCCCCATAAGAGATACCCCAGCATGAATAAATCTCACGACGGGCAGATATTTTTAGGTGATATTTAGGACCTTGCCTACATGCTGCAAATTTACAAATCCAGCAAGGCAAGCTCAGGAGGAGGAAGATTGTGTCTGGATTCCCCAGAGGGAGTGAACTTGTGGAGACAGAATAATTCATTCACACCTCTTCCCTACTCCCCACCATTGACAACTTGCCAAAATCACAAATCCCAGGGAGCTGCTGCCAAGTTGCTCTTTCTTGGGAACTATTCTCATGGTGGCTGTGGGACAAGCAGCCCTCCTTCCCTGGTGCCAGCCCACCCAGCTGCTTGGAGAGAATACAATGTGTGACAAGCCTAAGCAGGGTGCCACAGACTGCTCTCCAGTTAGGGAGCTGTGTCTGTAAGACAGACTGTCTCCCTGGGCTTTCTCCAAGGATTCCTGGCTCCGTACCACCCGCCTCCGCAGAACGTGGTTGTCGCCTGTCAGCTGTGACATTAGCACAGAGACTGGCCTGTTTCCAGCCTGCAGCGTGCCATGCTCTCTCTCTGCTCCACTCTGATAGGAGCATTTCTCTTGCCCAACACCAAGAAGGCTGGAGCACAATGCTCAAAGACAGCCTGCAGTTCCTACACAGGTTGTGCTCCAACTCACTAGAGGATGCAAGAGCCACAGACACCAAACAACTTCTCCCCACTCAGGCAACTCCTCTTGCCTGCTCCAACTCCCAGCTATTCTTCCCAAAATTGCTTTCAACAGCACCAAATCCTTCAGAAGCACAATGGGGGTCCATCTGCAACACCACATCTGTAGGGAAGCATAACTCCAAAAGTCTCTGGAAAGAAGAGACACTAGGAATGTTAATGAGCTGCACTGGAGACCACCTCCCCCTCCTGGATAGGAGTGAGCACGAGTGGCACGAACAAACTGGAGCACTCAGAGAGCCTGCAGTGGGGTTAGTTTGGCTGAATTATTTGGGGGGCTTCTTACAGATGTGTGTTATAAATGAAGTCCACGAGTGATGTAATACCCCCAAAGTATTACAAATTACCCCCAAAGTCGAGGGTGAAACCAGCAGCAGGACACAGTTTCCCAGCAATGCCATGCACTGCACTGAGTTGTGCACGTCACAACACTCTGCAGCTACTGAGTTAAAACACAACACTGCAGGGGTTTGACACTGCATAAAAGATTTCAGAGAGCACCACACTGCAATGACTTGTTCCATAACTCATGCCAATGCTACAGCAACTTCCCCACAGAGTCCATGGAGCCCCTGCCTGGAAATGAGATTATTCCAGGAAGGAATATATATCCCCAGTCTTGTCCAATTGTTTTTTCAGTCCGTCCACTGCCTAAGGTGTCTTCTGAAGCCCAAGAAAAAACCTGATGCTAAATAAGTGAAGCCAGAACTTTGCTTTTAATATATAGAACCTCTGGAGTTTCCTACCCTAAAAGAACAAATATTCACATGACTGTGTCATCACTGTTGTATTTTCATGGCAGCAGAGTACACTTTCACTGCAGTTGAGGGATTAGGAATTGCACACTCAAAACAGTAAGAACTCACAGATCACAAATGCAGATTCCTGCATTTGTGCAGATCTCAGCTGTCTAATGAGAGAAACTGGTGTGCTGACACCCAGAAATAACATCTCAGTACCAGCTTCCCACCCTCTACTGTGAAGCACAAACAGTCCTATGGCTTTTTCTGGGCAGCACAAGATACCCAATCAGTCCTTACAGTCTGTAACATTTGCACTAGCAGAGGCAAGTGAGCTGTTCCAAGACCCAAAGGCACATGAAAATTACAGATAATTTGATGGCTGAGTATTGGTCACAGCAGAGGAGAGCAGCACTTCAGGCCATGCTCCTGCCAGCTCACCCAGCTGGCCAGAACTCTGGAGTCACCTTCCAGCCCATGAATTTTCATGCATCTTCTCTCCAAATCAGAAGACTACTCAGCTGCAAAAGCCTCCAAGATCCCTTCTAACAAAGAAAAGTCACTCTTTGATTGGTTAGATTTGTTGGATGTTGGCTGAGAATTAAAAAAAACCCATGCTGGAAAATTAGGGTAGAGAATACAAGAGTCATAATTAGAAAAATTATGAACAGAGGATCAGAGATATTACCCTAGGCTGACTTGATCACCTACAGAAATACTAATTATATAAATTAGGAAATCAAACCTGTGACCAACAGGGCATGAGGGTCAGGCAAGTCAGTTCCTGCACAGAACACGTCAAGTACCCAAAGACTAACTTTTTTGTTGTTGTTATTTAACATAAAGAAGTTTTGGCTCCAGAGAATGAGGTGCAGTTCATGATACTGCAGTAGGATAAAGCCTATGTCAAATATGCTTAGAAAATCTCAAATTGAAAGAAAGAAAAAAATCCAGTGTCACCCGTGCATGTTTCCCTGCTGCTTTTCCCATGTGTTAATAGATAGGGATTGACTTTGTGAAATTGCTGCAGCAAGCTGAGAATGATGTATGAAGTGAGAAATTCTGCCCAATGCACAGAGAATATGGATGTGCTATGTTACTTGCTGTGCACTGCACAGATACACAATATTCATCTCAGTCACAGCAGCAGCCAGTAAAGCCTTCAAAACCCCAAAAGTTGTACACACCTGATGCAAAAGCCCAGCAAAGCTGATGGCTCACTTCCCATGGTGTGCCCTGAGAGTAAAAGGGAGAGGTGGACAAATGGATGCAATAACAAGAGGTGAGGGGGGATAGGGGGTACCAGAGGGCAGAAGGGGGGAATCAAAACCCAGAATCAAGAGTATAAGTAGTTCTGTAAGGATCAGGTCTCATCATTACAAACACAGTACGTGTGTGCAGATCCACAGGAGGGATTAAGCTCCAGCAGAACAAGTCCAGCCCAGCTGTGTGCATGGAGAGTGTGGGGAACAGAGATCTGAGCAGCAGCACTGGCAGGGCTGGAAGGGGGTGTATGAGGCAGGACAATCATACCATACTAACCCAGAGGGCGTGCATGAACATTGGCAGTGACTTTGAAGCATACCTCATTTACTTCCTAAGCCACTAAATAGCTACTTGTTGCCCTTAGACACTGACCATATATTTGGCAGTACACAAGAGAACACTGGAAAGGCACGAGGAGGATAACAGCTGCATCCCACAGTTCAAACAGTTAATCCATTTTCTCAGTGCTCCTAACTATGTAGGCATCTGAAAAAAAACCACAACCACCTTTGTTGGAACAGTCTCCTCTTCCAAACAAGTGCTAGTGCATTGAGCCTCCTCTACACTCCACATTTCTCTTTTCTGCCACAACAGCACAGGCCACTAAGCTACAAGGCAGCAAATCTCCCCCACTTTCCCACCAGCTCCATCATACCACAGCCTGAGGCATGTCTAGCTGGCTCCCCAACCTGGCCTGCACCTCTTATTTCAGGAATTATTCAGCCTTTTGTAAAAACAGGTGGATTTCTACCAGGGAGGTGATGCTGTTTCCGTCTGTACTGAGATTTTTAAAGTGCATCTGCGCAAGAGCTCAAAGATATTACCTCTTTTTAAGGATGATGCAGCTGCCCCTCTCTTTCCTGCCTCTTGGGCCCATTGCTCTCCTGTAGCACTGCAGGTCTTCTTTAATCAATCCTTGTCCCACACCTGCTCTGCAACCTATGTCCAAGACTGGAAACCCTCTCTCCACAGGTCCCACATATCTGCACTTCACAGCTCCAGTCTCTGATTCGTCCTGCAGTAGGGCTCTGTTTCAGTGAGCTGATTTGCCTTAATTATACATTTTCTTGCTGCTGCTGCTGCTGCTGTCGCTGTCTCCGGCCAGAATTTTTTTTATTTTTTTTCTTTACCCCTGAACAGTCAAAAATCAAACCCAACAAATCTCTTCTGAGTAACTCATGGCATGAAGACCTGTGCCACTCTCATGCCAAAAGCGTGCCCATCCCAGTCTGGTGACTATGTTGAACTACTTTTCCCACTGAAGTTTAGCTTCACCCTGGACTTTAAAACGTCTCTAAGTTTTCATTCAAACGAAGCTGCTGTGATTTCATTCAGTTGGCATTTTCCCACATCAAACCCCTGGTTCCCAGTTAAACATGAAGCCCTACTGCAGGCAGATAGAAAGCAATAGTAGCAGGGTCTCTCTGGCAATGAGCAAATCTTTGGTTCAGTCAATCAATCCACGGTCACAGCAAACTCAGAGCTACCCCTGCTGAGGCTTTCAGCCCCCAGAGACCAGACCAGCTTATTTTGCATTAGGGGTGTATTTTGTGAATGGATGCATCTGCTGCCTGCCAAAAGCAGCTTTGTATGGGAATGGAGGTCTAAAAGAACAGCACAGAGTAATAATAGCCTAGAACGAAGTCCATACTGACCTACAGCCAACCTTCCCTTCCTCAGTCACAGAAGTGAGAAGTCCCTTTGCAAATCCATGCTGAAGTACCTCCTTTTTCAGGACTCAAAGAAAATATCAAGAGATATAAAAAAAACCCTCACATCCTCCCTTTTTTGTTCCTGCATATGCAGGACATACCCTTTCTGTCTTTGTGAGTATGTGTGAGTCTTTATGTGACCCTAGAAGCATGCTGTGATTCTGTGCTTAGTCCCATAGGCTACCTGACCTGCATTTCAAAGAAACAAAATAGTTTTGTCATTCCAGAAACTCCATTCATTGTATAACACTACACTCACAGCAATCTGTGAGCAGCTCAGCTCCCAGGGCAGATGGAAAAATCAGTGGTGCTATACAACTGATATGCTGCTTGCTGGCGATGCTAAAATTCTTGTGGAAAACCAAATAACAAGACATGCTTAGCAAAAAAAACTAAAACAAACAAACAACAAACCAAAACAAAAACATTATAGAAATTCTGTGTATCTGCTCTAAATAATGCTACAAACAAGTAAAAGCGACAGTAAGGGGGTTTTTTTAATGGTCATTGTGCTAATAAATTACATTTTGAATTCTCCCTTCCAAAACCAGCCCTCCAGTATTTCTCATAAAAATCTGGTGAGACCTTCACAGAAGCATTAGTGTGCAATATGGTCCCTTTGGGTACATCCTTCTTTCCATCAGCTTCCTCCCTCCCTCTCCATCCACACTAGCTGCTGACTCAGAATAGCATCCGCTCCAAACTCCTGGCACTGCTGAGCACACTCAGACACCACAGACACTCTCTATCTCCTGCCCAACCTCTCCCCATGGGCTTCAGATGGAGTGACTGCTTAACACTTCAAAAAAATACTCAAGCTGACAGTGTAGACTTCATAAGAATACTCCTCTAAAGTCACTTAAATATACTTTTATTAATCTTTTTAAGGAAAGGAACTTGTCCAAACTTCTCTGCACACTCTGTGCACCATCCCCTTCCCCTGCAGCCTCACCAGGTGCAATCAAGATACTGTCTGAAAATTAATACCCCATTGATTGGCTTGCAGGGAACAAACATGATTTTTTTTTTTAATAGCTCAAGGTATTATGCAAAGGAATGCTAAATTATTTTCAGGATAAAAGGAACGCAAGTTAATTTTCTTTCTCCACATTTCTGCATCCTGCACATTCTTATGATCTTTATGACTTTTGTATAGCAGTTGTCACAAACTTCTCTGGGGAAAGAACATAACCAAGGAATTTCCTTGGTTGGAGATTTAGTATTAATTTTTCAGGTGTGTTCATTCCAGGATTTGAAGACAGACCTAAGAATCTCTGGTCCCAAAGCAAAACTGAAGCTAGGGGTTTAAAATAGGAGTGTTGGGGTTAAGCAATTTCTTTTCCTTCGTTTTTCAAAGTCTTATGTAAATTGTTAATAACCCCGTACTGAGGAATATGATTTGCTACTATCTGATGGGAATAGCAGAGTGCAAAGTACAGATTGACAGAATTCTACTATTTTTCCTCTCTGGAGTTTCAGATCAGCATATTCATCTCTTCCTCTTCCCTCTCTAATTGTTGTGCAATCCAGCATGTCTTGAAGCAATGCCAGAGAAATGGTACGTGCATTTCCATGACAAGTGAAGCAAATCCCTGACATGTAACTACAAAATACTTGGGAATCCATTAAGGGCAAAAAAAAAATACCCAATAAAAAATTTAGATAGCACCAGTTCTTCATGTTGACAGCCTAAAGTTAAAAACTGGAATTCTAGATTAACTGCACAGAACCTACACATAGAAATGAATAGTTAAAGAGGACACAGCCTCATCTTGTTTTTATAACAGTTACTGTCAGCCATCCACTAGCACCAGTGATAGCCAAAGCCACAAGTTCTGAAACAGAACTTACTCATCTTGGAATTGTCTCATTTTCCTTACAGGGCTAATTCAACAGGTTACAGCAAACTGGTCCCATCTTGAATGAAAGCAAGTAAATACCAGCTTAATTAACAACACATACTGTTACCCCTGCTCATCTAACTTTCCACAGTCCAACAGCAGCTTTGACAGGTTTTCATAACAATAAAATGCAATAAATGAATTTAAGTCCTAAAGGACTCTAAGCTGCAATGTCAGAAAGCCACGGAAGACAAATGATGTCTTAACTAATTTTATGATTTATTATTCCCCCAACTTCACTCATCTTGTGATGAGGAGAACTCATTTTTCTATTTGGCAGATAGCTATGTCAACCCTGCTAATAGCTACCATTACCATCACATAAATGTTTTTGAAAACAAGTGTAGTTTCGATCTGACACTGACCTCAGCACTTCAGTTTTATTACAAGCACAAGATCTGTCAGTAACAAAAATTGATGCACTTAACCAGAGATTCTGCTTGTCTGCCATGAACATTTTATTCATTTTTCTTTTCCAAGAGTTCATCTTTAAGCAAGTCCAGATTCATGGTTTAAATTACTGTCTTGACACATCATCTGTTGCTTTGTAAATCCGTACAAAGAACATAATTTCCACAGTCTTTAGAAGACAAAGGATTGCTGTTAGCCATCACTGGGGGCACTGTACAGATCTGAGCTGTGTAAACCTAAGTGAACTTAAAACTTGGCATTTGAAAGATTTCCTCAGCAAACATTCAAGCTAAGAATAATCTGAGTAACTCCATTTAATACTAACAAGATATTTTTACATGTCAGGATTCCAGAGAAGAATTTTAGGGTGAGACTTTCCAAACCTCAACTGTTTTGTCTGAAACTGGGGACTTTTAATATTTAGTGGGAGTAGGTTTATGTCAGCAGTCAGCAAATACTGAAGTTCTGTCCACTCTGTCAGTTGAAGTGACACAAAATATTCCAATGTCTCAGGAAGTATTTTCTAGGGGAACGGGTTATTTGTGTTGTTCCTGTGGGGTTTTGATGTATCATGGGCAGAGCCAAGCTTGACTGTGGAACATGCTCTTGGAGGATACTGGGCATTCCACCTCAACTCTAATCCATCCCATCTTCCAGAGTTGCTAGTTAGAGTTGTTAGAAAAAAATCTGGCAGCAAATCAGATTGGTTGTTTTCTCAAGAGGCTACATGTGTTTTAAAATGCTTGTTTTATGCCTCAGAGAGAAGTTTTAGTACATCTTTTCCATTTAAATGAGTATGACCAAAATATAAAACAACACATGGTTTTGCTTAAACAATTTTGTGTTTTACAGGGTGCACTTCCCTGGGCTGTGTTTTCAAGGTATATCTATGTGAATCATTTACTAGCTTTTTCAATTCAATATTAAAACATTTTAATCTTTCACTTGGCTCAGAAGTTGATGTGAGCTGCCTACCAACAGAAGAGACATCAAGAGACTAAAGAATGGAACACGACAGCCAGTCTCATATTCACTATCATCTCTGTATGACATTCTCTAAAGCCAAAGGAAGCAGCTAACCACTGAAAACAGCATTTTTTTTTTTATGAAGGTATATTAAATTCACCATATGTACATGCAAGCCAGTGTGTAAGTGGGTGATTAACTGCTTTGTGCTAGATTCCGAAGTTTGTACAAAGAATTTTGACTTTCCGGTTGCTGTGCAATCTATCCTGATTTACTCTGTCATAAACACCTGCTGTTCAGACAATTGCATTTAAGATGGGCTTAAACATCATAGCAGTGGGCTAAAACACCATAATGGCAGTCTTAAATTGGAGCCTGAGCTGGGCCTAGGGAAAATGTCATACCACTGGGAGACATCACCTCAGGGTCTGCAGAGAGATGGGACTGAGGAGAACTGCAGCTCCAGGATTGCTGTCTGGAGCAGCCACTGTCCAGTGCAGTGAACCTTAAGAGATGGAGCAAGGATTGATGTCCCAGCATGGGGCAACAAAATAATGCCTGAAGTATGAAAATGTGTGTACATTTACACTTAAATAAACTCAGTAAGTAAATTAGGATTAAAAGCATAATCAGTCTGCATGGCAATGAATTGCAGAAGTCCTTTTAGCCTCCAGGGCTTAGGATCTCCAGAGTCAATGGACAGGTTAGCTCTAGTTGGGCAGGGACATCTTTTCTATCTTAGCACTCTCACAGACCCACTTGAGGATCATGACAGACAGCTGATGACAAGTACCCAATGCAACAACTTCTCCTCAGAAGAAAAAGGCACTCTCTCACTTGCCAGGCTCCACAGGGGTCAGTTGTAGCAGCTCTGACATCTCTAGTCCCTATACCCACACTTCATTTGGACCGAGCAGCACATCCATTCTGTTCTTCTCTTGTGAAAGATCTGCTGTTGTCTTGCACAGCAGAGGTTAAGTCCAGACTGATTTTTATTGCAACATCACTGTGCTGAATGAAAAATCTTCTTCTATTGCATATTTTATTAAAAATAGTATTAACATCCATCGCGGAAACACAGGGCTGGTTGACACCTCCTATGTGAAGCTGATTCATGCTTGTGCTAAAGCTGGGTAGGGTCCAGATGACTCAGTCAGCTAAGTTACTGCACTGCCAGTTTAATATTTTGCCATCTGCTAACTGAAAGCTCTGCTGCCTGCTGGGTCCCATAAAGACTTTTATTTATTGCATTACACATGGCAACATCTGCCACAGAATTCAGCTCAGCTCAGCTTCCTAATTAAACAAACAAACACTACATCTCCAGTACACGACTGGGTCTAACTATTATTTATAAAACGTGAGATAGGTATTTAAAAGGCATACATTGTCTGTTCCAGATGAACAAATATCCCTCCCAGTCTGGGGTGGCAGGGGAGGGACTGTTAAAACAAGTTTAGGATTCTCAAGTAATCTATTTCAAAATCACAAAGCAACCAGAAGTTACCGCATTTGTTGTTGTTTTGATCTTATAGTATTCTTTAAATTATTCAATTTACAGCAATGAGAAAGATCAGATTATTCCAAATCCCTATTAGCTCCCCTCCTGGGTACTGTCTGTCTGTAAAAGCAGGAGAGAACACAAATCTCACTTTGTGTTTGATTTCAGAGAAGAAAGTAGGGCTTGATTAAGAGAGAGACTTGTTCTGAGCAATATTGCACTGTTCAGCCATCACAAAAGGCACCATGAATGTACTGCCCAAGTCCATTTCAAACTTTATTACAATGAGAGAAATCACTGAACAACTATCACTGACTATGCACCTACATCAGGACTCTCCCATCTGCGCTAATCACATGCAGTTAAATCAGACAGAGACAAACTGGATGAAATCCAGGCCAAATGAATTCAGTAGGAATGTCACAAGTTCATGTTTTTTAAAGTCAATCCTAAACAAACATTTGAATTTTACTTAAACTTTAACCCTTCTTTGACCAATCTCTCTTCTTTTAACCCATCTCCTATTTTAAAGGAAAGGGGTCTACAATTCCAGCTCTCAAAAGAAAATTTAATTTCGCAGGTTTAACTTTCAAAAATCAAAGGGACAATATAGCTGAACTAGAGTTACATTTTCCAGTTTGCCAGTCTTTTATCTGAGTTCTCATTTACTGCATTCAGTGGGAAAAAATAAAAAGGACAAAGGGAGAGTAAAAAAAAAAACTTTCTGTGAGGGGAAAAGAAGAAAGAAAACCTCTTGTTGACTCTATTCTTTAAAATACATATATCTAGATTTCAATTTTAACCAACTCCAATTGCCCCTATTACCTGTGTCACATCAAGGCAGTCCTTTCATTCTTTTTAAAACTTGGACTCATTTCTCCTTTCACCAAGAATCAGAAATCATTTAATTTGCACCACAATGATGGGTGTGTGCTGGCTGCCAACACCTCCAGTCCCTTGGGGCAGACAGTCATCCCAGTCAAGAAGGAAAATAATTGGTTTATTTATGAAAGCAACATTTGATTTTTCAGTTAAAGCCATCAAGAAAGAAAATAATTGCTGTATTTATGAAAGTAACATTGATTTTTTTCAGTTAAAATCATTGCCTTTACAATGTTTTTTCTAAACTGCTGATACCCTGGGGATTTTTCATCCTTACATTTGGTGTTGGGGGTGGTGTTCACTCTCCCACCCTTCTACCAGGTCAGGATGGGAGGGATCTCCAGCCATCACCCAACAGTGCAGCTCCCTTGGGGGACCAATTCAAGGCAACAGCTTCTCTCTGTCATGCCATGGTAGGCACCTCTACAGCCACATTACTGCCATAGAAATTAATCAGTACAACATAGCACAGGATGACAAATCATCTGCTATTAAAAAGCTCCAGACCCTGAGCTATTCAGGAGTGACTTAGGCTCCCTGCCTACCTCAACCTTTCAGCATTGGAGAAACTCCCTATATAGGAATATAGAGGTTTATTATACAATTCCTTTGTAACAACACAAATAAGACAAGACAAGATCATAATAAGCAACTTATCAGCTCCATGATCCATAGCACCCATATATGTAGCATTTATAAAAGTCTCTTGATCTCCAAGCCTGGAAAAACTGGCAGCACTCCATGTTCGGATTGAACAAGACATGCTACAGGATATATTGGACATAACTGCTTTTATCTAATTTTGGAGTGTAACACTTGGATATTTACAAGCTTGAGGAAATTTTAAATCTTCTTCAGTATCACTGATACCTGTACAATGAATTATTTATGACTGAATCATCACAACCAGATGACCTCCTACAATATGTGATCTCTATTCTCTTTCTTCTCTAGCTCAAATATCAAGTCTGACATCGCTTTTCTGAAGACCCTGTAGTTTGGCAGAAGAGGAAATGGCAATAAAGAGACAGAAACCTAATTACTTGCACATAATGAGATGAACAGATCCACCAGGTGTTGTCAGTACCAACAAAGATCAGGTTCAAAGAACAAGAAATTGCCCCTTGATAAATCCCACATGCCCCATGAGCTTACGTGCACACCAGATACATTCCCAGATAGTCTTTTTAATTTAAAATGGCACTTTCCCATTTATCCTGTCCTGTTCTAGCCCTAGTCCTTGTTTTAAGGGAATTCCATAATTTCCTGCCATTCTGGTGTCTGCTTTCAGTAACAGACCGTCCTGCCCCATTCCCCAGGCACTGAGCTGCCCACACTACCAGCAAGTCTTGCACAGCAGCTCTCATAGCAAAGCCCTCAGTTTGCACCATTTTGTTAGCATGGGGTTCTTTGGAAAGTGGGGAGATGACAGAAGAGACTCCCAATGAGCCCCTTCTCCCTGCCCCAGGCAGGTGCATTTATCAGTCTGTGCACATCTCGAGGCTCTGCACACTGAGCCAGCCGAGTTGATGCTGGAGGAATTTGGAGCAGGGAATTCTGGTCTCTGTACACTGAGCCAGCCAAATTAATGCTGGAGTAACTTGAGACAGGGAAATGCCTATAAGTTTGCTCCATTATACTGCCTCATGCTTGGAGGCAGGGAGCCAGTCTTTCCAGCATTGCAGGAATACAGGTAAGTCTTCAGAGGCAGTTCACACCTTTATTCATTCACCATTGTAGCAGAGGGCTCCTTATTTTCCATGGCTTCAGGACACAAAAATACTCGGCACTTCAGGTTCAGCCATATTTTTCATTTCTCATATCTACACATGTCAAATATGGACAACGTTTCTGATAATTACATCCATGCAGACAAACAGGTTAGCAATCCTGTTCTGTCCATGAACATGCTTCTCTCCCTGATGAAAAGCTGTCTCAAGAACACCTGGACAAAAGCAGGTACCTTACAACATGGCACTTCTCCCTGTCAAATGTCACTGCATTCTTCAGTATTCCAGTTCAAATACTTCTAATGCCATACATAATTTTGTCTTGATCTAGCACTCAGGTATTAAATATTAAATCTCATAGAACTGGGGTTTCTTAACACCCCACACTTTGTACATGAGTAGGAAATGTCAAACACTTAGGGGATGCTAATGGAATTTGACAATTTGCATCATCAAAAATGTATCCAATCCTCAGAAGAATCCCCAGAAGAGGTTGTGACAGCTCATACTGGTGCCCATAGAGACTGCCTCAACCAGGAGAGGAAATTATCTCAAGGCCTTGCCAATCAGACATGCATTTCACCATGGGAATTACTGCTTCTGGGTGACATGAGCTGTACAGCAGCATTTGTCAAACTGACAGGCTTCCACTTCTGCCTGCTTGCTTTTTCTGTGCACATTCCAGCTGCGGCTCCTGCAGCCATCGAGTTTAGCTGAACTGAATCCCAGCCTTCATGCAAGAATCAGAAGATTTTACCACTGACACAGCAAATCCTTCTTTATGCCACATGATTCCTTGGGCTCCTGGGTCAGTTCCCAATTCAACCAGGAGCATATCCCTAATGTTTTCTAACTCTGTTAAATGGAACAGTTCATTTCTCTTCAGAACTGTTGTGGTTTAACCTCAGCCGATAACTAAGCCCCACACATCTGGTCGCTCACTCTCCAGTGGGATGGGGGTGAGAACTGGAAGAATAAAAGTGAGAAAACTCATGTGTTGAGCTAAAGACAGTTTAATAGGTAAAGTAAAAGCTGCACACACAAGCAAAGCAGAACAAGGAGTTCTGCCCTTGAGCAGGCAGATGTTCAGCCACCCCAGGAAAGCAGGGCTCCATCACAGTAACAGTGACTTGGGAAGACAAATACCATCACTCTAAATGTGTGTGTCCCCCTCCTTGTCCTTTTTCCTCCAGCTTTATACACTGAGCATGATACTTTATGGTCTGGAATATCCCTTAGGTCAGCCGGGGTCAGCTGTGTCCCCTCCCAGTTCCTTGTGCACCCCTGACCTCCTCACTGATGTGGTGGTTTGAAGAGCAGAAAAGGCCTTGATGCTGTGTAAGTGCTGGTCAGCAATAACAAAAACAATTTTGTGCTATCGATTTGTGTTTCCAGCACAAATCCAAAACACAGCCCCATACCAGCTACTGGGAAGAAAATTAACTCTATCCCAGCCAAAATCAGCACGAGCATCATTGCTGCGACATATCCTGTTGACAAGATTATCCTCTCTTCATAGAAAGACCATTCCAAGAAGGACAAGCACAAGTGATCCTAATTATCTCCCACACAAAGCATGAGAGCAAGGAGCTGGTCAAGGGCACAAAATTCTCTTCCAATCTGACATTTCAGCTTATGCACTTTAAAGCCAGTGGCTCCTGAAGGCTGGGCAACAGTAAAAGCAAAAAAAAAAAAAAGAAGAAAAAAATAATTTAAAAGTGGAATTCATATTAAAAAGACCTTTAACATTAGCAGAATGTGTCTATTTGTCACCTGCATTATTACCAGTATACCATGTCTACAGTGGCCCATTTTTTTTTGAAAAGCAACATGTCTGCCAGTAGACATCTTACTGTCTACAGCACAACAATCAGTGATGATCCAGTGCCATTTTGTGGGCAAACTAAGAACACATAATACTATAATTATCAACCAACACTCAACAATTGTGTTGGTAGCTGGCAAATCCATAAATACCATTGGATATGCTATTAACTGATAGTAATACAATATATCATATCATCATATCTGGTCCAGATAAATACTTATTCACTGTTTGTTTGAAATCACACCAACTTCTCACCCTCCCTGCTGAGGCTTTTTAGGTGCAACATCCACTCAGAACTACTCTGTGCCATGTAGGAATCTGGAAGAGGTAGTGGAAAGGCTCAAACCCACACACCCATTAATAGAATAATTCAGATCTGTTCATGTGTTACTTTTTCTAATAAAGCCCAACAAAACTAACCAAAAACAAGTAAATTCCATCCCTGGAGTTAAAATAAAATTTGCTCTTGATGAAAGAGGAACCAGTGACTAAAGGGTGTCATTGTCTGCTTGTTTTTGTAGGGATTTCTGTGCAGCTCTACAGAATCCTAGTCATTGCACAAAAAAGGTTCTCCATTTAATAGATTCTTATTGTCTGGGGGGGAGGGGGACAGCTACATTCAGTAGAACTTTTCCACAGAAATCCCCTCAGCTGTAGCTCTACTAAATTCCTTTTAGTTCAAATAATTGAACTCAATTTCCAAATCCCTCTTTGACACAAGGAGCTCTGAATCTGTAGCATTCTGCACTTCTCATCCAAAGTTTTCCTTGAAAGCACTGCCCTAGGTTTTTCTTCCCAATGTACTAAAGAGCAGTGAAAATAAAAGAAACAATCCTTCAAAAAAACATACTGAAAGTAACTTTTGGGACTTTCATGTCTGAAGTCATGTGGAATATGACTCTGAAAAATGACAAGTGAAACTTCAGTCTAATTGAAAAGAAAATGGGCAAGAGTAACAAAGTTCTCCCTGAAATGGTTGATTCATTATGCATGGAAAAGCTAGACAAACATCACACGATCTCCCTGGATCCTCTAGACATAAACAATACAATTAAAAGGAAACATTTACTTCCACTCTTGATGGTATTACCTGAGGGATAGCAGATGCCAGATAGTTCAGTGTTTATTAGAAGCAAGTTTGGCAACTGGAACTGGCTCAACTCTCTCACATTTTTGTGATTTTATAACACCATATGGTCACTACAGATCTCTCTGACTATCTTCTGCTTTAAGTTCAGCTGTTTCACAGAACATTTGAACTGAAGTTAAGCATATTGAAGGTATAATGATAAGCAACAAAGATATTTTGGGGTGGGAGCTGTAAAATTGCTAAGAACTGCAGACTGCTATTTGAATGACTTAGTATTTGTTAGTACAATGCTTAGTACCTTCGGTCTTTGGGGTCTGCCAACCAGATCAGGTGTACACTGAGCCACCAACCTCACAAGACCACAATAAGGCTGCTGGGCTGAACATGACCCTTAGAGCCTGATGAACCCCCTGAAACATGGTGACAACACCATGGCTGCTGACAGATTGGAAGACAAACACGTAGCACATCATATTTAAAGCTTTATAGAACTTAACAGCATCCTGTGTTGGCTTCAGAAGTGAGCAGCAGACTAATGTGTCTGGTGTCACTCACCTTGGTGAAAAGTACTTGCATTCTGCTAAAGCTTGTGAAGATGAAGAAAAAGCAGTAATAGGAGGGTATCATAATTCTACACTGACATCACTTGCATCAGTTTTGTACCCCACATTCTGCTACACAATGCAAACTAATCCAGTCTTTTCATACCTCTGCCTTCCTGCACCATTCCCCTCGCAGGAGCTGGGACAGTGCTAAAGAGTCTTTCTGTTCCAGCAACAAATAAGGGAAAAGCTGCAAATGGGCTCTAACAGTCTTATATTTGGCAACAAAGCACCAGTACAAAGCTGCTGCAGATGTGGGTCGACATCTCCACCCAGGGGGCTGGTGAAAGAGTGTCACACTCTGGAGGAGTGAGGCAGGAAGGGTATTCACACTATGTCTGAAGCCACTGTTACATAGTTCTGTAAAGTCCTCCAGGGACAGATGAGTCGACTCAATGTGGGAATTAGGAATTTAACAAGCGATTCTGCCTCCACCTCTTCTCCCAAACACATCCCTCAAGTTCCCTTTGACCCAGCTCTTTATAATTTAATTACATTGTGATTCTTCTCAATGCTGAAATATTTTGAAATCGGGGTCATGAAAGATTGCAGGCTGGTGCTCATTTACAGCTCATCCTACAAGTCCTAAGGTAGCAAGAAAAAAAGCCTTATGAGGAAGGCAGCAGCTGGGGAAGACCTAGCGCTCCACAGAGTCTGATATTGGTATGGCACTTCTTAGACCTTTCCCTAAACCACTTCCAGTTTCCTGGAGTTTGGAAGTTTGTCACTACTCATGCCAAAGCAGCTACTACAGTTATTTCAGTTTCCTGTGTGAAGTACTGCTCCAGAACAGCCCTTGTTAGAGCGCTCAAGTTCAGCTGTTGTTCATCTTGAAATATGAGAGACTTCCTAACCCTGCTGTCAACCTGGGCCCTGCCACCCTCCTTGACTGTTAGACACCAGAGGAGTGAGAATTGTAACACAGAAGGGCTGCTCTTTCAGGATTTTTCTGCAACTAAAGTGTAATTATCTTCCCTTTCTCTTTTTGTTTTAAAACAGATTTCCATACTGATTTTATGGACTAGGCTTGGGTTTCTGTTTCTACTTAAGAATTATTTATTCTAACCTCTCCTCTACCCCTGTAAACAAGCACCTCTTTGCACCAGGGAAAACCATCCATCTAAAGTTAGCTCAGTCTTTGCAAGTATTTAAACAAATATCCAGAACTCGGTTTCTAGCAGCAGTAAATGGCCTCAGCCACCCACAGACAGAAATCAGCCTGACCTCTGCTGACAGCATTTACATTCGGTATTCCAGTTACCACTTCCAGTGAAATTACCCACGTGCTAATGTTTAAAGATTGGCCTGTTCACAGTGAAGCCAGGCTCCTAAAACTACATGTGAGCACTGATGTTGGCAAGAGGGCTGGCAACTCAAGGCATGGTCGATTGGCATGTTAGGTGTCAATCAAATGCCACTGACTTCCCAGGGAACTGAGGGCAACTAGAGCTCCAGCTAATGAAGTCCCACATTTACTGCATTATCAACAAAATGTATTTTCTAAAACTGCATGGCAGAAGCATCAGTATGGCACAGCAATCTGTTTTGTTAACAACTTATTTAACTGTAAACTTTATTGATGATATCTACAGCAAGGCAAGGTATTCACAATTTCTTGCTCCTCCATGGCAGAGAGCAGAAATTGATAAATCATATAAAACAGAAAACCCCAAGACAGTATTTAAAGCCTGCTCTTATTTTAGCTTTACAGACTTAAACGAGTTCAAGCTTGACACTATGGCAATGCAATGGGTCTGGGCCTCATTAATTTTTAATCAACCTTTATCCACCATAGCTTTTGAAACGAACTGTTACTAATGACTAGTCATATGTCAGTCTAACGAATGGGATGCAGACTTCCATTAAAATAATGAAATTAGCTTATTTGGACTTTTGTTCCAGTTCCATGGCACACAGCCCCAGGTAATTACAGTTAGCACTATTTGCCCATATTAAAGTCTGTTTATTTACTTAAGGTCTTTAGTGAGGACATCCCAATTTAGCTCATGTCAGCTGTTTTTTTTATGGGTCTAAGAGTACTTGTCTTATTAACAAAGAGGTAAATACATGCAGACAGTGCAAAGTGCTAAAGCATCAATTATGTACACATGGAACACTGGGAAAAAAACCAGAATAAGCACACAATCCCTAACCTTATAAACACATCCCAGTGTTTTCCTGTGGCAGCAGCAATTACTTTTGGGAAACAGAACAAGGTCTGAAAGGCATCTTTGCTGTGTATAATTTGGCCCCTTCCAGCAACATTTGTCCTTTAGAATTCCAAGTACAGGCTAAAATAAACTAAATTAAATTTTCAAATACTGTTGTGCTCTAGAGTGCCCAAGTCATGACACACTGTGATGATCTTGTTTTTAAAAGTGTATCACTCTGGTTGCACTTACAGGTCATGCTGAGGAAAGGCCCCTCAGACTAACTTGCAATGAAAAGCTGTTATCAACATGTTATTACATAAAAATGTGTTACAACATCAATAATGTTGTGAGCAGATCATATTCAAACTTCACAGCATGTTCTTCCAAAGTTACTTCAGCAAGTCCCTACATCTCAGCCACAGATAACACATGAAAGTGATGCAGATCAGCCCTCTAGAGACGACTTTTGGAGCAGCTGGAGGCCTTGGTGTGAGCATGCCACTGTGCATCAGGAGATCATACTGCTAACAGGGGACCTCCTAAAGAGCAGTCTCTGTTTTATAACACTAAAAATAATCTGCAATAAACAACCTCAAGTGCCAAATCAAGATTTGTTAAGGGAAGAACTATTTAACAACCACCACTAAATCTATCTGGTAAATGAATACGAGTCTCTGTTGACTCAGAGAATGCATTGTAGCAATTTTTATAGTTTTAACATCTTTTAGGTTTTCAGTGAACTGTTCTGACCTGCCCTGAGGCTTAAAGTACAGTTGTCCTACAGGACAACCCTTCAGAGAGACAGAGATCACTCCTGCTTGGCCCCTCACAGCCTGTGTCAGGGGAGAAACAAGGCAGGAATAAAACCCTCTGCAGACACAGGGCCTGCCCTGCAAACAGGTTGAAAGGTTTCCCAATCACACTGCTCAGAGGCAGAGCTAGGAAAAGCCATGGCTTCTTTTTCCTGGCATGGTAGGAAGAGGTGTAACTCTTTCTACCAGACCCAAAATATTTCACCTGAAGTATAAAAGTAGACAAACTAGGAATTTTACAGAAGACATCTTTCTCAAAGAACACTGACATGACCTAAACCCAAGCTTTTCCAGTACTTTTTTCCCCCCAGTGTACAGATTGTATTGACCAACATCCTCCCCCCGGTACCAGGTTCAACTCTGCACTGTGAAAGCCCAGGGAAAATGAGGTTGCCAATTTGGGGTGACAAATTGTCTCTCCCTGCTTTGACTGATAGACCTTTACCTTTACTTTGACACATATTCCAGAAGTCTCCAAAAGATCTCGTCTCACTGCTAATTGCAAAGTACACAGCTTTCTACCAGTCTTCACAAGGTGAGGAGAAAAAAAAAATCTTTCCTTTTCAGATGTTTATGAATTATGTGCCTGCAATAAATTGTGTTCACAAACAAAAATTCGTCTTCATTTATACAGAAATTCCAAGTTTCTGAATTCAATTTCCAGTGTCAGAGTGAATATAGACACAATATTAATATCTGTGAAACAAACCTTTCTTTTTTTTCTTTGCTCAGGCACATTCAGCCAACCTGTGAGCAGACAGATCTAGAGCAAATACAAGCCAGGACAGAGCTCGTGATGTAACAGGATTTAGCAGCAAAGACTCCCAGTTCCTTCAGCTGACAGCTGTAACTGATGCCACATTTCACAAGTCACCAAAGAAATTGAGGGCAAGTGCTACGTCCAGTTATAGTTACCATATCAGAGCTGACATCCAATGCTGGATTCTCCCAGCTCAAAGCCTGACACTTCCAACTGACAGTGCAAATGCCATGTTTAAAACCTATAAAAGCCTACAATCAAAGGGACATCCTGTGCTGACAGAGGACTGCAGAATGCAGGAGAGCTCAAGAGCTGCCTTCCTGTCCTGTTCAAAGCATGTGAGGCTTGATGACCATTTGACTAATATAACTCACTGCTGATAAAGTTGAAGTGTTGGGGTTTTTGCCCTCAACCTCCAGACTACATAAGCGTTAAAATAACATGTGAAAAGTTGGAACAAAGAGAAAAAATTATCAGGTCTGTTTTCCCCTCTATTATTATCTTTCTCCTGAAAAGTAAAAGCATTGACTTTACCAGATCCACTTCCTGGGAGAGTCAGGCACAAAAACAAGCAAGTTCATGTTACTGTTTTGTCCCTCTCACCGCAAGCCAGAGGACACATTGATCTCAGCTAAGTTGATTTAGCTCAGTCTCCAGTCTTTCTCCTTTTGTGTTACATTAGGTCCTGATCCATCTTTCGAATTACCTTTGGCAATCAACTGAGGGGGCTAATTCGGGATCTTAATTGCTCTGTTACTCATGTAATCAATGTAGACAAACCATTGCATTAGCACACCAGGTAACTCCAGTATAATAGTTAAAACTTCCATGGTTTAATTCAAGCCTTAGAGCTCTACAGTCCCTACTAGGAATAAGTCCAAATGACTTTCCCATATTAATGCAAGAAAAGCTCAGCACAGCAAAGAACCAAGCTCAGATACCCAGGGACCTACACCATCACTTCTGCCAAAAATTAGTTCCCTTTCACCAAGGCCCTTAACAGAGGGTCAGACAAGTGATTCCCGATCAATTCCTGAGAGGATTCCTGTACTGCACTATGTCACAGAGGGTGTTCCTGTAGCTGAGCTCTTACCTGATGCTGCAGGGAAGATTTAGAAACAGATAATCAGGTCTCCAAGAGGTCGGTTCCCAGCTTTCATTAGGTAAAAATGAGCTTCGACTCTGACTTTGGTAGATTTAATAGTCCTGTTATGTAGATTCCCAGTCCTACCCTGACATTTTGGATTTCAGTTAATCCTCGTAGCAAGGAGTCCTGTGACATGGATGAGAATTAATTCCTTTTGCCATGTCAGAATATCTTGAACACCTGAAAAAAGGTATTCAATAATATTTAAATGTTCTAATTTTAAAAACCCACCGTGAATCAGTTATCCATTGCCTTGTCAATTATCAAAGGAATTAGCTTTTCAAATTTCTCTTTATGTAACCATTCCCTCCTCCCCAAACCTGCCCCAGTTCTGCAACAAATTCAGAGACAGACAGACAACTGCAGCTCACTGTGTATTGACAGGGCTCACCCAAGCTCTATAGCAGCTTCCCAGCTGGATCATCATTTGTCACATTCCTCAAGCATGGGAGAATTGCACTTTTTTATTGCAGCTGCACACAGAGTGGTCCACAGTGACACCTCAGTTTCTCTGCTGGACTAATACAAATTATTTGTATCTCAAAATAGTGTCTTTAGTAGTTTAATTTTTCCTCTGGTGTATATAGCAACAGCTGCATTAAGCAAAATCTATCACTTTTCACTGTTAAAAGTCCCACTTACTGGAATTCTCAATTCAAATTAGTTCCCAATTAAAAAATTAAGGAGTTGCAATTTGCAAGAATTGCTGTATTTTCAAAATAGCATGAGACTTGTAAACAATGATGACTGCCAAAACAAATAGCTAAAATATGGGATTTAGGGAACGTATTTTCAAATTTTTGAGATCTTCTGTAGAATATGCTAGCAGTTGGAGTTATAAAAAACTAAGATGAAATATGAAGAATATTTCCTTTCTTCTGGCAATGTATAAATTGCCTGTATTTAGAATTACTGCCATAAATTTTCAGCACTGTCAAACAAGCCTGTACTGTTAACAGCATTCAGTGATTACTGTGAAGACTAAGACTTATTTATAACACAGTAAAAATACGTAAGAAAAATGAATTTTTAAATGGCATTAAGCTGTATTCTGCAGCTATCTAAAAAAAAAAAAAAATTCATAATTTTCCTTGAAAGTTATTTGTAACATCTGCATTTTGCTAAGTCAGATCTAAAGACCTACACATGCTCATCTGAAGTCAGCAGAATGACTGAAAAAGGGCTTCACACCAGGCTCAAGCATCCCAAATCCTGGATTCAAACATCTTTGAAGTACTAACGCTGCCCCCAGATCAAGGAGGATTAGCAGGCACAATGGTTTATCTGGAGGATTTCCCAGATGTGCCCGTACTGTGAACCCTTCCACACCCAGCTGAGGCACCACTGCTCTCCATCCACATCCTGCACAAAGGGTCGGGTGCAGGCTGACCTGAATACAGCAGGGCAGGACCATTAAAAATTGAGGGAACTCCTCACCAAACAACAATGAAGCGTGTGCTCAAGTGTTTACAGAATTGAAAAAAAAAAAATACATTAAGCTTTTCACTTCAAAGCAAAAACAGATGCACACTGCAAGTAGTCCTGCAGTCTTATCTTCTCATGACACTCAAATTTGCTGTTCTAATGGCTCCTGCTGACACATCCAGGCACATGTCCTCATGTCCACACACACCGCGCTTCCAAGCTAAACCTGTATGATCTCCCTGTGCCTGTGGGCAGCAGGTTGGGCCCTCAGCTCCTTTGTTCTCCCCCCTGTCCTACAGTTACTATGTGAAACTATCAAGTTTTACCTGTTGGCTGGTACTGGGCTTTAGCAGTCCCAGGTGTAGTACTAGTTTTCTGTTAAGCACTGTGATCCCAGAGGTAGGAATGGAAACAGTGCCTGCATAAACACACAAGTACATATGTGTATATTTAACCTCTTTCTGCCTTTGTTGTACAGTTAATTTCTTTTTTTAATGGACAATGACACAACACTAAAATAAACTGCAAACTCAACATACTATATAGCCATATTCTGTGTTTTACAACTCTTCCTGGACGCAACTACTTCAGAGCTAGCTCATTTTTCTGCAACATTTTGTTTTACCATTCTGTCACTAAGGAAAAACATCACCAGGAACATCCTTCTATATTACAACCAATAGGATTTTACAGACATTAAGTGACCTTACACAGATATCAACTAAGTAACCTTCAGCATTTAATTCAGCCAGTGTGATGAACAGGTACAACTGCAGATTGCCTCAACGATTCTACAGAAAGATAATTTGTGTCAAAAGTCGTTTAATTTTAATTTTTTTTAAAGTAGAGCCCAATAATACATTTAGGTACGTCCTTGCTCTGTATTTACACGGTGACCCATGTTTTAGGAGCTTCATCAGAGCAGTAAGGTCAGTGTAGGTGCACAGACACTTGTGGGTGCAGTGCCCTGCCTATCCCACAGTTGCACCTCCCCACTGAAACAGGGCCACTGGGGGACAATCCACAGCACTGCTCTCAGTTTGTAGGGCTGGGGCAGGAAGCCTCCCCTGAGATTTCTGCCTCACCTTTCTTGACAGCACCAACTCCCCAAATGCAAACCATAAATTTGCTTAACGGGTTGCAGATGTCATCCCTGTATCTGCTCAGTCTTCCAGAAGTTCCTGGCAATGGAGTCAGCATTATTTTTATTGCTGCAACAAATAACAATGAATTTTCATTGTTCCAAGATTCTGCTTGCAACTGCTCCAGGCGTGCAGGGAGGTGAGTGTTCCACAGACAGCCATCCTAAAGCTCTCAGCTTTTCTCAGCTGCTGTCAGCCCAGTCAGTAATTTCCAAGAGATATTAGAATATTCATAGCCGCTTCCAAACAGATTAGGCATAGGCAGTAAATCATATGAGATTAACTTGGCAAAACATTTTTATCCTTTCATGTGCAGCTGTTCAAATTTCTGTAGCAAAGGAGATTGTTTCATTCAGCTCTAATATTTGGATTTACCTTTGCAACACAGAAATGTGGAAGGTATGAAGAGAGATCAAGAACTGAGGTTTTACCCAATATGCAAAGACAACTGTTTCTTTATCCCTGAAGCACACAGACATGCCTGCAATATGGACATCCTCCCTGAGAAAGCAATGGGAAACTTTCCCACCAGTTCTGGGATAAGAACAGATCAATGAACACAAGGTTAACAGCAAGAAGCAGTAGCAAGAAACAAAAAAGTGCCCTTATAGCCTTTTTTTCCCCTTGTAAAACCTGCAACAATTTAAAAATGAAAGGCATATGATAAGTAGGAATGGACTCCACCTGCCATATAGACACCAAACAGCAAATAGCAAACACATTTAAGACTTGGATTCTTCAGATATTTACTCACCTGAGTTTAACTGAAGTAAATTCAGCTGGGATTCAAATTCAAATTTTTGCAATGCTATTTTTTCTAAATTGAATAGGGATTCATTCTACAGCTGTTTTTAAAGTTAAATACAATGTTTTGTGGACATGTGATGCCAACTCTGCAGCTGTAGTGACTTGCACTGCTGTGCTACAACGCAAGGCAATGAATATCATATTAGACACCAACAGAAACACAGAAAAATTTTCCTCATTTATCATCCTAGGCTTCCCATTGTACCCAACATAAAATGTACATGAATCTCCAATAACACATCTCATGACTGAGATTAACAAAATAAAATTAACTCTGCTACAGCAGCTCTGGTAATTACCTTTGACCAGACCGCCTGCTGCTCCACAGCATCTACATGTACTGGCTGCACACTGCAGTGCTGGCAAAATGCACTTGCTGACAAGCTTCTGAAATGTGAATATTCTTGCACAAACCAAAAATCTATCTTCATGAGAGTTTACAAAGGTAATTCCCACCCTTCACACCCTTAATAGTGCGATAGGAGTAATGAAGGGACATTAAGGCAACACAAGACCAGATGCCAACTCACTTGGAAGAAAACAAAATAAACTTTCAGTTCAGCCATCTCAGTTCTCCTCAAGCCTTCTGTATTCATGCATTCAGCAGTCTGTTTGAAGATGTGTCATGTATGCCATAGTTTATTTCTGGATACTCGGATACCTTATAATCCTTTAGAGCAGACTGACCATGCTCCTGAAGAACCATATTTTTTCATAGTAACACAGGAAAGCATCATCCCAAAGACCACTAACTCTTCAGCAAGAGCTTTTCTATTGACTTCAAATATAATTTGGGTCAGGCCCAACAGGTGAGTAGGATCAAATTGCCAAGATTTCTCTCAAAATAATTTCTTATCCTATCATCTTCCTGCAAGTTCTCTTCCTACCAGTCACTGCTGTCCAGCAGCTCTCAGAATTGAAACATGTTAGCAAACTTCCTCCTTGACAGAGTCAAACCCATAAAAGGAGTACTTAAATGCTAAACCAAAGCTGAATCATGGTAAGTCATTAGAAGACACCATATTCCAAGTGCAAAAATGTGCACAAAGGCTGGAAAGCTTCTGACTTTTTCTCTACAGAAAATGCAAGCTCATCATTTGTTGAGGCACCTTTCAGGGCAGCAAAACCAATACTCTGGAGCTCCTGGTTTGCTTCCTCAAATATAATTACCCAGTTTTGTGAGCACAAACAAGATTTGTAGCAGGGAACTGAGCAGCTCTTGAAGCTGCTCCGATTCAGAGCAGGAGCCAAAGACTACCAGGGTTAATGAACTTGAATTTTGAATCAAGCCAACATAAAAGACAGCCAAAGAGCAACCAACCTGTCTTGTAATGTCTCTGTCCAAACAAATTAATATTGTTCTTATCACACACTACGTGAGACCAAGGCCACTTCTTTATCTCTCCTGGGACAGGTCAAGCATCACAGGCCCAGTCCTCCCCCCAGGGACAGAGGTTTGGAGGTTTGGGCACACACTCCTGACCCTCCAGGGAGAGTGTGTGTACAAGTTCTGTGTTCAATCTTTGTTAGCCCAACTGTTGAATTTATTCAAGGAAAAGCAGCTACTTCCACTTTGTTTCTATGACAACAGCCCTGAGAATTTTGTCTTCATATAAGTGAGTTATTGTTTTTTGTGCTTCTACAGTCTAGGCAGAGGAATTAACATAGTACGGTCTTGAGAAAGACAATCAAGTCTTCCTACCCTCCCAACACTCCTACAGGCAGCAAATTCTTAGATTTCATTACCAGAGGCATAAATGGGTTGAAAAACAATCTCTAGTGTTAATACTTACAGGAATGAGGAGATTTAATTTCAGAAAACTTCAATGAAAGAAGATTCTTTTGGTGTCCATGTTTGTGTACACATTGACAGAGGAGAACAGCCTATTATTTACTATTGCCTGTCTTTCAATTATAGCGTTTTGAAAGCAGTTTTGAGATGTTCATCCATAAATTTTGGATCTGATTTGAAAGATCATCATAGAAGGGGGAGACTTCAGAAGAGCCTAGAGTTGAATGAGTTGGTGATTGACTTTGTTGAGAAAATATTTAAGAGTGTCTCTGAGAAATTCTAACCAGGCCCACTAATGAGAAGTTGAATGTGTTCACCCTGTTTCACATCATTCAGCCCACATTTAAATGCTTAAGAGTTGTCAAATGAACACAGAAGACAGATTTTCTGGAGGGAAGGGGGGGCAGGGGGAAAGAGCCTTCTCTTTCCAATCTGGTCTCCTGAAGAACCAGATCCCCACATCCACAGTGCTCTCAGCAAAGGACGTAGATCATACCACAAATCGAACAAACAGTACAGCGATTTCACAGCACAGCACAACAGGGACACTTATCTCAACAAGTGACACAGTGAGACAGATCTCATTGTGTGCTACAAAGCATTGCAATTCCACTGCCTTGGCTGGAAGGCTTATTACACCAGCTGAAAATTTGGACCCACTACCAGACATTTTTATGATTGTGGCTACTCTAGAGTTGACTCACAAGGAGCGGCTGCCAGCTCTGATGGATTCTGGGTTCCTTTCAACACTTCAGGATAGATGGGTTCATAAGCATGACGTTTATGTTGTTATCAAGCATGTAAGTGAGTATACTAAATCAGCCACAGAAGAATGAATGTTTTAAGGTCAATTGAGTGGGAGAATCCAACTCTCTAAACAGTAAGGGCACAAAAGTTTTTCTTCAACGAAAAAAGAAAAAAAAAAAAGAGGGGAGGAGAGAAAAAAAATAATTGTTGAATAAAGTATGGTCAAAATATTGAAGATCCAGGAGAGGACACAAGTGGAGAGAAGCCCAGGCAGGTACAGTGCTTGTAGTAACTGCTCTGTATAGCACACACTTACTTGCACAGCTGGGTTGGCAGCCAGGAAGCTGTTTTGGGGTTAACCCCAAACCTGGATGACCAGGTTATTATGATTATCAGAGCAAGAACACCATCTCAGAGGAACCACTAAGTCTGACCCTAATTCTTACGACCAGGGGCATAAGGGTCACTGAGGTAGTTAAGTGAGTCAGACACACCGTATAAGGCTACACTTTCAAACCCCATGTCCAAGTAACCTTGGTCAGCATGGGGAGAAAAGATTCTTTTTTCTAGTTAACCCTTAATCAAGCAGTAGAGTCCAACCCAATTTGGCTTTAAAATAACAAAAATTTCTGAGTGATACCAAAAAATTCAAAAGATAAGTGATGTGGTCTTAAAAGGAATTAGGGAATACTAGGATTTAACTGGTAGTTTACACGGGAATAATAAATGCAGAAGTCAAACAGGATCTTCACTAGAAATCACTCCAGTGAGAAATGTAAGTGAACAATACCCTGCAAACTATCACTCTGAAGAGCAAGAACTCCTGTATGTTTGGATAAAAAAAGAAGATTAGGAAACCATGAAGTGTCAGGAGCAGATGAGCTTTTTTGAACTGAACTTCACTTAGTTCTAATCTCTCTAATTCCCATTATTATTTTTAGGCAGAAAAAGGTTTCATTTTCAGAACATAACTGCCTTGCTATTTTCTATGGTATGGCAAGTCTCAGTATCCTCTGTGTATTATATTTGCTCCTATGTTATTTTCTTTTTCATATACTTTACCGAAGCTGATTCTTTTTTCTAATCCCTTTGCAGTCTCCTATTTCACTGCTGAAATGTTGCCTTGAGATGACTGATGACATGTTTGACATTTACATTTTATTGGAAAGAATGTATATTGCATCTTTCTTATCTGTTCCTAAAACATTTCCTCCATTCTCTTACAACACGTTTTTGGGGACAATAGTTGCACCTTCATCAATTTTCTTCATTTCATACTTCTTCCAATACTGACTTTTCAAACTTTAATATTTGTGTGCCACTACTCTTTGTACATATTGTAGCCTTATGAATATTTCAAATCCAATAGCAGTATGATCACTCAACCTTATAAAAGCTCACCAGCATCTATCTTATTTATCATAAAGGTCCTGCTTCAATTACTGGGACTATGTCCAAAATATCCTCCCAGTTTTTCTTTTTACTTACTTATATAAATAAGAGAAAACAATCTTACACTACCACACGCATCTTTTCTCAAGCATTAAACAATTCTTATTCCAGTCAAACTTGAAGTAATTGAAATCCTCTGCGATCAGTGTTCCATCCTTTTAATGAGTCTCCACAACGGCGTAAGTATTTCTTGATTTTCCTGCTTACTATCATACTTTAAACACTTCTGGACTGTATTTTAGCTCCAACATCTCAGATTTTTCTTACCAACTTAACTAACTCCAAGCATCATATACCCCCTCATCTATTTTTCCGTTTTTCCTTCTGCTGAGCTCCAGCTGCAAAATTCTACAACATTTCATTTACTAATATTCCTTAAAAACTTATCAGAACCCCAGTTTACCTAGGATTTTTCTTCTAGCAACTTGTAAACAAGAGAAGATTCAAAGAACTCTCTTTTTATTGAAGTCATTTAAGATCCCACTCTGAACACATTGGAATTTTTCCAAAGCAACAAAGGGCAGAAGCTCTTCCTGTAGCAGCAAGCTGAAATGGTTGCTGCTTGTCACAGTGATTTCACTAACTAAAGTGACCTGCAGAGCATGGGCTGCCTTGGTCCAGGCCACAGAACTGTCCTTGAAACAGTAATGGGTTCTGTCAGAGCAGAGTTGCTGTATCCTGGTTTTCCTCTTACTCCTCTCCTCCAGGAACACAGTTTCCTTCCAGCAGCAGAACCAGGTTGGGGTTCTTCCATATCTGCTGTCTGGTTGGTGCTGGGAAGCAGGAACCCAGCTGCTCCCTGTACATGTGGTGAAAGGACCTCAAACCCCTGCCCAGCAGGCTGAGAATGCGGCCACGGCAATCAAGCTTATGTATGAATAAACATGCCTACAGCAGTAGTACAGGAGTTATTTCCAAATTATGACGTTATTGTATCCACCTGCCAAAATCTATGTCTGTTTACCAGACATTGCTGGCAAGGATGGATGAAGGACTGGCCAATTAATGAACTTCTCTGCACACATCTGTTGAAAAAATACTGAATATTTTACCACCTGTATAGCAGAGAAGCAGCTCCACTGGGGAGCCAACTTAAGCCATGTGAGCAACAGTTCCCAAGACACCATCCCAAGGATGGGTACAGAGCCCCTCTTGGCTTGAAAATATTTTTCACAAATTTATTTCTTAGAAGACTCAGAGATCTTATGTAAGATCCATAAGCTGCTGTAAGTTAAAATGTAATTGTAGCATATTAGCATGGGAATTTGCTTTTTAATCCAAGTAACAAAAGCCCAGGTTTATACTTGCTTCAAAAAGCTGCTCTGAAGGCCAGAGAGATGGAAAGCAATACAGAATTTCACAATCTGTTGCTTTTCTCCGCCTGTCTGAAAAAATAGCTCAATACACTGTGACAGGACAAAGAGTTCTCACCTTCCAGATGAACACCACCATGAAAATTCTGAAACATCCCATTGTATGGTGTTGCATGCAGGAACCTAATGAAACAAGGCAGGAAACTTTTTTCTACATACTGTCTTTCAGATAAAGAAGATGCCTGAACTGACACACAGTAAAAACCTCCAAAACAACTGTGATCTAAGTAAAAGTCAGTAGCTGAATAATACAACCTGAGGGCAAATAAAAACTATTTGCTTAGATAATTCCATAGCTTCCAACAGCTTTATTTGGAATTTTAATCCCACTAGGCTTCTCTAATTAAAATCAAATGAATTTCCAAATGATGCTAATATCTCAACAGCTCATATTCACTGGGGATCTCCCTCATTTCCACACACTCCCCAGTCTGTGTGTCACCTCTTAGTATCAATCATTAAAACTATTCATCAAGATCCATCTCTTCAGGTTCACCTATAAAAATTAAGGTCATTTACTCTCAAAGCTCTTGGCTGTTATCCTATATTATCCAAAGTTCCTCTTCCACAGCACTTCTCTGGGGATGGAGAGAAGTAGGAACAGGGAATAACACAGGACTATGTGCAAGTTTTTCATTTAACACAACCTTCTCAAATCCAGGGTGAAGGCTTTCCTGTAGCATCTGGATATGCTCAGATATACATAATGCACAGGCAAATAATCACCAAGACGTCCTCTTTCGGTTACCACAGCCCCCACACTTCATGATTTCCCTCTAAGTCTCTGAACAGATAAACTACTTTTCATTTGGTTTATTTTCTTAAATACAAGGCTACCCCAGATTGCCTGATGCATTTTTGCATTTTCTTATGGAGGCAGCTTCATTTCAGCAGCATCTAAGTCATCACTGCACATTGTTTGTGAAGTGTTTTCTGATCTTCCAGGATCGAAGTCACTAAATGGTAAGTTACTAATAACAACAAAGGGGTGGCTACTGTGATTGTGTTTAAGTATCCTTCTCTTACACTCCTCTTATTAAAAAACCCCAAGAACTATGATTCAATCACTTAAGTTATTAAGGGAAGATAAAAATCAAAATTTATGTTTTGGAACAGATAACACTAGGTACAGCAGTCTCACAGGCCGAAGTGGGTATTTTCTATTGCTTTAAACAGAAAGTACAGCACAGCTCTAGGAATTCACATTTAATTGAATCAGGTTTGAGCAGTCACAAGACTCTGAGCACCATTTGGACTCCAGTCTCCTGAAGAGCACCACAAGAACACAGAGCCTGCAATCCCTGTACCCCATGGTCATTGCACCGTGTCTTACACGGTACAACTGACGGTGGTGTAGTAGTCACAGCACAAAGATTATGCCCTCTAATATAATTTAAAAATAACAACAGCAAAAATATGAGGTTTAGATAGGATTCCAGTGTTCAGGGTCTTGGGCTTGCTCTCTGTACAGACATTAATTTCTCCATAAGAAAGTAAGTAGCATAAAAAAACCATAAAGGCAGCTAGACTGCAGAAAGCTGTTTGTTGGCTTGCATCCAGTGAAACTAGACTCTGCTTTAGCACACAACATTCACCTACTGCAAACTACTCAGATAAACAGTTACCTCACTCATCCATTCCACTGCAGGTATCTGTTCTGTGTATATTTGGTCTAGAGGCTCTGTGACAAATGTTATTGATCCTTTCAATGGGTAAAGACCTTGATAAGTGATAAAACCATCCACCCACTTTCCCTAATTAAGAAAAATCCAATTACCACACACAAGTGTAAATTGTGAGACTGTAAATACCACCCATCAGTCTTCAGGAATTGGTACAACTGGCAATATGTTCCCAAACCATCTGTAAAGCAAAGGATTCATTAAAAGTGACTTGATAACTTCTGTACTAGCTTTTAGGACAGCAGCTTGTCTAAAAAGTATAAGCATTTGAAAACAGTTACAAACCAAGTTAGAATTACCTGTGTTATCATAATGTGAGGGATTATATTCATAGTCTATTAATTTCTAGAGTCCGAAGCAGACAGTTCTACTCTAAATTCAGAGGAGCAGCCTCGCAGATTGATCTTCTCCCCACAATCCGCAAGATAAGATGAAGTGGAAAAGCTCATGGAGAGGTGAAAATGTAAAACAGCACTGCAGAACATGTAGAATCAATGGGGCTGCTGGAGGGGAAAGAGAGCAAACAAGTGCTCATCCCTGGAGATAACATGATACCACACCTTGGAAACCACGATTCTAAAGTGACATTCAGTGGGACAGAAGCCACAGGAAGGACTCAGTCTGCAAAATAAAATCAAGATTTTGGGAAAGAGGCAGACAGTGCAATGAAGAATATACAAAAATTTCAAAAGGAGGAATAACAGTGGAAGAAGAGATCCGCTTAAATAACTAAAGCAAGCCCTCTACTTCTTGCTACAGTGCAAACAAAAATCAGGGCTGGGAGTAGAACAGGGTTTTCATTCCTCTCTTACTCCCATGCCTGAATCTCAAGAACACTGCAATGTGGTAGCAAAATAATTCTGCATTGATTAAAAAAATCTCCTGAAGGAGGACTACAGAAATTTAGATCTTAGTTAGGACACAATTAATAAAATGTTGCCATGCCTGCCACAGATTACTCCAAGAAAAAAAAAAAAAATAAGAAAATAATTAAAGACTGTTTTATGGAACACAGAGATTCAAAGTTTCTTTTTCAAATTTTTCTTTAAATGTAAACAACAGCATAACAGGAAAATGACACTGAAAGGTAAAACATCCAGTAAGTCAGAGACAGTGATAGCAAGACTGACAATGTTTAAATGTGAAAGATGATATCCAAAGGACTGTAGGTGTTTTAGGTAATCAAAAGTATTCAGAAAACTGGATAGTAATTGGAAAAGAAAAGCGGGGTAAGTGTCCAAATGAAACAACATAAAGAGGAAGAAAGTGAAGAAATTACTATGGATGACAGGGTTAAAAGCAAAGGTAACATACTAAGGGAATTACAAGTAAAGTTGGGATATGGACTCCGCTATGGTCTCCTGGAGAACTATGTTATATTTGTACCAAAGCAGGAAACCAGAATACCAGCAGGGAGATAAGGCCTCACTGAGTGAGAGCTGCACAAGACAGTGTCAGCATAAGCTTGTCACTCAAGAGAAAACTGGTGTTACAGTCTCACTCCCTGTATGATTTGCTACCAAGACTGGATGGTCTGGACAAAGGCATGCAAAATAGAGATAAAACACATCTATCCCTCTGTTCTGAAGACACTGATGGAAGGTAAAAGAGAGAGCTACCAATTTCCATATGGATTTTAAATTATAAACCTTTTTTGAATCTGAATAAATCTTACAAGCTATACCTAAAACTCTGTTTTTCAATGGTATGTAACACACCATGCATGTGGTCAGACCTGGAAGCTCATGGTACCAAGAGGCAGGATCCTATTGACACACAGCTTTGACCACTGTGTGATTATCCTGAGAACATTCACATTATGCCAAATACAAATGTGTTCTCCTTGGTGTTAATCTACTAGACCAGTGGTCTCCAATAACAAGGTGTGCTCTACATGCTGTGGGACTCAGCTGAGACACCTAGCAAGGGAAAACTCAAAATAAAGAAGAGGCAAGAAAAAGATGCTTCAACAGCCAAGTTGTCATGTCTTGATTTACTCATTGGACAAAAAGTCATTCACCAATACACTCTAGTCCCCTGTCTGCATAATTCAGTACAAGGAAATAATACCAATCAAGGTGATTTGTTAAGCTAATCTATATCTTGCAATATTGATGGTGGATGTCATGTTTATTTTACAAGGATCAGTTTCGTTTCCTTTGCAGCCTTTAAAATTTGAACACAACTCAATTCCTTTGAATACTGTCAGTGAGTTTCACTGAATGACTGAAAAAATACTTATTAAAACACAACTTGTCCCCCACACAGGATTCAGTCCTCCTGTCTCAGCCAGTCCTTACCAAAATCAGGGCCAGTGTCCACAGACACAGAGGAGTCTGGGCAGGGTATAAGCAATTTATCAGGCCCTGTGTGTCCCCTCCCCTAAATCATTAACACTCCTCACAGCACAGACAGTAATTCATCAGCATTCCCTACCTGTGTGCTGCCTTTCAAGGATGATCTCAGGAGAGCGTGGCTGGAGGTCAGTTGGACAGAGGACTCAGAATTGATGGCTGCACCAGGCAGCCTGGATCATCATTTATCTTTGCTGGCAAGCACTAACTGTTCCTTCTGCTGAAGAAAACAGTCACTAATGGAAATCCTGCCACCACCGTAATTATAACATCTCCAGCTTGATGCCAGATTAACGAGTAGCTGTGGAATAACATTTTTAAAGTTTGACTAATGATGATGTAGGTAATGACTGAAGCGTGAAGGCACCTGCACCAAGATATGCTCCAGGTTTGGACCAATTTGTCCTATTACATCTTACAATATGACAAAAAAAGAAAAGAAAAAATTGTGACTTGAGAATTGTAAAACCAATTTAAGGTATTTTATTTTCTTATAATAAGATGTGGGAAGCCACCAACATTTGAAAGATAATATTTCTAACCTGAAAAATGCTAAGTATTACATCTTACTAAGAAAATGCAAATAGAGGATTTAGGACACCAATAACCAAACAAATATTCTAGTTTTGTGTCATCAGTGAAATAAATAGGAAACTTTGGACACTACATTCTAATTCTATTTTACTTATTTGTTTTACCAGCACCAGTTTCTGCCAAAAAATGAAAGCCAATCAGAAAAAAAGCTTATACAGTAAAATGAGGATACACAAACACTCCTATCTGAATTAAAACCAGAAAAAGATGACATTAAAAAGCTTTTTCATGTTCAAGAGACAAGTCCAGCAAAGTTGAGGAAGATTAACTGCTGCAAAGATATCATTGGTCAAGAAACAGGAAAGGAAATAATCAGACACTTCCAGCTCATCTCTATGCATCATAAAACAAATTAAATTAAGGTTTTGTTCACTGTGTTGTACAAAAAGTAATTTTGTCAGAGTCATCATGATAAAGTCAGGCTGCTTCTCAATCACTGCACAAACAACTTTTTTTCTCAAAGGTTATCTTCCAAGGAGATTTAAAATACAAATATATGCATATGAAGTTTATGCCTTTCATACCGAGTATGTTTACTTCAAGTGAGTGCTGGGATGTTAAACCCACCAATATTGTTGATATTGTTCTGGTTTATACATGTTATCAAAACTAAAGCTGCAGGATTTCTCAGAGACATAAGACACAGGAAAGTACACCTTTTATGATTACCTCCTGCCAAGATTAAAAGACATCTTGGAAAAAACCAACCAATAAATCTACACATAATAGAAATTTTGTGTTTCATAAATATAATGGAAGAGCAGATATCAAGGTAATATTCATACCTCTTCAATAAAGCCAGAATCCTAGAAGTGGAGGTAACTGATAGTGCTTTAAAAACTTCAATGACAAGTTTTGCCATAGTGACAGACTCCTTATGAACTTGTTCCATGCTTACATAAGGAAGACCCAAAGTTTCACCTTTTCTCCATTTTTAAAAGTTTGCTTTACTCTTTATGTAGATGCATTTCACATTTATAAAGTCCACACCTTACCCTGACAAGCTTTAACTGCTATTTTAGGCATAGTAAGCAGGTTAAATAATTGTCATGCTTTCAAAAGAAATGCAACAGTAGATGCAGAAATACAGGACCCATTTTCAAGATGAAAGCTATGCTGATAGAAAGGAGTTGGCCTGCATACATATATATGAGTGTAGACAAGTAAGACTGATAGATCTATGCTAAGCCATTGCATTTCGACAGTAGAACAGAAATACTCCAAATGATTTAGAGATTATTGGAAAAATGTATTTCCCAGAGAAGCTTGCAATAAAAACTTCTCTCCAAGAGAAAAATCCTAGCAAGTAAGGATGTCTGGGAAAAATTTTAAATTACAAAGTTGGAGGGGGTAGGAATTAAACATTGACATGATTTACCACCTTCAGCACAGGCAATGAATGCTTCTACATCCTGTTATGTTGCAAACATATCTTTTTCCTCAAACCCAGGTTTGGTGGGAGAGGATTAACATCATCCATAAAAACATTCCAAATGCAGTATCAGGTGAACCTCAGCATGTGTGTATTTGCTCATCACTAATGGTTAGTCTTGCCACAGAACAGACAGAATAGTAAGTTAAAAATCACTCAATTGTAAAAGCAACAACAACAACAAACCCCACAACCTTGAAAGCCTAAAAATTTATCACTTAAAAGTGAGGATTTCAAAGCAGAAGCAGCAAACACACTGCACCTCAGAGAAACGTGATACATTTTTTTCTCATGCACACCGAAAGCAAGAGCTCTGCCTCCACTGCCAAAGCAACTTTGTGACAGCTGAAGTTGGTGAATCCTTTGGGGGACACCAGCCTGAGTGAAATCGAGTGTCACAGGCTTTGACCTTCAGTAATACCTCTTCTCTAATTAAGAAAGCACAATACCGGAAAGTGGAAAATATTGTTCGTTCGCAAGAAAAAGGCAATTCTGGCTCTGTTTCCTGAAAGAGTAGCATTTTTGTACATCTCTACATCTGGTAGAATAAGCTCAACAAAGAGCAGTGTTTATAAGATAATTGGAATTTATGGTTATAAGCAGAGACAGACAAAGGTTAAAGACATTTCTTACAATACCTTGTACTTCACGTACAAAACCAAGTCTGACACTGTGTCATCTATTCACAGAAATCTGTGTCTGCTCCCAGACTGAACCAACCACCATGCAGTACACACACCCCATAAATATATTGCTATTAAAAACACAGGACAGAACTACAGCAACACAGTATTTCCGTTGATTAATCACACATCTGTTCTGTGGTGACCCAATTTCAGAGTACCTTGGGAGATGCAGGACAGGATTTTGGTTATAAACTGCTAACAAACGGAAAGAAAAAGTTAAATGGAAATTTAAGTTTTTAATTAAAAAAATTTACTTGGGCTTTGTTTTTAAAATATCTTCTGTTAATGTTGTTTTTCTCTTAATCAACTTAATAACTTAGCAGAAGATATCTTGGCCTAGAATTGACATTCAATTCCAAAAGAGCTCTTTCTCCAATAGTCCATCTTCATTTTGCATTACACCCCTGCCATTATGTCTGCTCTTGCCTCAGTTACAGCAGAGTACAGTGCAATATAGATGATGTAATCTAGAGGTTAATGGCAAGATTTTCATCTTGACGTATTTCTCCTGGGGTTTTGCAATTGCATCTTGAAATTAGAACATTTAATCTAACAATTGTTTGCTGTAGGATCAATAATACTAGAAGTTATGCATATATGTAATGTTTCTTGGTTTATATTTGCTGCTATTTGTAGGTCAACTGTAGAAAGCTCACAGTGAAGAGATGAAGAGACATGATAGGTGAACTGCAGAGAAAAAGATCTGTAGCATTCCTGAGGACCCCATTTCAGGAAATGAACCCTGAAATCCCACCTCTATGTTGGAATTCACAGCCCTATTATTGTTTATACAAAATTGTCATTACCCACCTGAGCAGACAAAAAAACCACACAGAAATTGCAAGCACCAGTTACAGACCCACTTTATAACTAGTAAAAAAGGTTTATCATTATTTGGAAACCTTAATGTTGAGTCTCCTTAAAATTTGAGGATAACGCCTTTTAAATTGTTGCAGAATTATTATGTTTGTGTATTCAGTCAATGCTGGAATTCACCAGATGATGGGAGTGCTGTCTAGATTTTCCCAGCTAAGCACAAGTGATAGCTAGAAGGTATCCTCAAAGATTACAAAGAATTATTTCAACAGTGAGGATATTTAAATTAGTAACAGTTGGAAAAAAAAACAATAACTAGTTACCACAACTAAGAACTCCTCCTCATGATGTCTCTTTTCTTCCCTTTCTTCTCCCCATCTCACAGTATTCACAGAAAACAGAAAGAATGTGCCCTTCACCTGAGTTAAGAATAATTTGCTTAACGTCACAGGCTGAACAGGACACGGGTTTAGATTAGATATTAGGAAAAATTTCTTCACAGAAAGGATTGTCATGCAATGGAACAGGCTGTCCAGGGAAGTGGTGGAGTCACAACTCCTGGAAGTGTTCAAAAACATGTGGATATGGCACTTGAGAACACGGTTTAATGGTGAATGTGGTGGTGGTACTGGGTTAACAGTTGGATTTAATGACCTTAGAGGTCTTTTCCAACCTTAACAATTCCATGATTCAAATCTGTTTGAAGAGGCAGGATTTAAGGTCCTCAGTGACACCCTTTATCTTGATAAATCATTCATTCACATCATCAAAGCTCCCTTAACAAGTGTGTCTCTGAGCATCCACCAACAAAAATAAACACAACTAAATCACCTAGTCAGTTAAAAGCAAGGGCCATAGAATATCAGGGAAAATTAAAGTCATAATACTAAGAAAAGTTTAAAAAAATGATAGCCACAAACTATACAATGCATAGCTCTCCAGTCTGAGGAATTTGTGTCCAGTCGTGACTGAGAGGAAGAGCAGAGATCCTTCACCACCTGCACGTGGTACTGAAGAATGCAAGTGACTGGCAGCTTTCTCATGGAACCCCACAGGCAACACTGGGAGGAACAGACAGGCAATTCTGCAGCAAAGTATCCTTTCATAAAGTAAGTAATTTAGGTTTTGCCTTTTTGTTAGGGGGGCAAAATCAGTTGCCTGCAACTGAACATGATGCGTTGTCAGACACATGATGTGACAAGGCAGCAAAGCTACTGCTTGTGTAAATACAGAGAGTGCCAGCAGGACACAAACAAGTCATCAGGTACTTTTACATTTACAGAACATCAGGTACATTTTAGCTTTAAATTGACTCCAGCATGTTGCTCTGCTCATTAATACATAATCATCATTGCAATTATCTTCCTCCAATGGCCTAAAATTAGAAGCAAACACTACCAAATGTTGTTTTCACACAGAGCTGCTACTCTGTCTCCTCTGCTTATCTTCCTGTAGGGAGAATTTGGAAATTTTCTCAAAACCCCATAGCAGAAATCCCAGGGGGATTTTTGGACTAAAAGCAAGAAATACAGAAGAGGCTGAAGTGTCTGATGGAAAGGTGATATGTAATGTACTGAAGCAGGTTTTCTAGAGTCCCTCGTCCCTACTGACTGACAAGCCAGAAAAAAGTATACCACAAGCAAACTTACCTTTAAATCAAAATTGTCTGCTCAAGTAGAAACAACATTTTTGGATCATGTGAACCTGTCAACTTGTAATTTCACATTTGCTTGGTGCTGTTAGAAACTACACCATTAGCAAAAACAGCTGATTAACTTATCATTTCGCAGTAGTTTTGATGTTGGCATAGTTTCAACATACCTCAATTTTTAATGACATGCTGTATCTTTTCCCTCTGGAGATACACTAGGGCAAAACTAAGGAAACAAACTGCCATAACTCTAAGCAGTTTGGCTGGTGTCTGCTTTCTTTGTTTTGGTTTGTTTTTAACAAAACACTTGCCCACCTTTTGCTACAAAGTCAGAAAGGTGAGAAAAACACTCCAGAAACAGCAAAACTGGGAGCAGATGATCTGCTGTTTAAAACCTATAGTAAGTTTTTAATATTTTCAACAGTCTGAACTTCTCTTTTGCGCAATTAAATTTTCCAACATATAGAAAGAATATCAGCTATTACTCAGACTAGATGAATTCAGTGTTTCAAAATAACTGCTATAGACTACTTTAGATATGAATGTTGACCCACTTGCAGAGCAGCTCTTTTTCTAGAGGGTTGTTCCCTCCTTCACTGGCAAATAGGGATGCTTATAGTTTATTTCCAGAGTTTTGTATAGGACAATCAGCACACATTCCATATTAATTATAGAGAGGAGAAAAAAAGACTCTAAAACATAAGCCTAGTCATTATTTACAAAACACATTTTCTGTTGTGATGGAGTTTAGGCCAGCTCCCAGGCTTACTGCCTCTAGACTCCTGTCTGCTTCATCTTTAAAAAGTGCCAATATTTATACTGCTTTGCCACTCACTAGCCCAAATTACATATCCATGTGGAATGGGACACAAAAACATGGGCTCTTACACGAGGAAGAGACAAGCCATGCCAAAAACAATTTACAGCCAGAAGAGACAAGAGCAGAGGGACAGAAGCATTTGCCCAGGCAAATTTAACTTTACTAATTTATGGTGTGCTGTGCTGTACAGGTATTCTGACCCTTTCTGCCTTGCTTATTGTAGGAGGTTTATGCACCACTGTCCAATGGCATCAGAGTAAAAGTCTCTTCTTTCATTAGAAAAAATAAAAGAATTGTTATTACCCTGGTACCCACTGGACTGACCCCTGCATCAATCTACCAGAACCTGGGGGGAGGAGTGATTCAGATATCCTTCTTGTCAGGGCAAACACCAGAGTAAAGGCCTCTTGTAATCCCACTGGCATTTGTCTTGGACACTGTGCTGCTCAAGTATGCCAGAAAATTGGACTGGAGGTCAGAGGGGGAGGAAGACAACACAAAAAATTTAAAGGGCTGGAGAAAGAGGTCAGCTAGAAGCCTACAAGGGGGCGTTTATCTGTGGACTAATTAACAATAACAGCAATGAATACAAATAATTGAAAAGTGCAAACACACAAGTAAAGGAAGAAAGCAATTATATGCTTACAGTGATCCATGACACCCAAATACAAAGTAGTCTTTCTCCTGAACACACGAGATGGGCAGAATTCAGAAGAAAAGGGTGAAGTTAATGAAAAAAAAATTAGGACAAACAGAAGAAACCTGTGGATAATTATGTCTCATTTAGGCAATGAAATTTAGAGGTGGAATACAAAGTGGTGCAAGTGTTTCAGGGTTTTTTTTTCCCAAGACAGACTGTAGGTAAAACACACTTTACCTGTCCATCCCCTCCACAAAAGAGGCAGCTCAGAACAGTCTCACATGGGCAAATGACAGCCTGGGGGCTGTTTTCCCTCTATCACTTTTCTAATGCTATTATCTCTAGAAAAATATCTTCCTAGATTTCCCTGACCCAGAGATCATCAGCTTACAGATACCTCATAGGTCCAGTTCTGGTCCTACCTTCATGTACTTGAGATTAGAAACATCCCCTCTGAAAAGCAGAGAAGATGGAGGAGTAACATCAGAGCCTTTCTTTTTCAGATCCCTAGCAACAATCCCATACATTTCCCCTTTCCATGTAGTCTTCTCTCTTTTTGTCCCTCCAAGGCTCAAAACTACTTAAAAGGTACAGTCTGAGCTGTGGTAATAATCACTAACTGTGAACAAAATGTTCAATTAACATTAAAAACAATGCACGTGTTAAGAGCCTGAGCTACATTAATTAGTCACTTCTTCCATTTCAAATCTGTTTTTACATATGTAAACACTGCAGTTCTCAGAGATTTATCTGAAATAAAATGAGAACATGGGCAATTTCCTTCTATAGGGGCAGATGTTGAAGTTGTTCTTGTGATTTTTCACAGATGTTCCCCTCCCAGTTTATTTAAAATGGGATTTCTATCTCAGTTCTAAAAATCCATGTTCTCATGGCAAAATGCAGGCAGCTGATATAAGCTGTGAGCACATTTTGTGATATCTGCACAGACAGGCAGGAACTAGATAGGAAAGGACATTTGCATCCACATGCATCCACAGTAGGTTCCCAGTGTGCTACAGAGTAGAATATACCACACCTTGACTTCTGTAGTTTTTCTGTTATAAGTAAAGAGATAATTAATTGATCATCTCCATAAAGACTGCCCCTTCCAGGCAGGTCAAAAGAGCTGAGCCAAACCAAGCAGCTGGAGTATGCTAAGCAAAGCAAAACACACTTCAAAATATCTGCTTCACAGCAGTTTTAGAGACTGATTCACCTGCAGTGATGTTAGTAAAAAATACTATTATTTAAAGTTGATGGTAGGCAGCGAGCAGAGAACAGGCAGCACAGCTTTCAGAGAAGGGAATACAAAAGATCATTTTGTTGGCTTGTCTTTGACTTACCAGCTCCTAAGCTCTGCAGAAGTCAGAATAGGAGCTGGGTAAGACATCAAAACAGAAGCATGGGCAGAAAAAGCTACTGCAAATAGGAGAGAATAAGAATGTGCATTTCCTAAGAGGAAGTTCAGGAATGAAAAATGGGTGTTCATTGTAGCGCATTTCAGACTTTCTGTGGAGATACAGTCACAGCAGCCTGGACCAGACTGCCCCATTTGATCTCCTGCAGGTGTCTGGAGCAAGGAGCTAAGGGACTGAAACATGATAAAAAGCAGATTGGGGAAAGACATCTTACAGAGTGACACCATTCCTCTCCTTGTCAGCTTGGCATGAGCAGGCTTATGCAAGACACAAAAGCAATGGTAGTTGAAGGGAACAGAAAAAGGTATAGCAGCTTTCCTATAGCCACAGAAAGACCAGTCTTTTGCCTGCAAAATCCTAGACTCCAGCACTCTGCGACCCACTTGGTGTTTTACAGTCATGCAACACGTTCTGTGGAAAGCAGCAGTAAATTTAATAAAAATTTTAAAATGAGAACACGAAGTTGCGAAGTATGGACAACTTCATAATCACATTTCTCTACATCTCTTCTTAAGCCTTTCCTCTTTCAGCATTAGGAGTGGCCATGAAATTGGAGACAAAGTAAAGAGGGGGACAGAGAGTGCTGGAAGGGACTCTGAGATACAGATTAAGTGTTTCAGTGTCTAGAGCTACAGGCCTGTAAAACCTACTCTGTGATCATCCCAGCAAGTGATCATAGGCAGAGCAGCTGTACACAGAGAGGTTAAGAAAGCTAAATAACTTTTGTAATGTATCTTTCTGAAAAAAAGAAGGGGTAAGGACACAGACATCTAAACAACTGTTAAAAAGAAGCCATGATATGTCTTTTCATCATTATCAGTTTACAACCACATGTAGCACTCAGGGCGTGCAAGAGCAATCAGATCACAGGTACCACCTTTCCTTGCACTCCAGCAAACTGGAGTCCTATTGGAAGTCAAACTGGGAAACCCATTCTTGGGTAAGGAGTAATGAGGTATAGCTATTTTTATTTCTTCTCCTTAATGAAACTAGCACAGCTCTTCGGAAGAAGTTCCCTATTCCGGACTACCATTTAAAACTTTTTTTTTCAGCTGAAGAAATAAAAGGGAAAAAAGCTTGTGGATTCACATGCTCTTCAAGGCCTCCTGCTTCCCAGAGTTCACCTGCAGGAGTTGACTCCCCTCCTACTTCTCATTAGCACCACCTTCAGCTTTTAAAAAAAATGTTTTCCTCTCTAATCTCTGAACTCATTTATCCTGGGACTGAAGTTCGAGCATGGAATTTATCACAGCAGAAGCCTTATTACCCTGGCAACACACTGATAGAGCTACAAATATCAAGCAAGAGACAATAAGCTCTGACTGGAAAACAGAACTGTATTTAGAGAGAAGCATTGCCCTGCATAAAGATTGCCCATCTGACAGACAATCACTCTCACTCCAGCTCTAAAATATGTTCTCAGAGCCAAGTTTCCTCCATGTTTTCTTCCCCTCTGCTTAGAGTGTAGCAGATGCAGTGCAATTTGGGAAGTGGCAGCCTGAAACAATTTTCTTGAGGAATCCTCTGGCCAGTCCTCAAGGATGGCCCTTCACCACAACTGCAGGGCTTGGATTGAACTCCCTGGGAGCAGCACCTGGAAGCATTTACCAGTGAACAAGAAAGTGCAACATCCCTCCTTCATCTGCCTTCTCCCCTTCCCAGCCTTATTGGTGGATCCAGCACTTGATCAGAGTGAGAGGTAATAAATGGATCTGCCGTGTAGATTCCTGGCTATGGCCTCTCCATGGCACCTTGGGGACAGAGGGAAGTGGTGTGGGTGCCTGGCATGACTACCATCCTGTGGCAAAGGTTGTTTAAAATATCTGCCCTACTGGAAACTGAAACATTGCCACTCTGGTTCTCCCAGATTTTTATGAGAAGGGCAAGCAGGGGTGGGAGTGATAAGGAAGAGAGCTGAGGGCTCTCAGGCACCCTGGAACAAGTCTAACATATGTAGTTAATACAAACAAATAAATACATGAGAACCAAGACTGTAGGAGTTTCTTCTCTGGAGTTTTGCAAGACTAAAAAAATGAAAATAATTCAGTTGTAATTGGAGAAACTGAGACTCATGGAGCATTTTCCTTCCCACCAGGCAGATGAATCTATGATTTGTATTCTCTGATTTTAAATGAGATTCTCTCTCATCTTCAGTGGATTTGATTGATACAGCACATGAGGCCACTCAGTGAAATGATACAGTGTAGATCAAAGCATGAAAGATAATTTTCCCTGAAATGTATGTAGCTAGGGGTAAGTTATGACTCTTTGTTTCACAGTTTATGGAACACAATTTCATTTAAAGCCTAAATCTGTCATTTCAGCATTGTTTATCAAAATGCATCCAATACCCCCAGAAGAATGGTGTCAAGTCAAAGGCAGAAAAATCAAACCAGTACAAAGACATTATTTCAAATATCTAGCCATAAAATAAACCATCTTGTGATCTGCATAAATATTATCCACATATGATGCATGTGATCCAAGCAAAAAGTAATTCATCTGCAAGTTAAATATGTGGAGTGGCAAAAGGTGCTGTAAAATTTATGACAGAAAGACTTCTTGATGTATACATAAAGATGCTATGAACTGCCTTCACCTGCTTGTACATCTATATTTCATCACTCTTTTATTCATGCAGGAGCTGAAGGATATTTCCAACAATGTTCATTTTTAATCTTCTTTCTTCATTACCTGGTTTTTGGCTCACTGGCACTCTGGGAGTAGATTTTTTTTTTTCCCTCAAAATGATTTCACTGTCAAATTAATATGTGCAACATAATTAAAGCCACTCCTTGTGGTGGGGGGTTGGGGGGTGTTGGTTGGGTTTGTTTGGGTTTTTTTCACTACAGCAATATGAGGTTGGTCGGTTTTTTCAAAAGCAACCTTACAAACATCCCTGGAACTTCCCTTCTCCCCCACACCAGTGAAATTGCACCACGCCTCTGAGTAAATGTTTACAAACTTAACAGGCTAAAGTGAATTTGGGAGAGATTTGAGAAAGAAAAGAATAATCATAAAAACACACGGGAAGAGGAGGAGGAAGAGAGATGTCAATCACTTTTGCCCTGATATCACTGAACTAAAAGTCACATCCAAATCTGTCTTCTGTTACACCTGTGGACCCCTGGATCCTCTGGAGTTGCTTTTGTGCTCAGCCTGGAGCTGTTCCACTGAAGCACACGCAGGTCACAAATTAAGGATGACTGAAGTCTTTCATGCTTTGCTCTTTCCTACAAGCAAGGCACTCAGCCACAGGGGATGCCTAAAAGCCTTGGCTGTGGTCAGGATGTTTCCATGGCTGGTATTTGCTTGCCTTGGTGGCTGGTAGAATCATATCTGTAGTGGTATGATAATATATCATCACATATGTTACATATGACAATACAGTATTATCAAAGATGTGGTGAAACGTGATCTGATCCTGTCCTGCCAACCACACAAAACACCTCTTACTGAATCAGTAAATTCCAATAGAGACAACAGCTAAGGGAGCAGGATCCAGCAGCCTTTCTCTCCCTGGGAAAACCCATGCTTTCACAATACATCTACTCTCACATATTCAGCTAAAACACTTGCTCGTGTTTTCAAGCTCAAGCACTGCACATTGAAGATGATATTAAGCAATTAAGTTGCCATGCAGAAGCAGCATTCGGGATGTAATGGGACAGAGGACAGATGCTGTAGAGAAGTGCAAAACACAGTTCAGTGCACTCGTATTGTTAAGGCTCACAGAAATTCAAGGAGTGTACAGTACATTCTTGAAACATATTGTCTAGCTGCCAGCCCTGTGGGAAACGGTGAGCAAAGGCTCCCAAGACTCTGAACCAGGTCATTTCTTTTTCTTCAGCAGAAGACTGCTCAGATCTGGCGTCTGGAGAAGGGGAAACCCAGGCATCTCTCCTTCAGGCACAGCAGTCCTGTGTGCAAACTTCTCCTACACCATCACCTCCACCACTGTTTCTATTCCTCCTAAAGACTGTTCAGTGAAGCTTTCATGAGGAGGAAGAAATTTCAGGAAGTATGGGCTGCAGCCTCTGAGGAGTCTGATCCACTCGTGTTCTGTACAGGAAGATTCAGTCCAACTAAATTCCTTGCATTTAACACCGATATCTAGACAGGAATAGGACTGTGCTGATCTCAGAACAAAGTCCAGACACATATACCAGAGTTAATGTGCCAGCCAGACAGGTAAAACAGCTCTTAGCTTAGCTTAATTAAGCTTCAGGAAGGGTCTAGATAAAGAGAGGAACTCAGTCACTAGCCTGTGTCATCTGCTTCAGCACCATAACTCTTTCTCCTCCTATGGAAAATAAACAGTTCCTTGGCTGAAACGTGAAAAGACTAAACAAACCCCACGTAAAATCGAAAGAAATTCAAATATTGCCTTTGCAAGAAACTTCTCAGAGGAAAAAGAAAAAAAAGAATTTCTGATTCACTAAAATACTGTGATTAGTATATTTGCAGGCTCTTCCCCTCCAGGACAGCCTGTAGGGCAGTCAGCAAGTCCAGGTATTTAGGCAAGATATACCAGAAAACAGGAATTTTTTTTTCCAAACATAATTTGTCAATGGAAACAAATTCATGTTATTACCAGGCATAAAACCCTGCATGAAGCTATAAAAACAGGTCTTTTGTTCTGCTGCACAGGAGGAGAATCGGGGTTGCTTATTACCCTGTGAGAAATACTTACAGGAATCCTGCAGGAGGTTTTGTTAACAATACACTACTTTAACTGTCACCAGAGGGATTTCATTTTAAATTTCTACTTAATAGGGTTTGTCAGATTTTATAATCAGCTAAAGCAGCCTTAAATGGCCATGGCTCATTCAGCTACTTAAACTAGACAGAGATTTTTCCCCTATCATAGGTTAATAGCAATACATAAATAATTAAATCTAAGTCAAAACAAAATGAAAGCAAGATAACACAGATGAACATATTTTCACCCTTCTTCCCTATGCTAAAGAAAAGAATCACTTGCAATGTTTTCAATTGGCAGAAAATTGAAAGGCAGCCATACTTCCAGACATGACTTATTTTTGGTGTGGAGTCACATCAGTTTGAAGTCTGAAGTGCTGGATAATACTTGACAGAGAGTCCCCTATGATTTTAGTTCAAACTTAGTTATGTGCAGCTTCTCACCCTCACATGCAGCCCTGCCATACCTCCACTGGCAGGCAGGAGTGGTGAGAAGAACGAGATACCGAGAAAAACAAAATCTCTGTAAAAGAGCGAGGAAATGCCTGTTGGAATATTCTCCTCTAAGGCAATCCAGTCCTGCAATGAAACAATAACCCTTCGTCAGCAGGCAGAAGGTGCTTTAGCACAAATCCATGTATTAATGCATCTCCAGTCCTCTGTATTATCTAAAGTCTACAGATGAATTTGAAGTTTCTCTGTTAACATCAAGATATTTCTACTTCTGGCCCTTGAAATAAATTAGTTTCTTTCCTCCTTTCCCAAAGTATGTAAAAAAAAAAAAAAGTGGAAGTTTTTTGGAGTCAATATAAAGTATTGAAACATATTGTCTAGCTGCCAGTCTTGTGGGAAATGGTGAGCAAAGGCTCACAAACTCTGAACCAGGTCATTTCTTCTTCTTCAGCAGAAGACTGCTCAGATCTGGGGTCTGGAGAAGGAGAAAGCCAGGTATCTCTCCTTCAGGCACAGCAGTCCTGTGTGCAAACTTCTCTTGCAACAAGAAAAGTCCTTTTCTTGTAACTGGAAGAGTGTTATGAAAGGTTTTGGTTCCTGACCATTTCAAATTGCAGATTAGTCCCATCTATGAAGTGGTAACTCCAGTGGTAAAACATCAATAAAACAACTTAGCGTTTATTCATCTTCAACACATGACAGAAGTTTAGGTCCAAACTACCTTGCACAAATATTAATATTGTTGTTCCCCTGGAGATTCCACATACATCTAGTCTAAAATTTCTGCTCTATTTCACATATTACACCACACATATATACATCTGCATGGGGAGCATCGATTTATGAAGTCTTTATCTGTCACACAGTATCTTGTGCTTATAGATGTTCAAGCAAAGCCATTTACCTTTCCTTCTCATAACATCAGGCTGTACTTGCCAGCATGAGCATCTACATCACACCTGACAATATGTGGGAGCCACTCCTGGGAAATCCAATGATCTAATTGAAACAAGCAGGCTGTCTTGAAAAGCATTTATTATTCATTGTGGCTGCATTAATACTGTATGGCATAGAAGTGATCACACTGAAAAGGTTACTGTCAAATGAGCAAGGAATCTCTTTGTCAGTACAGGAAGGTCAACATCCAAGACGAGGACTGAGGCAGGTAGTCATTTATATACAGCACGATGAAAAATGACAGAGCTGGAGACAGACCCACCACAAGAGCTTCACTTTGAATTATTCAGTAACCCTTTTGTTCTCCTCCATGGAACCTGACAATAGTTTGCATATTTTTAAATTGCCCTGATAAGGCCACGGGAAATGTTCTACTGATAAAAGTGCAGAATGCAAATTGGAGCTGGATTTACTTAACTGCCCACAATAGATCATCCTGACGTAATTTTCCCCTTAAGCAACAACACGGAGAAAAAAAGCAAGCAGTGTTTCACTTCCAAATGTGTACTAGACAAGTGTTTCTATTTCAAGATAAAACATGAGACACAAGAAAGGAGGGGCCTTGCAGGAAACATTTTTCATATGTGCAAATACATGTATTAAGAAAAATTACCAAATTATCTTAATTTCTTACATCAGTTTCTCCAGTAGTAAGAGATGACAACATGCCCCAGTGAAAGGTAGATGAAACTGTTTAAAATGGGGAGATAAGAATCTGGATGTAAGGAAAAACAGAAAAAAGAATACTCAACATCTTTATCTCTCACTTACTATGATAAATCCCCAGAGTGATTCTACAGCAGAAGTTATAAACTATTAAAGCAAACACATGGTGGAGGGGAGTTTTCCCCCTATCCCAGAGGAACAGTAACTGAAGTCTGGATGCTTCCCACTTCTATCTATGAGATTTAGAGAAGAACTGTTATCACACAGTAAAGTAAAATTATGTATGAGCTTGCAGAATTCATCCCCACCCACCTGAAACTTTGAAAACTGGGAAACAAGTTCAGCCAAAAACAAAGCTTTTCTTCAAGAGTTTTGCAAAAAAGGGACAAAAGCTTGTCTTTCCCTGCTCTTCCCTCAGAGAGTCCATGGCAGAAAGGAAATACAAATACAAACATGGGTTGTTGCTTTTGGGTGCTGTCTTTCCGATGGCTTTCCTTTGATGAAAGGGTGAGTATAAGAGATGAGATGGAAGAAATCATTCTTTTTAAAAATCCCTCTTCTCGTATCCCATCATGGGAGGACAGCCGGCAGTTTTGTTCTTTATTAAGGGCAGGGAAATACACAACATGAACTCCTTCTAGCAGAAATAGAAATGGAGATAATAACAGAGGACATTCCCTTCCCTCCTGCTCAGCCCCAATGAAAACCATGTACATGACTCTGTTTGAGGTGCTGCAGATAACTCTGCCTTCCTTCCCTCATTGAAGCTGCGACTGGATCCAAAAGAAATTTGGGGCCTCTACACAAAACACTTCTTTTCAGACAGGGAAAGATAAAGGTTGTGAAGGATTTTTCATAGAAGCATTGCAGCTCACATTCATTTCCAATATTCAGGATAAAGCTGACATTACTTGTGGAGGTTGGGTTCAGCGAGATTATGTTCCCTCTCTCTCCAGCCTCTTTACCCCATGTTTCCTGCTTTCCAAACCCATTCTCAGGTGAGCAGATTGCACCTCCTGCATGAACTGCAGTTCCCAAGCTGGGAATTTACTGGTTTTACCCTTGCCAAATTTGTGAAGTGAGAACGTTGTCAGTAGTGCATTCACACTCACTAATTCCCAGGAAAGACCACTTTCCTTAAATTAACATTCTGTGAAATCAGGGAGTGGAAACTTAACATCTTTGAAAGGGATAACACCTCATCGACTAACTTTCTGATGATTAATTAAAATGTTACCAGTTCACTAATTGAAAAATGTTGAACCTATTCCCTAGAACCTTCCATTATTTTTTTCCGTTACATTAATCATTAAAGGACACCTATTACAGATTACCCCTTTCAAACACAATCTTCCCGATAAAGAGAGTCAGGAATGCTGGCAAGGTCAAACACCCAGCTAAACCCCAATGAGAGCAGGCAACCAGTAAGCACAGTGCTTGGTGAGATTTAGAAAGTGTCAAACTGATAAATGATGGCCTTCCAAATTTAAGGCAGAACACATGCAGTGTAGTACACAAGTCAATACTTCCCCATGAATAATCTATTTGCCTTGTGAGGTGGTCCACATACAGCCTATTAGTTCTACACCATATTAGAGGAACAAAGTTAAGCAAACAAGCTTTAGTCAGGATCTATTTATACAAAACACAGAAGGAAGTGGTTTTATCTTCTTTTGGGTGATGGATATTCCATAACATCTCAATGCTCTCTTTTTTTTTTCTGGATTACAAACATTTTACTGCTTATTATTAATAGTGGCATTAAATATACAGCTCACACTTAATATCAGTGTACTTCTACTCCTTCTTGGGTGCATAAATTTCATCACAATATGAATTCATAATCACCAGAACACTGAATAAATATTTTTCATAGGAGTAAGCTATTTCTGTAGATGGTGCTATACGGGAGCTGGCTGTGATTTGTCTCTTAATTGATAACTTTTGAGATCAGAGAGAGGGGAACAGACTGCTCTGAAGTGTGTTCCATCACACCCAGGAGACTGCTGGCATTGCTGATATTTCTTCCTTTTTTGCTACCTGCTTCATCACTTTGTCTAATCAATATGAATGGTCACATAGTGGTAGTATTATAGATATGAGGTATTTCACTCACCATGATATAGAGGAGTCATTGCAGAGACAGAACAAGTCTATAGTCACAATTTAGGACAGGCAGTACATGGGAGGAGATGCTTATTACGAAGGAGCATCTACTTTTAGACATGTAGCTGGTAAGGCGCAGCAAATGAGATCTAAGGGAGAAATACTTGGGGGATTGGAGCCCAAAAATCAAATTAAGAGCACAGTATTCAGGTCTAGCAGTCAGAGTCTAAGGGCCAGCACATCACTGCTCAGGCAGGGGCTGTCCAGGGCTGTTCACTTGAACTATTGCATGGTTAAGCTAATCACGAGTTTCAGAGTCTTATTGCAGCAAAGCCTAATTTTTCTTTATCCAGCATCACCTGTTTGGATGAAAAAAACTAGGCTATATCTTCCAAGTAAATTATTGCTCATCTTCATTGTTTTAAAATCATCTTTGTCTGCAGGAAGATTATTTCAATGAGTCAGAAATTAATAAATAGAAAGAAGTGACAAGCCATAAGTGTTCTCTAATGGCACATCTCCAGTAGATGCAACCCTTTCTGGTACCTTCAAATATTAAACTATATTCATTAAAGAAAAACACAAATAAAAAGCAGGAAATCAGATGAAGATTCGAGTTGATATTAATCTATAAGTTTTTTCAAAAAGGGTAGTATTTCTGCTAAAAGGTACACAGGAATAGAAAATATTTCCTCAACTGACATGCCATTTTGAAGACACAACAAAACAGAATATAGATATACATCTTTATGTCATCATGTTCATCTATTGACAGCCTACCAGTCTGGATGTTTGGTATCTGCTTTGATTCAGCACGTTGGCCCCTCCTAAACCCAAGGCCTGCAGCCACAGAACAACTACACCTGAACAGGAGACAGTGCTTCTGGTCTAGAAACAGCAGCTCATGAACTCCAACCTTGTGCTGGTGACGAAAGGAAAAGCACTAGCAACTTGATTTCCATGAGTACTTCCAAAGGAGTTCAGGTCTTCACTATTATCCCAAAATAAAACAAACACCCAGCTTCAAAGAACAGTGGATAGAACCCCACAGTTCTTATTGGTTTCCTTTTCTTAAGAAAATGTGTCTTACAGCTGTGCTTTGTATGTTGAACAACGTGTTTGCTCAGCAATGGTCTAATGAGGTAACCTGTACAAACTTTTGAACTCTGATTAGGGTGATACATCAACATTTTCAATGTTTCAAGTTGAGTTTATGATTCTTACACATGTCACATAATATACAGTTTGTCTTGCTTGTACCAAGCACACACTGTGACTGCAAACACTTGCCCATGGGACAGGCTTCTTTATGGTTTAATATGCTTATGGTTGTAATAAAATTTATTTTAGGAGAAAGCAGTAAAACAAAATTTAGAGAGTAGAATAATGGGATAATTATGCTTTAAAACCAAATGTGCTTTCTTTATGTCAGCATTTCATGAAGTCAAAACAATTTATTACAGCAGTGCCTCCATAACCCCACCAGCTAATGGTCAGTTGCCATTTCCATTATAAACTCTGCTTTTCAAGATCTTCATAGAGTTCAGCAATTCCAGCTTGTATTAAACTAAAACTTGGCAAAATGAGAACTGCATTTGTGCTGATAAATTTTCCACACCTGAAATGGCTAAAATTCACTTTTAAGATGAGGACGTACTTGGGAGCGAGGGGGGGAGGGGGTAGTAGGAGGTTTGCTTCCAGTAACACAATTAAACAATGAGACAATGTTATCTAGAGAAATATCATAGCCTTTTCCAAGGTTTTCTCAGTGTCTCTGGCATTGCAGGGATAAGGAACAGAACAAATCCTTGGGCTGGTTAAAGTAAAGGTCAGAGGACCGAAAGTAGAGGGACAGGGAGAGGGGGGGAAAAGCTTGTTATTTTTTACTAGGAATAATACAGTACTATGTATTTTACAGCTTAGACTGGGATGACATGCCCTGAAACTCATGAACATCCAAAATTTTTATTCACTAGAAGCTGAGGAATTAAGAGAAGTTTCTTAAATAAAAGGAGAGATATATGACGCAGAAAAAAAAAAAGATATTTAAAAGCCCCAATAGGATTTCAGCTCTATATCAGTATCCTCATGTAAATGTTAACCTGATAGAAATTAATAACAGCCAAGTTTTTTTTTAAGAGAAAATTAGGAGTATTCTATAACACTTAGTATGCAAATCAGACAGTAACACATGCATTCAGGCTGAATATTTGATAAGTTCAAAGTTCTTGAAGTTAGTCTTACAGAAACAGATATTGTCATTTCTCGGTCCTCCAATTGTTCCTTGCTGCTGCTCCCTTTAGAAGCAATTAGAGGTTCAAAGTAAGCTCTGGGATGCCTCCCTCAATACAATCTCTTTCCCTTCCCTCTTCTTTTGTTTGGGCAGAACCAGCCCAGCCACAGCTAATCAGCCTTGGGATGGCAAAATCTGAATTTCCCTACACTGCTGAAAAGCCCCATGGCCCCATAGCTTCCCTGGCACTGTTGCAGGGAAGATGCTACTGCTAATTCCAGCAGTGCTGTGAGTGTCCTGCCAGTCAGAGTCCAGTCACCACCTGAGCTGTGCATCTGAGGGGAAGCAGAGATCTCGGAGTCAGGGAGAGGAAGCCATTTCCAGGATCCAGCAACAATGCAAAGCTTAGAGTCAAGAGGAGAGTTTGTGATTCCATTTTAACAAAACAATTTCTAAGTCTCTTCCACATATTATTTGTAACCTTGTGCACTCTTTTGTGTCTGGCTATTAAAATTGAATTGCATTCAGCATCTCCAGTATTAATCAGAAATCAGTAACACAATCCTGCTGGAGACATTCTACAGATAAAAAAAAGGTACTAAAGGGTCATCTAGAAAACCACCACTTCCTTCCCCATACTGTGGTAAGAGTGCAGGGAAGCCCACATAATCTAAACTTCCATATTCATTCTGAAGCTTTCCAGTTTACCACTTCCTCACATCAAATATAGATTAGTTTCTTTAATTGCCCTGTATAAATTCATAGCTGAAATGTTTGACTTGCCCAGAACTAATTGTCTGTCAAGACGATGTTTTGCAGCCAAGCAGATAGCTTAATTGGATATTTTACTTAACTGCAGGCTTTGTTCCTTCAGATTTCCAGTCTTATTCCTTAGTATTTGCTGAATTATACATTCTGAACACATCTTTAGATTGTCTGCCTTTAAGTAAGTGTTCTGTTATTCTTCGAAAATAAACATGTTTCACTATTAGCTTCTAGCTCCCTGCCATTTCTCACATGGTCTTCCCATATTCCAAAAAAACATGACAGTCTGGTTCTTTCAGGACATAAAACGCAGACTGAGTGCTGCTTTCAACCAGTTAGCATTCGGAGAATTGTAAATATAATGTAGAAATAATTATTTGCAGAGGACAAGTGTTCCTGATATGGAAGCAAGGCACAACTGGGGGGTAGCACAGATCTGCAGAGGTCAAGCAAGAGCAGGTGAACTTCAGGGGACAGAATGGGATATGCCACCAAACTCTTCTGATACTTATATCATTGCAGGCTTCCTATGCCAAGAACATTTATGGCCACAAACTTCACTCTAGGACTAAGTGGGTGCATCAGCTCTGCCCCCTCACCACCACAGCCACACAGAGCTGATGTTCTACAGGACCAGTGCACACCCTCACACACAACAGGCAAGCCCTGCAAGAAGTCAAGCCTAAGTAAAAAAACTGGAAGTCGTTATTTCGTTCTGTGTCTTCTCTCCTTCCTCCTGGAGCTTTCACCAGGAAAAGGAAATTGTCATTTCAAGTCCCAGCCTCCTTTTCCCTTTGCTGTTATCAAGGTCTGCTTTCACCAGATCCTTAACATTCTCCTGCTGAAGTTTTTGATATTTTTGTGTAATGATAAGCATATAAGAGATAAAAACATATACTCAAAATTTATATCCCATAGCATATGGCAAATTGGATCAAGAGCTTCATAAAGTGAATAAATTACATAGACTGGGATGCTTCTGATTTCATTATCAACCTTGTCTTGGGGCATCTGTTGTTCTCTGTGAAAGCTGCATGACTTTGGCTGGTAATGGCCTCTCTCCTTCTGACTAGCACAGTGTATGTGATCTCCATGGCCTAACTGAGTAGATGTTTGCTAATAATTTTTCAACATCACTTATTGAGACACTATTGATTTTCCAATGCATCTAATTACATGACACTCAGAACTTCTTTGTAAAAAGCTTTTTATTTTGTGAGATGAGGTCAAAATAATAGTGTTAAAAGTCCAGTGAGTCAGAAAACCCACTTCCATAAATCTTTTATGCACTTACAAGTACATAATAATTCTAGTGTTCAAAGTAAAGCCAATGAGCTCACAAAGCTTCTCTGAGTGACACCCTAACATTAGAATAAGTTAACAATCAAAGCAACTTTGGTTCCTGAAATCCATCGGGGAGTTGAAAGCAGTTTGCTGTGCTAATGTTTTTTATTCCTTATTGTTACCAATGACAAGATAACCTCCATGGCTATTTCATAGTTTGCTTCTACAGAAGTTCTAGTTCTTATTTTGATCTTACTTCATTACATGACAGAACTTGACCTTTTTGAAATTCATGGAAGTACAATCTCAAATCTCCTCATCAGGGCTTGGAGTAAGATTTCTGAGAATATAAATCCATGTGGAACAAAACAAATCTGCTCTACAAAACACGATGCATAAGATGAACTGAATGTTCAGCCAAAGTATGAAAGCAACTTTAATTTAGCTGTAGCACTATGGTGTGTGATGCTTTGTGAGAAGTATACAGTGCACCTAATTCACCACTTGAAATGCCCACACACTTAAAACAGGAGCAACAATGGTCCTATCAGTTCAAAAGCATCTGATTATGGGAACCACAGTCTTTCGACGAAGTTATGATAAAAATTAATAATAAGCACCTACTGAAACCGAGACAGAACACTGTATAGAGTAGATGGTGAATAACACTATTTATATATATATATGTATACACACACAGACAGAGCTAAGATGCTGCTTTTCAAATATTTAATGAATAATTAATGGTGCACTTGATGAAATTAATTTGCTTATTTTCATAATTTCCATACTGTCAAACCCTTTTTCACCTACATCAAAAAAGGGACAGGAGAAGGGAAAGGAAACGGCAAATTTTTTTGAAAGCCTTATTCATTAATTTTCAAGATCATCTATTTTAAAACAGCCATTTACAAATCAAACAGTCAGTGTGTATCATTTTGCATATTAATGATATTATAAAATGAACAACATCAAATTTCAATTACAAGCACATGAAGCCAAAAAAATCAGCTCTCAAGCAGAAGGGATAGACGAACAGAAATTCTCCAAATTCTTAGTGTAGGACTTCACAGGACTTTGAAGCGTTCTCTCTGCCCAAAGTAAATTATCTCAGTTTGTGCATTTGTGGCACAAAGGTGAATCTGGGATGTGTTTATGTAGGTAACAGCAGCTACTGAAAGGTTTGGTGGGACCAAGAAACATTGTAATCATAGTAATCTTCATCTGATGCACAAAAGGATTGACTCATACAGCATTTACAGACGGGAAGCAGCAGGCCAGAGAAATGCTATGATGTAGATCAGAGGATTATTAGGGGGGAAAAAAAGGCACTATAAAATACTTTCTAGCCCAAACACTGCATTGCTGGTAGGAGGGAGAAGCATGTCTGGATATCACAATAAAGGATTCTGCTGTAGACACTCAGCAAAGCCACCCCCAGAGCCCAGTGAACTGGAGCAAACTGATGAGCTGGAAGAGTAGAAGGAAAACCCAGTGAAGATCTGAGCTACAGAGCCCAGGCACCCAGCAGGGAAGGCTAAGGGATCAAAAGTGCAATTAAAGTCTGCAGACAGGAATAGAAATATTGACCAGGAAAGTTACAGAGCTTCAAATGCAGAAACAGCAGGTAACTCCACAGAGAGGGGAAGATGCATTAAGGTCAACCTAGGCAGGATTTCAATCAAGACAAGCAAGCTAACACCTGGTCAGAGGCTAACAGGGCATGAAAATTAATCTCTGAATGCTGCAGAGGATCTAGACTGCTGGAAAAATCTGGTCCAAATTGGACAAGTATAACACAGCAGACTAGCAGGTACTGTAAACATACTGTAGCAGTAGAGTTGAATCACCCTGGCTAAATATTTTTATTAGATCAACAACTGTTTGCTAGTTAGTACTTCAGGTAAAGACCAAAATATTATGAGAACAGAAAAGACAGTTTTATTCACTCAGCAAGTACTGCTGACCCTGGAGAGCACATGGCCATCACTTGCATATGTCAATCTGGCAGGGGTTAGATCTCATTCCATTCAGAAAAGAGCAACCAACTCATTTCTGTTATCTTTGTCAGAACTCAAGTTTTATTAAAACACCTCTTCCAGAAAGGTTATTTAGTCCTGATTTAGCAATAGAAGTAACAAAATATACCACTGCCCTGGTTTCTTCTTCTATGGTGCCTCATTCATTGATAAAAATGTGTTTTCCTTTCCGGTGTGAATTTGCATGACTCTGGTTTTGGTTCCCTTTCTACACTCAGTTACACTTACCATATATTCTGCATTAATTTCCAGCACTCCAGAACACCCAGGATCGCCTCCTAATCAAAAAACTTCTCAGCCTTTTTTTTCATATACTCAGTGGATAAACTCATATGTTTTTCACTTGAAGACACATTCTGAAACCTCTGAAGCATTTTTGCCTTTTCCATACCCTCTAATTTACAGCTTCCGTTTTAAAGGTCTCCAGGACTATCTGCAACAGGGATGTTTGCCTCTTGTTGCCTCAAAGCCCTGCTCGTTGTTGCCCAGAGTCCCATATGTTCCTGTTGCTCTGGGGTACCACACTTGTCTTGGCTGTCCAGTATATTCCTCTTCCAAGAGTCCCTACTGAATTTGTTTTCTTCCAGGTTATACATTTCATTCAATATCTGTTACAGCTCAGGTCTTAGACTGCAATGAATGTGACAAAAATCATGCTTTATTTAGCACTCCCCTGACTCATAGGTCACACCCAAACAATATTAAAGCTTTGATGTTACTTTGAGATCATCAAATAAAACTTCAATCATCAGGTTCAAGAACACGCCCCACAGAACCCCAGACCAAGGAAATTAAATCCTATTGGCATCTACCTTCACCATTAGTCAGTTTGTCCACTCCTAATCCATCTGCTTCAGAACGAAAACACTGTAGATTTTTAAGTCAAGTATCTTTCAAGAGTTTAGGGAAGTTAAATTAATGCAATTATATCCAAACTTACAATCTCAGGAGAAAGCTCTAGGCTTGCCTAGGGTTATTTTCAACAAAGCCATGTAGATGGACTTTAATTAAATTTTTCTACTTATAGAACTGATATTTCCCAAGAGCTTTTAGCTTTTATGCATCCTTATTAAAAGTTATTCACATCTCAGAAGTTCTGCTTACAACTGTTCTTTTCCTAGAAACAAAAATCATGGCCTTCATCCCCCACTACCCTGTTTTCTTCAATTTTCCCTCCATGTCCTCCCTTTAATATTTTTAACAGGCTTTTTAGCCTCTCATTTACATTTATCACCTGAGTCTAACTGCTGTACCTAAGCACATTCTCATCATCTGCAGTATCAATAACAAAAACTTGAAGTGGACTCACAAAAAGCAGATTTTCTAGAACAGAAATTTCCTTTTTGAACAAAGTTCAGTTGCAACAATTTCTTCTTTCATCATGGAAGTCCTTTCTGGGACATCATTCTCCATAGGCTGAAACATGAGGAGTTTTTCCTTGCTGTATGAGTCACTTCCCTATATTAGCATAAACACCTCTAATGTTACTCCGAATGTTCCTTATAATTATCTAGAAATGCAGATCTGCATGAATAATGTATATATTGGGTTGGTAACAGGACCAAAATATATAGTAGAAGTTCATTTGACTCATGCAAAAAATAGAATATTAAGGCATTTTAAAGGAAGACAAATGCAAACTCCCTTTTTAGATCAACTTCTGAAGGATTTTTAAGGGCCAGAGGTTTAAGAATAGCCTAACTGCAAATATCCATTTCAAAGGTTTAACCAGCAAAATTCCTAACAACTTTTCTGCCACTTTTGGAATATTACATTATGCATGAAAAAACGCAACCCAAGTTGAAGATATTTGTTTCCTCAAAAGTGTATTCTTCAGTAAATTTCTTCTCCAGAAGAATATCCCCCAGTCCTAATTGCACATAGATCTGCTTGAGTCCCTACTTTTAAAAATTCAGTGCACGGACAGTAATGAGAAAGCATCAATTTCTAGTCTTCAGTCCTTGCAACAGAACTAGTTTGTGGATTTATTGGGGGGGGGGGGGGGGGGGGTTTGGTTTTGTTTTGTTTTTTTTTTTGTTTTTTTTTTGGGGGGGGGGGGGGTTGAGAGTTACAGAACTCTTTAATTTTCCATCTTTAATATGTAGTTCAAAGACAAGTTAGCTCTAGTTTACACAGATGCACAGTGGAAAAGCATGAAGCTTTCCACTCCTTTTTAAGTGGATCAGTTAAAACATGAAACAGCCATGTGGACTCCCAGGCTGGCAGGAGATGCAGAGGTGATGTGTGACCTTGGGCAGGAGTCCTACTATGGGCTATGTTGGGAGAAGTGATTGAACCCTTTTTAATTGTCAGCCTGCAAAAATCCTACAGGCATGAAACAGGCCTGAAGGTGCTTAGTCTTCATGTACTTTCATAAAATAAGATAAAGCTGAATCAATACCAGATTAGACTGTTTACACAGGGCAGTTAAAATCACTTTAAGTAATTCAGGAACACTCAATAAAGCTGTGCCTGTGCACCCATATTACAAAGCTCCTCCTTATTGCACAGCTTTGTCTAATCCTGCACAAATCTGTTTATCTGCACAGTCTTCATTAGTACCCTGCTTCAGTCTATGCAATTTTGGCTTTGGATATTTGGATTTCCTAAGGTGTCTGCTAAGGAAAGTGTTTAGGACAACAATTAGCTTTCAAAGCACGTTTAATTATACCTGGCAGATGCACTTGCTGCCTGCCCACGTCCTATAAAGAATTAGGTACCCAGTGGTAAAAGGACAGTTCTAATGCCATGAACAGAAAAAAATACTTTTTTTTTTATATATGGGAGGGAATTATGAAAAGGTACTGCTTAAGGTCACCAGTTGTATTTCAGGGGTTAGACCTGAAACTGTTTTCCTCTGCAATTCCAGCATTAATGCATCAAAACTGCCAGTCAAATGCTCTTGATACTCTCTTTGGATCTTAAGTGTACTTTTATTTATAAATAAATCATAACATACATAAAACTTAAGAGACATGGGTCATTACACAGGAGTATAATTAAATCTGACTGGGTTCCTACAAGCTTCATAGAAGCCATGATAACATCTTCTTGGAATAAAAATAATAAAAAATAAATTACTGAGCAAATTAGATTTCCTGGGGTTTTATCTAATTAATCCACCTCTTCACTCAAATTGGTTGGCCTTTTAATTACCAATTAATCTCATCCATACAATGAGGGGGTTTTCTGCTCATACGTTTTCTTTCAGCTTTACTGTGGTTTCCATGGGGTCTCAGGGTGTGTGATGGTGTGGGGTTGTTTTTGGTTTCCTTTAAGAAGGGATCTGACTTTTTTACTTGCATGGGCAGATTAGTGACAACAATATTATTTTACCCAGCCACGTAAGACATAAAAAGAAAAAAAAAAAATCCATTAAGAAAAGTAGTTGTACACTTGGGAAGTGTTATTGACCTCTACCTGTGGGTTGGGTAGGCCAGTCTCTGACACCATCCCCTTCCTCCTGGTCACTGCCAGTCAACTTTCCTCCTTCCACCAACCAAGAGCCACCTCCAGAACACTGCAGCAAACCCTGCAGAGTGCCTGTCTCCATCCAAACTGCAGGCTTAGAGCAAGACTGGGATTTTACACTTGTGGGAGAAGGCAGCATATTCAGATTTCAAGTTGTCCAGTCTCCATCCAGGAGAGTCATGAGGCAGCACAAGAGGGCTAAGCATTCTTTACTCCAAACGTCTCATAGCAAGAGACAAACATACAGCCTTTCAAGTTTAACAAAACAAAAGAACATAATTTAATACAACCTCAAGGTTTCTGGTAGCAGCAAAAATTGAGGAGGCATCTTATGTTACGGTCTAGAGGCTGGGAAACCTCACTGCAGGTGCATTTATCCTGGCAGTGTCTCTGATATCTTCCAGTTCACTTCTTGAAGGGCTAGAGTTATTTTATACACATAAGCAATCATCAGTAAGATCTGACATCAAAATTAAAATGCAGTTGTATAAAGGTAAACAACATCTCAGTCAAAATACAAATGTTTGCTCAAGAGCCATACAAAAAGGCAAGGACAGCTTAAATAGGGAGAGATTGACATGGGAAAACCATGTCAACTACACTCCAGCTTTGCCTTAGGAGGTATTTTGACAGGATTATGTAAAACAATCAAGTTTTCACGAGAAACCATCCCTGCAGATTACAGCAATATGCTCTATCTAATCTCCATCTTTTCTGGGCATTAACATTTATATGTCAGTCTCCAGAGAGCCAGGAGGTGACAGCAAGATAGATGCAGACAATTCATATATTTTCATAAATTTATTGTAGGCAAAGATTAATCCAATGATGTACAGTCACTAAAGTTGGACACTATAAAGGCTGCATCAATGGTTGCGGTTCAGATGCATTATATTGCCATTTGAGTAAAACCTCCACAGAACTTTAGGAATCATTCTGCTCATTAACCTACTCTGCACATTTGAGGTGTACCAGAGCAGTTTACAAGAAAACAGGTGATATGTAGCTAGTAAATACTAGTTAATAATGGCTAATTGCATCCTGACCTATAATAATTCTATAATCCCAGGTGAATATACACAGTGCAAAGAGTCACAGCAGCATTGATGCACACCCTGCCAAGGATGGTTGTGGAGGACAATTACTCCTCCATACTGCAGACTGAAGAATTGCTCAGAGGGATAACACATGAGCACTACACTGTTTCTCTTATTCCTTCTTTCCAAATCACTACTAACTCCTTGAAAACATGTTGTCTGTGCCTCTGCAATACCAAGATAACTGGGTTTCCCCAGTTCAGTAGTGAACTGTTTTCAATGTGTCCTCATTTTACTGAATTATTTAAAAAAAAAATCCAAAACGACTTAGAGTCAACATCCATCCCATCTCAAATTAAATACAGCTCTGAAAGACTAATTAGACATTTTGTAAATGCAGCCAATTGTCATCAATCTCTTCTCCCAAAGAGAAATTACAACTTTAAAAGCAAAAAAAAAATTGTTTCCATTTCATGCCCCTTGCAAAGCCTGTTTCTTTAGCATCTTGTTCAAGACCAGATACTAAATCTTCTGGTACAACTATATCTTCCCATATGACAGTAAGCATGGAGGAAATCTCTGATAAGAATACCTATGATAGAATATTACCAGAAGTACTTTGTTATTAGTATGAAGTTACACAGGGCAGAAATCTAAATCAATATTGAGGACAAATGTCACATAACTTGATGCTTGAATTATGCACACTGAAATCACTGAACATCGACTGTGTCTCAGTCATAAAAAACCCAGCAAAGCAGAACAATTATTTGGTGTGCATTCAGTGTGAGCAACCTAAGACCAGGTGACTCAAACAAATATCTTATTTCTGAAACTCTCTTGTACAGGATTTACCACCAGGCCCCTCCATTTTTAGAAGACTCAACCAGTCCCCTTGTAGCAGCTGTCTCACCAGTATTACACAGAATTTGTAATATCTTTGCAGAGGAGGAATAATGCATTTGTGTTCATAGTCTGCAATATTTCATTTGTCATAAGAATCAATAGACATTTTCAGAAAGGGCATTTTGTGCTCTGAATGTGCTAATGTGACATTCAGCAGGCCAAATTCATCCCCCAAGCAACAACTGGCTTCCTGGAGTTCATGCTGTGCCTGATTCAAAACAAGAGCCAAGTCTAATTTTCCCCCCTCCCCAACATCTGCAATAAGGGAAATTCCACTCTTGGTGATATGCAGAAGAACCAGCAAAGAAGTTATGAGACCTCCACTTCAGATTTACCATCTGTGTTTCAGTTTGTCATTCTCATCCTCTTTCTGAATAAGACACACAGGTTTGTTTCCTGTGATTCACTCCCCACCACCCTCTCCTTACAGGTCAGCACTGCATCTCTTAGTTCCTGCTGGGATTTTCACACACTTGGGGTGTTACATCTACAGCCCCATTCAACTTCCATGCAGAACATTCCTTCTTGGACAAAACCTCAGCCACCTACACTTCACAGTACATCAGTGATTTTCAGAGGTCCCATCCATTGACATGTTCTAGGGGCAGGAAAAGGACCTTTGATTTTGTGTATGTAAACAACTAAGAGAACGAGTTTATCACAAACTCAGATTGCCCTGGATCCTCAGGAGAAACACATTGGCTCCCCATGGAGCTGACATCCATACCCTCCCCTACAGGCCAAAGACTCAGATATCTCAGCCAGAAATATTTTCTACTGAAGCCCCATAGTCAGCTTTGAACTCCACTTTCTTCCACTGGGGCTCAGTTTGATCAGACAAAGGTACATTGGAGCCCTGGTCTTCTGCCAGTGGCTTTGACAAGTGCAAAAGCCTAACTACAGAAGATATGTAGGTTCCCAAGGAGAACAGCAACACCACTCTGTCAGAGATATGGAAACAAATAGCTTTCAAAAGGCTCAAAGGACACAGTCACAAGCTAGTGATCCCTAGCAAGGCTGTGCTAAGGACCAACACCTAAGAAAAACCTTTCAGTATCTCCTTTTTACACCATTCTGCCCCTTTACTGGGGCCATGTCCTGTCCCCCTGTGTCTCAGCTTCACATCCCCTTGGAGAGCTGCCCACTCCCAGCTCAGTCTCTGGCTGGGCACTGAGTTGTGTCCCAGACTCCCCCCTCCATGCAGGACCAGCTGAGAGCTCTCTGCCTGCCCAGTGTAGTTCAGCAATTGGCTTTCCCAGGGTCCAGAAGCACAAAGAGGCTGGCCAGCTCTTCCACAGCCAGTCCTGGGCAGTTGTGCCTGCAGCCACTGCTAGGTTTAGAACCCGGAGCTGGGAAGCACCCCCAGCAATCCCTTTCACCTCCACTGCCACCTAGTGCAGCTCAAGAGAAAATAAAAATCCACAAAAACATCCATCCGCTAGCAGCAACATTTACTGCACATCACCCCAGCACCACTTTTCATCTCCAAGTGGACCTAGCCTTTTCCTGGCACTCTCCTTCACACATCCTGAAATCCATGAACACTCCCTTAGAGGATAAGTTACTTGAAGTACAGACGGACCTGAACTGAAGCAAGGATCAGAGAGCACCCTCTACCATGGAACAACACAAAAGCCTCATCTAGGTCCCCAAAAACAGGTTCTTTGCTTTGCCAGAAAGAACAGCTTCCTTCATGCAGCCTTTCCTCAGACAGAGCAGTGCTGAAACACAAGTGACACCAGTTCCTTCACAGGGCCAGTCCAAGGGAAGGTGGAGGTAGGAAGGGAGAGGAAACAGTCACATAACTCCTGACCATGGTCACTGCTTCAGACAGGTCAGTGAGTGAGTCCTCTGCCAGTGTCAGGTACTGCTCAGGTGTTGATGGATTTCTAATATCTCACAAGGAAAACACCACACAAATACAACACCAACCTAGAAACCAGACCTCAAGGAATAAAAACAGTTTGGTCCATCCCTCCAAAAGGCAGATGAACGTGTGTAATACTGTACTAGTGCCTTCCTGTTGACCATGGATTATGAAAAAGTACAAGGGATTTGATCTCATGCTACATCATTGTTAAAAAAGGTAAAGGGCTTTGGTTTGCTGTTGAAAAGGTTTTAGAGACTGAATACATAATTCATCTAAACAGTATCTGCTCTATCAGACATGAATTCTGGACAGGTTAATGCTAGTCTGTCATATTTTTCCATGAGCAGCATCCTTATCTTACCCACATAAATCAAATGCTGTACATAAAAAGCTGGGAGGAAAAATCTTGAAAGGTGGAAGAACGTTAACATGATATAGAATTAAAATGGATTTTCAGTTGGGAATGCAAGTGGTAAAAAAATGGCACACTATTCCACAGCAAAGCTGTACAAGCAAATAGATTTTTTTTTTTTTGGTTCATTGACAGAACCACAAAATATTGTTTCTACTCACAGCAGTGTTACTTTACCCTTATTTAAACAAAGGTAGAACATTTTGAAACTTAAAAACTCTTTGTCAGTGAAGAATCTAAATATTATGATTTAACTTCCATATTTTCCATCCTGACCCAAACAAAAAGAGTTCAGTAGTGTCAGTTGACCTAAACTTTTTTTGTTTATGAAATAGCACTCTCATAACTCCACTGAGTCTCAGCAGACCCAACCTCACTGCACATTCATAAGTGTCTGTTGATTTGTCATAATTTTGCCCCTCACCTGAGCATCTGAAAGTTAACTCCATCTGCAAGTTCCCATTCATACAGCCTTGGCAATAACTCTTTCCTGACTCTGAGATTGCTGCTGGACACTGTAGCAAATCTGCTGTGATATTAAGAGTCAGACAGTACTTACATGCACATATATATGCATGCAGTGTTTAGGAAAGAAATGGGAATATTGCCATTGGTCTTGCCCTAATGCAATAATAATAAAAAAAAGAATTGGCTTAGGAAGGCAAGCAGAGGTTACAGAGGTTACATGGATTGCAAGAGAAAACTTATGAGCAATTCACAGCTGCAGTTCGTGTATAAACACCAGCATCTAATGTATATTTTACTGTGTCTGTGTACACATATTAAGCACAAAGCACATTCCTTACTTTTCAGGGCTTCTAAAGAGACCTATGGCTCAGGAATACATTTTTCTCAATTTAATACAAATGTCTCAATTTAATATAAAAAAACTCCATTGTCAGATGGAAAAAAGCAAATTTAATAATAAAGTTCAAATGTCAAAGTTAATCTGTTAGTCTAAATTTAAAATGTGACATTTCTGAAATTACTAAAACAGATATTATTTAATTTTGATGTCAGTTGAGAGGGTTTTTCTTCCATATCTTAGCAAGGGTACCACGGAACAGCTGTTTCACATAGAACCCACTCCACATCCTTCCTAAGCTATTATACAGAAAACACTCCAAAAAACTCTACTCCAGTGACCTTCTTTTCCATCAAAATTTGCCTGCAGTGTTATTAAAAAAAAATCTATCACACAACAAAATGTAAGTGGAGTTCATGTGTTCAATCAGCACTCCCACCTCACAGGAAAAAGTTCCATTTTTAATAACATTAATTACATTTCTTAACAGTCCTCCTTTTCTGCATTCACAGTTCCCATTTTAAATCACTGTATAAACTTCTGCTAGGGTAACTCCTAACTGTTTGAGACAGATTAGCACAATAAAAGTGTTTGAAATTGATTGGTTTATGATTTATGAAGGATCAGAGCATTTCTGGCAGCCAATCCATGCACGCTCTTTAAGAAGCAATCTAATTATTTGGTGTGTTTCCAGTCAAAAAACCTGTTAATAGTCCACATCCATATAGTGGTTTGGGACTTTTCTTCCTCAGTAAGAAGCTCAGACTCAATGGTGGGGGTGATGTTACATTGCATCTGACATCATATCTAGCACACCAATAACACATTTCACAGTGGAACTAAGGAGTAGCAGTGAGGAAACATCTGACCCCACTCCCAAGTATAAAAGTATTGCTCTGATTCCAATGCAGCCTGGGTTTTATGTATCCTCTGGTATTAAGGGAACCTTTCATTTCAATTTCTAGAATGCAACTGTTTTCAGAGCTCTTGTGGATGCAGGCTCAGTATCAAATCTACCCTCCCCAAATGGGAGGGAGTTTGGGCTGCTGTGACAAGAGCCCAGGATTTTGGAGAGTAGCCATGTTTCAGTTCAGGTCTATCTGTGACTGCCACAGCATTCTGTCCTGCCAAACAGAGAAAAACCCTAATAAGCAGTAGGAAAAAAAACTATTATAAACATCAGATCTCTAAGCCAACTGTTGTCCAAGTAAAGAGACAGGTATCTCCAGAACTTGTAATCACCTTTCACCAGTGTTGTGTAACTGTCATGCACCTTTTAATCAGCCAGGAGGGGTTTGTTCAAGAAATCATGCCCATCTTACTTCATAAACCCAACTGTTGGGACTCACACTGTAATAATTAATTAGGAAGATCTTATCACTCTCTGGATTCACACACTGTATAGTTACTAATGACTGTCTTAATTCTCATAAAAGTTGACTGGAAATGTTGAATAGCTAATCCATACCTTTTAAAGTCCCCTAGTAAAAATTATGATGCCATGCCACAAGTACTAGTCACATGCTAAGAGTTTCTCATCTAAATGCCCTAAAGATGAGAAAATAGGATATAAATGCTTATTTTTCAAGTTTAAAGTTATTTTCCTAATTTTAGAATAAATAAAGGATTGGTAGATCTATAGATTGAACTAACCTGGGCTACTTATTGAATTGGAAGAACATCCTTTCTGTATCAAACTTGTGCACAAAAAGACATCACTGCATCATACCAACTTTTCGGTTTTTTTTAAATTAGCCTACTATCTAAAGAAAACTACCCAGGTGAAACATCTGGTTTCCCTCCCATCATGCCAAGCAATTAAAAAGGTAACTAGGCAGAATTGCAGGCCATCATCAAAGCTTCCTTTTCTCTTGACAAAATCTTGTGTCCAGAGACACTCAATATATTTTGTTGGGTTTCCTTTTATACCATCCCACAGGCAGCAGGCAGACCAAGGATTATGGTTGCAAAGGAAAGGGCACATTATATTCCTGATCATTATATTTGTCATATTTTGCTTTTATTGACAAACTTAGGCAGGTGCCTTACTCCATTTTGTGGTCAATATAATATCCAGCTGAAGGTTGTAGTTTTAAATGAAAAAAAAAAAAGGTAGATATTGAGTACTGATGTACACTTTTAGCTCTGTAATTCAGTATTCTCATTTCCATATGTATTCTTCATCATGTGTTCAAGTATGATTATACAGACTGCTTAATATTTCTGAGTTAAGTAAAATGAGCCTCTTGTAGCAAGATGTTTATTATTAAGTATTTTAGGTTGTTAGAGTAATTTTATTTAAATTGCTATCCACTGCTTGACACCCTTAATATTTTTCATTGATATGCCAACACTTTGTGTATCAGCCAAGCAGCCCCCAACATTACAGAAGTCAACTCCTTTAACTTCTCTGCCACACACTTTACAGTATTTGTGGTAATAAACATTTATCACTAAAAAGGTGACTGGGGAAATCACACCTTATTAACAAAGAAAGCTTCTTGCTCTGCACTCAAAAAACCATCAAGTCTAATTATTACTTTTACAGGAACTGTACAATACAGTAATTGGGATGCATTAGGAGTACCTTCAGCAACCTCCATCTAAAGAAAATTGAGGTAGTCAAAAGTAATATTATATTTAGACATTACTATATTAGTTGAGAATATTTACTAATGGAAAAAAACACAATTCCTAGAAGAAGCATTTCTGGTTTCCCTATAATTACTGAAAAACAAAATGTATTTGGTAGAAAGAAAATGGATTCTTCTCTTCTACTGACAAACTTTGCAGCTCTGCAGGGTCAGGGTTTTTTTCTCAATTAATGAAACATCGCTTCAAGAACCAAACTCATTGTCTCATTTCTTTTCTCCACTCCTATTCACTCCCTAGATTAACAAGCCACTATTCTAGAACTAAAACATTATTCTACAAGTGTGTAACTCTTAACATACATTGCAACAACACCCGTGCATTTATAAAGCTGTACACACAAACCTTCAAAGGCATTTATTGCTTGAAATTTGGAATAAAAGTATCTCTCAGAGCCTTCTGCTTTACTCTCAGTGCACATCCAGCCCAGCAGCACATGACCAAAGTGCCTTGGAAAAGACCTGGTGACTAAAATGTCATTCTGTCCAGGGTATGGGAATTCAAAGCCACTACAAAAATCGATAGGAATATAAAGTGATTTAACAGGACACAAACCAGTGTGCATCCAAAATTGTGATCACATGTACAATGTTGGTGCTCTACCAGTTTCCATTCATGTCAGCAGAGATTCCAGCTCCACAGCAGCAAGACTGTACTTTGTCTTCTGATCTAATGCTGCTTGTCCATCAACAAGCAAGCAGGACCAAAAAAAACAACACAACTGGCTACAGTGTGTTCACTACTGTTTTAGCCCTTACTGCTATTTTCATTCAAGAAAAGAACAAAGCATACAGAAAAATTAATTCCCACAAGCTCTTTTGATTTAGAATTGTTTTTAGACTGGCATGTCTCATCTATTAAAGTGCAAGATAAAGCACCTACAGCATCTTGTGATAACATAATGCACAACAGACACTGAGCATTTCTTTATCTCTAATATGATTTCTACATTTTGTCCTTGTGGGTTTAAATTACCTTCTTTGCCCCTTTCTCTTTTCTTTGCAATTCTTATCACTGAAAGGTCATCACTTTATTATCATCCACCATTCAGAGAATGCCAGGTTGCTGATAAAGCACTCAGTGAAGCCTCCCATCCTTCCATCTAAGGAAGGGCTGGGGACTGGAAAAGGAATTGTGCCATTTGAAAACATAATTCAATGGCAAACTGGCTTGCATGCCACAGTATCTCAGATTTGTATCTCAGATGTTTACTGTACCATGACTACAGCCTTAGATACAATCATGGTTTTCATCAGGTAGCTGATAATCCATTCATTTCATCATGCAAATTTTAATCAAGCATGTCACTGGAACATCAAATCTGCCTAAAAACAATCAGAAGCTGACTTCTCAGATGGGATTTTCAAAGACTCCAAGGAGTCAGACACACACCTTCAAACAGGATTCAGTTCTATTAGGGAAACACTGGCCTCTCCCTAACTCCAAATGCATGCCTGCACTCAAAGGATCCCTGGTGATGGTTCCCATGCTGCCATCCCTTTACAGCAGCTTCTTCTAAATGAACTGCTTGCAGGCTTAGCTAGAAGTTGGAAAACTAGAGCTCAGGTTTATTCTTGGGGTTTAGCTTATCTCTATTGTAAGGGAAATTATGGAGCCCAAGAGCATTTAATGTGCTAGGAAAACATGTACCCAAATAATTGTAATGTCATTAATAAGGATTAAACATGAATAAAATTACTTGCAGAGTGTTCAGTCAATTGCTGGTATCTTTTATGTTAATTAATACTTGGCACTGTATAAACACTCAGAACATATTTTACTCTATTACATTTGTATAAGACAGCTTCCAGAGCATTTTTAGGTACCTCATAATGAGAAATAATGGTTGTCTGAGCAAAGCATTGGACTAAGCTGAAATACCAGGCTTTGTTCCAGAACTTAAAATTGCCCATGATTCCCAAGAGCATGACTTCCACTCCAACATTTGTGATTCAGACCCACACCTAGTGCAGATGGGCAAGCTTCTCCAGATACCAGAGCTATGCCATACACATCCATCTTTATTTTCAAGGCAGTATTCTGTACTTGGGATTAGCCCCAGAAACACCAGTTCTATGTGTATGCATATATATAAGTCTCTTTGGTGCACCTTTTCCAGTCTGCAGAAAAAGATCAACTTCATTCATTTTTTAAGATCTAAATACAAATTTATGCCTTCTCTGCAGGCCAAATGATGCAATGAGTTTGTCTGGCATTGTCATCTCTCAGTGACCACCACAGTAGTCCTCATTTTAGCACACATTCTTTCCAGAATGGACAACTGGGACCCATTTAGCTTCAGTCTGGCTGTGTGGAATAATTAATTTGGGCACTCAATAATGTTACTCTCTAAAATGCCAGCCAAACTCTACTAGAAAGATGTTACAAGGCCTTCAGCTCAAACTAAAGCATTGGCTTCTTCACTCCTGTGAAGTTCAGATGCTCATTTAAATAGCCATTAGGCAGCCTGCAGAAGTGGTTGTGGTGGGACAGAATTATCTAAGCTGTCAGGTGGGAATAGTTGTTCCTGCTGACCCTGTACCTGCAGAGCCCCAGATCTCCATATCACTTGGGAACACTGCCTGCCCCTGTGCCCAGAAATCATCCAGCTGACATTCAGCATTTCATCTGATCTTTTCCCAGTTACACTGCAGATCACCTGCTCACTTTACTAAACTGAAACAAACTGCCAGTGCACTGCCAAATTCATGCAACAAACAGAACAACAGTAACACCAACTCCTTTCCCTTAAAGGAACAGGGATTTTCCGTAGAAATATGATTTCTGAAAGAAACTTGATGCTCAAGCTGATTGTTATTTTCCCACTAAAAAATAAAAAAACCCCCAGCCTCTGAAACTTAGGTCAGGGTTGGCCTTAGTGGCCAGCCAGGATGCTCTGGCTTTATTTCTGCAAATGCTGAAACAATCTTTCATGCTGTAAGAAAACTGTCATTCCCTGGTAAAGTAGGAAAAACCCCAAGCTTTTCCATATCTTCTCTATGTCATCAGGATTTTTACTGGTCCTGCTGAGCTCAGATGATGACAGTACTAGACAGGTTATCATCACACTGTCAGGGATTCTTCAAGCTGCCAGCTGCTGCTACTTCAGCTTATTTTTCAATAACCACAGCTCACCCTGCTGCCTGCCAAAGCCTTCCACTGCTGGAACAGTCATTGCCAACTAGCAGGATTGCTTCAAGGAGGAGAAAGGCTTTGTTAGATGTTTGCTCCCCCCCTTCTCAGAAGGAAGTGTCATTTAACGACACTTCCCTGTCAGCCAGGAATGACTGGCAGGTTACTTGCATTCCTCTTGAGAGCATATTTTGTTAATATGTGCTTAAAACTTATAAAAGCCCATATGTCAAAAAAAGCTTAACAGCAGTTCTTCAAGTACAAGGACAATTTAAGGTTAACTGCTTCCTTAATGTGCAGTGGTAAAATAGATTTACATAAATAAAGTACTGTGAGTTTCAGTAGCACTCTTTCTCCTAAGGTAGTTCCACTACAGAGAAGGCACGACCTCGCTCAAGCACCCTTTGAACTAAGAGCAGAGGAAATCTCTCACACAAAATTTCCTACATTCAGCTCACTGAAAGAACTTCCTTCCTACAGCAGGGAGGAAGATCAAATATTTTGTTACAGGGTTTTGCTCAGTAATGAATAGATTTGGTGAGCAAGCACAGAAAGCTTGGCTGTAACTAGACTACACTGGTACAGCCACAAGGAAAGGAAGGAAAAACACCACAAACTTGCAGCATATGCCTCACCAGTCATCCTAAAAGAAAAGTGACCTAGAAACACTTATAAGAATTGACTCTTTACTCAAGAGCAGGGACCTCTGAAGGAGTTATCACTCTCTGAGCTAGAGAAGAGTGTCTTAGAAAAAGATCCACACAGTTGGTGGAAGTTCCACCCCATCCTCAAGTTGTTCATACATTATTTCCAGCTGAGTAGGAAGACCATGATGGGTGGGGGACCAGAGAGGACATCCAAATTTGCAGGTTTCTCATCAATTTTTCATAGAATTAATAATTTTTTAAATAAAATTAATTTTCAAATATTAATTTTCACATTAATTTCATAAAAATAATTTTTTTAATAACCTGAAGAAATCTTGGTTTGTGCTTTTGATGAAAGACTACAATATTCAAGTGCCTCAGATTACTAAAAAAAAAATAATTAAGCAAAAGTAGCATTATCCAACATAGTGAGACTAAAGTCAGGGAAGGTAAAGCAGCAGACAGAAGTGAAGATGTCATTTCAGGTTATATGGGAGAGCAGAAATAATAGCAAAGATCTTTTCAAAAAATCTCTGTCCCTATCCTGAACTCTCAATGAACCCACCTCTGCTTATTTCAAGCCAACTACTTCCTCCACTTCTAGAAACCGAGGAAAATACCATCAGCTGGCAGTTCTGAACTTCTTTCTTACTGGTTTCCATTATTAAAAAGTATATATTCCAGCAACTCTGCAATATTTTTGGTTGCATCATTTGCCTATATCTAAAAGTGCATGTGTAGGAGAAATTCCAACAGCTCTGAAAAAAGCAAAAGCCATATTCATCATTCTCTAAAGGCTCAGACATTTCAATTCAACATTTGGAATAATGAAACCTTGGCATATCACTCCTGTAAAAACTCTCCAGCTGAATTAGGGAGGGGAGCCAATGGCTTTCCATGCCTGTCAAGTCAATGCTCCTCCTGAACTGATGCACACTGATGCCATCCTCGAGAGACACGCTACCCTTCAATAGAGGAAAATTGCATTTCCATTAGGATGAACTTCCAGACTGAAGAACGTGTCTAATTTTAATTTGCTACACACAGATAATTGACTTTATACTGAAATTGCTGTCATTTAATGTTTATCATATTCAAATCTGACGAGCAACCTGAGGAGTAGGAATTACTCTGTTCAGGTTTGATTTATTTATGATATCTTTTCTCCTTACTACAAATGAAAGCAAAAAATCTTTAGCCTATTCCCTGGACACACAGTCATCTTGGAAAGGCTGTTTTATGTGTGATATATCAGGGAATTACATGTTTGTACCTCACATTTTCAATGCTATCTGCAGAGACATTACATTATTGCTGCAGCTAATGCTTTAAATGGGAATTCTATGCTGCAGGTTTTTGTTTTGCCTCTAAATTCATCCATTCTTTGGCTCTTCACTGCAGCTCACCACACTTACCTACTGCTCTGCACACATTAACAGATCTAGTCATCAGAAATCTGTACAGCATCAATCTGTGCTCCAGCACAGTCACACTCTAATATCATACAGTTCTTCCCAACACTTCAAGCAAGATCAGATGTGTTTTGATAATTCAGTTTGCTTTGTATCAGCAAGGCTTTAGTCTCCTTTCTTGAAAGCATTCAACACTAAATATACTGCTTGGCTCACGGCCACACCTTCTCATACTGCAATCCTGAGAGGGAACATGTGCACTCTAAGGATTGTGAAAAGCAACAGAAGAGAGAACAGTTGCTCTGGATCACACGTGACACACAGGAGATGATCTCTCCTTTAGATCACAGGGGGTCAGGATGAAACACTAACTTCCTTTTTCCCCATTTTGAAGTTGCATTTTGAGTCTCTTGTGCAGCCTGGGATTCATCCATAATTATATCCTACTAAAATTCCTCTATACTATCAAGCAGACCTAGTTTTCTGTTATGGGGCATGTATTATTGCCGTGCCTATTAAAATAGCTCTTGTGCTTTGAGACCAAAAGAACAGGGAGGAGGTAGAAGGCAGAACTTCTGAGAGATGTCACTAAAAGCCCTCAACTTACTGCACGGCAATTGTGAATAGCCATTATTCAAAGGTCTAGGGAGTCTCAGGTTATACATACTGTAGAAAACATACAGAATTTTGGGAATGGCAATGTGGCTCAGCACAAATTGAGAGCCACTTGGCAGTACTTCCTGCTGGAGGGCATATGTCATCACCACATGGCAACTCATGGAAGTGTGAAATAGGATCATTATAATTTCCTGCCCCCCATTCTGAAATAATGATAATGAAAACAATCTATTCCTCGCTCCTCCCAGGACCAGAAAAGCTTGAAGAGGAACAAGAAGAATATTAAAACAAAAAATACCATGAGAGTAAAATGATTTTTCAAAGTTAACTCCAAAACAGTCTACAAGCTCGAGCACTTGCAAGGTAAGTTCATTTTCAATGTAGTTATAATTAGATTCCCAGTCAAAAGAAGCAGTATTCAGAGTAGCACTCATTTGCAGCAATTGCAGCACAGTACAAAGTAGCACCTAAAGAGCCACACATTTGCCATGACCAAGCTTTCCCAGCCTTACAAAGCCCAGGAGTTTGCTACAGGCTCTTCCTTGCTTTCCAAATCATCTCCATACAGACACAGCAGACTCCTGGAGCAGGTCAAATAAGACATACAAGACTGCTGTTCTGCTAAGCTTTTGCACAGAGCTTTTAAGGGGGAAAGTAATTCACTATGCATGCAAGAAAGAACCCAATACCAGCAAACTATGTCACAGTCACTGCAGCAACTGGAAGCCAATTCTGCCACTGATGGTAGCTAGCCCTGCTCCCACACACAGAAGTGCTGAGGCACAATGCTATCCCCAAAAATGACAAAGTATATAGTGAGAGACCTTTCCTCATTGTGCAGGAGAAATGTTTGTCTCCTCTGCAAACTCAGTTGCATTGCAGCCTTCCAGGGTAGAGCCTTTCTTCAGGAGACACAGATGGAAGACATCTCATCTCACATGATTTAAGTGTCTTGGCTGGAAGGTTTTTTTGGTTTATAGCTTTAGGTTTCTGGGGGTTTCAGCACAGTCTTCTCCCATAACAGAGGAAATTTCTCAGCTACTGTGTCTGCAGGGATTTTGGTCAAAGCCAGGTCCCTCCACTGCTGCAGGCCTGATCCATGCTTGTAGCTCCCAAATTACACCACCCCTTCCCCTCCAGGCTTCTCATCTCACAAACTGACCCTAATCTGGGGCTTCACCTTCCTGAGCTGGGCCTTTTATACCAGCCCACAGCTGCACTTCATCTCACTAATGAGCAGGGCTTTCACCTGGAGCCTCCTGCCCAGGGCTGCTACAACCTCAACAGTCCAGGAAAGCTGCTGCTGCCACCTGTGAAAAGTTAGGCTGTAAAGCCTTATAAAACAGGTTATTTTAAAAGTGAGGAAGAGGAGGGTGCAGGCAGGAGTTCTCAGAGATATTAATCAATAATCCGGGAAACTTTTCTGAAGCAGGGAAGGTATGTTGTCTTTGCAATGCTGACACTGGCAGTCCAAGAGCCCTGCTAACTCCTCATGAACTGCACACACTGTACCACAGTTTCTCAGGAGGCTACAAGCACCACACTCTCAGTAATAGCCTGTCTGGTACTTTAAACGTTATGAGTTGCAGTAAATCCATCTGGCTATTTCTTTATTTCCCGGGTTAAAACATCCTTGTGGCTCTAACAGGTTGGACTTTTCGGAATTTGGGGTTTGCTGGTCCTACCCCCAGCTCCAGATGCTGCATGGGACTAATTATCTGCAGCTGCAGAACATGTTATTGGTGTCAGCTGAGGGGATGCTCACAGACACCTGGGTGCAGTGTGTCTGAGCTCCCTAAAACTATGTCCCTTCAGTGCTAGTAGCTTTTTAACTGGGGTGCTGTGAAGCTGCCATCTCTGATTTATTTATTCATATTTCCCTGCGCTGATTTCAACGCTGGAGCAGCCAATTCACAACCCAGATCACTGTGTTTCCTATCTTTATGTTTAAAACACCTTATTGAGAAGCTGAGATTCCCTTTGCCCACTGTAGCAGAGAGGAGTGACTGGAATCTGAATGACGTCCTGCTCTCCAAATGAGTGCTTCAAGTGACCGAGGTGGGACTGAATGTAAAGGAGTGGAAAATATTTCAAGGGAAAACTGAGAAAGGACTTATTTATGTCCTAGCCTGAAAAAGGAAGGAAAAAAATTCCCAACCTTCAAACCACTTTAGGGATCTGAAAATTTTTTCCTGCTCAGAACTAATTTACCTTACTGGTAGATTTCCCTGAAGGAGAATGAAGGATAAGGCAGCAAATTTCTAGAGGGAGAGAATATTGTTCCTCACAGTGGTGAAGACATAGATGAAGGACCCCAATGCCTGTCAGGAGTGCCACATACCCACCTGAATTTCTCAGATTAGATAGCTGTCCTGCATAAATGTGAGTTATCCAGAAAAGGTTTGGCTCGCTACAAAACATTCTGTGTGCTCTCTCTGGAGCCTTAAACATCATAGAATCAGAGAATGGTTTGGGTGGGAAAAGACCTCAAAGATCATCTGGTTCCAACCCTCTGCCATGGGCAAGGACACCTTCCACTAGACCAGGTTGCTCTGAGCCCCATTCAGCCTGGCTTTGAACACTTCCAGGGGTGGGGCTTCACCAGGTTCCCAGGGCAACGTGTGCCAAAGCCTCGCCGCCCTCCCAGGGAAGAATTTCTTCCTAATACCCAATATAAACCTACCCTCTGTCAGTTTAAAGCCATTTCTCCTTGTCCTATCACTACAAGCCCTTGTCAAAAGTCCCTCTCCAGGGTTCTTGTAGCCCCTTTAGGTGCTGGCAGATGGTCACCCCAGAGCTTTCTTTTCTCCAGGCTGAACAACCCCAGCTCTCTCAGCCTGTCTTCACAGGAGAGGTGCCCCAGCCCTATCAGCACGTTCTTTATTTCCGATCTTTTAAGATGTGTTTTATTGAAATCAACGTGTCCTCATTACTTTAATCCATCACCGTTTTTTTTAGATTCTTGTTCCCAGTGTTAAACAGAGTACTCAGCTTCTGTAGGAAAAAATGTGATTACATGCCATAAAGTCACAAAGTATTTTCATCTGGAATATAAATGGAAGTAACCTTTCCAAACAGAATATATTAACATATGCTGGAGAATCCATTGGTTATTCTGAGACCTCTTTCTTTCAGTCTTTAATCACTAAAGCCATCATTTTAGAGTCAGTTTTATAAATGACAAAAGGACCAACAGCTCTCTTGAGAATGTGGAATTTTTTCCTCAATTTTTTCCTGGGCAAGCTCTCACAAATGTGCTATATTCTAGTAATTAATTTTTAAACATTCTCATTTTCTAAAATGATAAACAAAGCTGATTCTTCAGAATTCTATTAAGCTCCTTGCAAATGAAATAATCCTCATCTAAGAAGTACAAATATGCAGATGGCTTCACCCTATTATGTCTTATTCTTTTAAGCAGAAGGAAATTAGAAGGAACTAGAAACTAGCAAATATCCCCAGGCAAGATTTGCAAGACCCTGAAGAAAACGAAGAAGCACATCTGTTGCTCTTCTTCTCTTATGATATGGAGAACAAAACTGATACAATACACCTAAAAAGGGGTCATGTAAGGAGAAAGGAAACTAAGTGAGTTGTCAAACGCTTGGGAGAGCTGTATCATTATATTTTCTCAAAGACCAAATCTCTCTGATCTATCATAAATCAATGAAGTTCATGCTCCTGGCTTTAGGAGAAGATGCAAAACTAAGGATTTCAGTGGCTATATATGCTTTTTTTTATATGCTTGCTTGTGGAGCAAGTGAATATGAGGGATTCTTGAGTTGTGAAGTATGTGTGAAACCACTTACTGGATGTTAGTCATAGATTCTGACATTTAGTCTAATGATTAAAGAAAAAATTACAGCGAATAAGATTAATAAGACATAAGGAATTAGAATTTTCTTAGTTTTGTTAGGTAAAGAATGATTCTAAATGAAGGTCTGGGTTATATTCACCAGAACTAGAGCCAGAGTTTGGATATTTGAGAGATAGTGGCTTAAATAATTTTTTTAAAAAGCACACAAACCAAGGGAGATCAGAAAGGTTCTTCAGGATTGCAAGCAAATTCACAAGGAAGGCACAGCTCACAGGTAACAGCTCAGAGATGTCTCTAATGGCTGAATAAAACAAACCTGATGAGACAGGAAGATGCAGAATTGGGTTCTTCTCTCTCCACACAAGAGTAAAACACAGTTTGTGAATTGTCTAACACATGCTACAGAAAAGTCAGCACTGAATGAAGTTGTGGGACAATTCTGCACTGAGGGCACAGGGTCAGCAGATCAGAGGTAATGAAGTTGTGATCTAAGGACCTCGTATGGGAAAAGGTGGCAGGAGAGGTGCCTCTCACTTCCATCAGTGCTGCTGTGTCCCACATAGGCTCTCAGTCTTGAGGAACCACAACTGGGAAAGATGGAGTCCCTGGATATCATGGCCTCTCAGTGGGATATTTTAGAGGAAGAAAGATTGCATAATGATGGTGATGTTCCTACAGTAATTGCCCAGCTTAACTTGGAGAGAACCCCTTCACATCAGCACCTCTCCTTGTGGTCAGCTTGATAATCAAAACTGGCTTAGGGGAGGGTTGTTCCCGTTCTGGACCCTACTGTCTTTGTACAGGTCAGAGAGAGGAGTTCTTGGAATTGCCCTTGATTTTACCCAATGCTCAGCACTGCAGTGTTCACACTGAGGTTTCGTCATTCAGATTACACCATCATCCTCCTCACTGTGGGGAGGATCTACAACAATCTGAACCATAAGGTCATGGTCAGCGAGTGCAAATCATTGTCCAGCCTTACCTCATGCTGTATCTTGAACACATGGAAGAGAGCTCAGTTGTCTAAGAGCACATCCATATCTGTAGTCAGGACATTCCAAATGTTTTATTTTCAGAGTCACAAATTGCCCAACATGTAATCAATGTAACTTGCCTGCCCCAGTTTATCTTGCATAATGTAATAAGCATTAACTACCCTTGGTTATTACTATGAAATTGCACTCAACTTGGTTTGACACTGCACTAGCTCTCTGCTTCCCTCCCAGCAATAGCACACAGTACAGATAAAGTCTGATGTGGAACAGAAATCTATGTGCTCATATAGATCCAGGCAGAGGTATTATTTCCTGTATAAAAAGTAATGAATGCAATAATCACAGACAGCATTCACCACTAGAAAGAACAGAGGCTCATTGACCTAGCAATAAGCCCAAGGCAGGGCTTTATTTCACTAATCATTTTAATGGAGAAAAGAAACCTTGCATGGCACAATGAGGAATAAAAGCTAAATAACCAAGTATGTTTGTGCCCTCACCTTTTATCATCTTTGTGCAACTTCCATTCTGTATTTATTCAGCTGATATTTAAACGGCTGAAGACTATAACAAGGGGAAGCCTTCTAATTGTGTAGGCCATCTTTTCTCTATTGAAAAGCTGAGCTTTTCCAGTATTTTGTCTTTTTTGCTGTAGGAGTATGCTGTAGGTATGCATATCTAAAGTGCAACAGAAACATACCTGAAGACTGAAACTATATTTATACCCAACTCCACATCTGAGCTGGACCTACACAACAAACATTTTGCTGGAGCACAGTCTCAGTTTTCTGGAGAGATGGTTCTTGCAGTCTGGCAATAGGTGTTAGTACCCAGTGCCCTTTTAGCAATGGATGCAGAAAAAGCAACGGCTTATTTGTGAAACAGTCATCTATTCCATATATTTAACACACAGCAGGCAGAGCTGGAACCAGTTTTCAAGGACCAGAAGCAGAGATTTTCATCTAATATTTTATATTCTTATTGTAATACCTAGTGCTTGATTTTCAAAGCCTGATTTCCCCCACTCCCACTGTTGCAGGATTAGGAGGCAGGAGACCTGACTCACTGCTGAAGCATCTGTGAGTGCTGCTGGAACATCCTGCCTGGGCATCCCAGTCTCTCCAAGGGAGAGACTTCCACCTTGCTTGGTGAGCTGTCAGTCAGGAATGCTGAAACAGCTGCTCTCCTACCTGGCAAAACTTCCCTGATTTGGACAAAGGGAAAAAGCATCAAAGGAAGTCAGCTTGAAGAGCACTGTGAGACCACAGTTCTGGGATCACAGGATCAAAGTGTCAAGACATTTATTTAGGCACCTGAAAATGCAAATAGGTGCTTATTAGATGTTTTAGAGTATGTAATTCTGTAATTTTAATTAAAACCCTTGCTTGCCTAAATCCTTCTAGAAATTCTATCTCTTAAGCAGTGAAATATCTCTGAACTTTGGCCTTCATTGCTCCAGAGAGCTGATTTATAAAGATAGCAGCAGCCTACTCATATTTTAAGGAAGATTAGGAAAATGTCAGTGTGGGACAGCAGAGGAGGCAGCTAAGCTGGTGATCACCACTGGGTCAACCAAGTCCTAGAAGCTCCTTACTCTCTTATAAAGAAAAGAAAAAAAGGAAAAGGAAGCAAATAAGGATAAGTTAGTTCTCTAATGCAGCTACCAGTATGGGCAAATAGCTGTATTCAGGATTAAGCAATTAAATTTATTGAATGTTCATGTTTGATGAAGTACAGGATAAATCTCTTCTGGTTTTATTTAGTTTTGTTTTACAGAGCTTGTTTCAGAGCTGAACATGAGCAGTTAAAGCAGGTCTTTCCTGGACCTTCTCTTATGCCAGAAAGGACAGTCACTTGTACTCCACAATTGCACCAAGCCTCCCCAAAGATAGCAGTACATACAGCTGGAGTGCAGAAAAGAAAAGAAACACCATTTCTGATTTTAAATGCACAAGAAAATTGGGTGTGGAATGGAGCACATGAACGTGCTTCCTAATGACTGCTGTAGAAAACACCTTAATGCAGAAAACACCTGAGACCATTGAAACAAAATATTTCCTTTTCATGTCTTTTACTTAAGCCCCTATTAGTTTCTTTTGTGCCTGAGAGTAGGAAGGCTTGGAGAGGGAATTTGTTGCTGTTTTACCACAACCCTATGCCTAAAAAAAGTAGCTAGACTCAGTGTGACGGGAGAGCTGTGAAGAAACTAGTCTTCGTGATGGGGATTTAATGATTCTAGTATTGACAAAAATGAGAATTAAAGGAGGAATCAACCTGCTGACTTCCACAGGCAGTAAAAAACAAGTTTATCTTTCACTGTGTATTGAGTTCGTAGCTATGATAAATTCAATAATGGTCCGGTGGGTGTTTAGTGCTTTATGATAATATATCATTTGGCTTCAAGTAATCATGGTCTTGGGCTATGAAGGTAACAAATAAGACTTCAGACAGCATCTTGTTGCTAAACTCAAATATTCCCAGAAAGATGGTGGGAGACAAGGGGGGAGAACAAGCAAAAAGTGATATTTAAAGCAAACAGAGTAAATAATTATTCCCAGCAATAGCAAACAGTTAAAAGTGATAATGGAAGTTACTGGAGTAAAGCAACAACATATCAAATATAGACAGAAAGCAATTACAAAAGGTATAATAGAAAATTGAAAGGACAAGGTAGCTGATGTAAAAAGCTCACAAAAGCTCTGTAAACATTCAATGGGGAAAAGTTGCTAATAATAATCCATGAAGGCTCAGGGAATGCTAATCAGGGCAGAGCTGCTCTTCATTTGTATGAGGACACATGGGCCTGTTCCAGGTTTAAATAAATGACTAAATGACAGAGATTAAACTCATTGGTGTTCCTTTAAAAGTCAAAAAAAAAAAAAAAAAAAGAGTTCTGGCATCAGTCAATAATGCACCAGAAACAGATTTACTGGATTTTCAGAGACTTTCAGGGATTTTCTAAAGCCACCAATCCATCTGCAAGGAAAACATGACTTACCACACATAACATGAACCCCACCATTGGGTGTGATTTGAGCCAATGATGTTGTGCTCAGCTCAGAAAATTTCCTGCCTTTCAGGCCTTTTCCACATCACTCATTTCACTGCATCTACCTTTGCAAGAAGCCCAATTTAAATTACTTTCAGACTGCACAAAAATAGAAATACAGATGCTGTACAAAGCAGGGAACACTGAATAGCAGGAAAATTAGACACCAATCATCTCAGGGTTCAACTCCACATTCAGCCTCAGCTTTTCTGGACACGACAGTTTACTCAGAAGTCCAGCAGGATTTTTAAAGCCACCTTACTTTCAAAATCCTCACTGCTTGGGCTACGAATTCATGTTTCCTTAGCACGGGGCTCAGTAGGGTACTCATTAAAATTTCTAATTCTACAGAGGAACTGTAGAATATCTGAGGAACAAAATTCACATAAAGAACAAGAGCAGCAGGAATCAAACTGCTGTCTCAGATGGGCCATGCTGAAGGCCCACAGTGTTGCTTTGTTGCCTATTTATTTTCACAGTATGGCCACATTTGCTGATAGAAAGCAAAGTCTGTAAGGATAACACCATAGTACTGAAGTGCTGAATCAGGGGATGGCACATTTGCTGTCAGACCTGACTGACTTCAGTTTCATTTCTTTCTTCCCTTGGTGAGTTAGAGAAGTTGGCAAGGTTCATAGCTGTTCTGCTGAGTAAAAAGTAACCTGGTAGGAGGTGGGGAACTTCAGTCAGTATATCAGCACATAAAGAAGACTGATTTTAGAGATTTCCCCCTGAAATCCCACACTCCATAGGAAGGGAAGCACTGAGCCTGTTGGCATGTTGGGCACTGCACCCCATTCAGCCCCAAAGAGATCCATAGACCCACTCTCACACTATCTTTTTCCCTCTAATTCTCTTAAAACAAACAAATGAACACTTAGCCCCCAAGAATATGATTCATACAACTATGTATGTTGCATTATATAGTGCAACTCAGCAAATACTAAAATGTAGATTTGAACAATAAGCAAAACTAAGATGAATTAACTATGAAGAAACTTTTGCTTCTCCACCTTACTGAGAATATCTATTTCTTTAAGTATTTGTTTTCTTGCTTTGAAGCACATTTGTTTTTTTAAATTGCTGCATCTTTATTTAACAACATTGTTGCTTATGCATCAAAACCACTTGTTCTTGGAATGTGACACCATCTAATAAAGATGATGCTTCAGAAATTAAGCTGAACCATCTATAAAGAAATTGCAAAATTCAATATTAATGGTCCATTTCATTCTTAAACCATAGAATTCTGTGCATCACTGATGAATCAACCAAATATACCTAAAATTCATTGTTGCTTGGGGTAGAAAAATAAGTAGCATGCAATGCCATCTTTATCCAGAGGGCCTTACTCTAATTTACCACGGAATTCAGCCATTTGCCCATATTTAGCTCACCAACCAAAGAATTAATAATTTTTTCACTATTGTGCCTGCAAAAAAAGAACAGTAAACACTGAGCCTTGAAAGTTTTCCAGTAAGAGTCAATATATTAAAAATGTTAGTCCCATCCTGCATTTATTCTCTGTATTAACATAAATTAAAGATGCAACAAGCAGCTTTAAATGACATTTTCAACAGGAAATACTGAAAAGACCAGTCCACCAGTACTGAGGTCTTAGTTTTAAGAGCACAGAATCAAACCTGAGGTACGCAGAGCAAATGGCACCTAAATATCCAACTCCCAAGAGTACAGAAGGAAATCCTAACCCACCATTTCTGCACAGTGACACAGTCACGCTGCACAAAGATGCTCTGGAGCCCCATGCTTGGTTACACCAGCACAGCAGAGCTGTCACACCCAGGGCTGTGGGGGCTGCAGAGGTACAGGTACCACCTGGGTACCTGAGATGAGCAGCTGCAGGCAGGATTTGCCCCTGCAGACTCCCACATCCATACAAACACTCCCCACTGCCTGGTCAGACAGCTCCTGGCTCACAGACCTCAGTCTGGGCTCACTTCCTGCACGTGGCTCTGGGGATTTCACAGACCACACTGATTGTTGTGCTTGTGCCTGTGTTATCTGATTATTGGTTTCTACACATATTTGGGGATATTGATTTCTTGGCATTTAGTTCTGCTTTAGAAAATCATCTCACGCTTTAGTTTTCCCCAAGTTCTCAAAGAGCACCACGACTCCTCTGCCAAGTGGGAAACTTCAATCTATAGTTTTTGTTAGGAATAAACACTTCAAAAGCAGAATAAACCTCAAAATATGGGACTGGAAGCAAGTAGGTCACGAGTGTGCTGCAGAAGGCAAAGAAATGACAATTTTGAGAAGAGATGCTGGGCAAATCCCAGCTTTAGAAGCAAGCATTAAATTAGCAAGAATTAGCAGTTTTCTCTTTTCTTTTTTTTTGTTTTCTTTTTATTAACAGCATTTTCAATGCTTAAGGTCAATCATCAGCAAGTCTCACAGTTCAGAGATCAGAATACCTGGTACTCTTTCAAGGCACATGGACATGTGCATTTCTTCCTCATACATTCCCCCAGAGCAGCAGTAGCTTTTTTAACATTCACCAGCTAAAGATGTATTGAAAATGTACAATTTATTATAAGTCTTACAACACCTTGTTTTTTTCCCCATATATTTCATCACAGCAATATAAAATTCCAGGTCTTTAAATAGAGAGCATAATTTATTAGAGCTGCATCTCAAACTCTATACAGACACACTTTTCAACACTCTTCATTCTTATTATGATCTTGACAAAATTTCCCTCTGAGAGACTGGAAGAATGACCAAATGAAATTTTAATTATTTAGGCCCAAACTATTGCAAAGTGCCAACAAAACGAGCATAAAACCTTTAGCATCCAAATTTCTAAGAATGGTAGGGTTTGTAAGCTTAAATATTTAAACGTAAAGGGACTTTATTTCAAGTACTGTAAAAGAGAAACATTGCCACTTACTGGCAGTACCAATGTCCTTGCAATATTTGTAGGCATTTATGTACATCTTTCAAATGCTCTGTTAACCTTTATAGTATTTGTCAATAAAAAGCCCCATTAATATTTAAACTGTGTATGTCCAACTACCTACTTCAAGCAAGAATCAAAAAATAGCCTGTAAGAAACAGTTATTTATTACAGACTACACTGTTGGGACTGTACACATTGGAGATTTCAAAAAGCTCACATTTCTTATAGTAAAAAAAAAAAAACCAAAAGGCAAAAAAAGGTAAAAAAAGATAGAAATAAATCAGTCATGAATTGGCAAAAAGGCTGTGCATGGCCTGGGCAGGAGATGTGACCATCGTGGGCAAATGGGTATCACCAACACCACAGTACAGCTTTGGAAGGAACAGTGCAGCCAGCTGGAGCCACCTCAGGAATACCAGAGGTCTAAAAAGAGATCACACTGAAACTGAAATTTAAACACTGCTTTTGCAACAGGATCATCAGAACTTACCTGATCATTAACAACTAACCTTACCTGACATTGAGAATTTGTCTTCATTGGGCAAAAACTTAATCAGAGATAACAATCACTGGACAAGAACTGAAATCACAGCTGTGCAGATGACACTCTTCAGTCAGGCTGCTGAACTGGAAGTGACAATGACATAATTCACCAGCCCAGCTATGTCCCCTGAAACTTTGTTTCAAGCACCACTGATTTAGTAGAATCCCTATGTGCTGCTTCTGTATAATGGGTATTTCAAAAGGTAAGGAAAAATAATCCCAAAATGTAGAGACTGAGAGTGAAATCAAGTAGTCTATTACCATTGCTTTTACAAATCATTAATGAGGACAGCATGACCTGTTCCACTGAAAAAATAAAGCATTAATTGTCTTCAAGTACGGGAGATGCACTCACAGTTACAGCAGAGGCATTCATTTCATCACTTTACAACAAGGAAATCTATAGACTCCACAGAAAATTTACAACCAAAATGGAGCTAGTGTGACAAACGGTGCTCGTGTAGCAAAAACAAAAATGTCAAGTCTGCAAATTCAACAAAAAAAATGTATTTCAGTGGCTTTGCTCCCTCAGGCTCCAGTTTGACAGAGCACCACCTCATACAATCATTCCTTTCACCTCACGTCCGTCTTGTCTTCTGTTTTTTCGACTGTCTCTTGGCATCCTCTGAGCCACCAGTGTCAGAACCTGCCTGGCCAAGAGCACGGACTCCCTGCAGTCGAGTTGTCAGCTGGAGCAATAAGGGAATGAGCTGGGGGGAAAAAAAAGGGCAGCGAGTTGTGGTTACAGTGGTAGGTAAGGTCTGAACAATAATGTTCTCTAGAACATTTGTGCAGCGCCTCACAAACAGAATCTATTGCATAAATGGCACATCTACTAAGATATCAGAATAAGGCAGCAAATCTTGGAGGAATTAAAACCAAACTTCTGGAAATTCCTGATAATTCAAACCTGAAGTGATTGTCAGTCACCTTTTTTCCTGCAGTCACCTAGCCAAGAACAGTAGTTGAGTCCTGAGTCTAGAAATTACTGCTATTTTCAGAGGAGACAGTTCCAGTGGCACTGTAGAAAAACCTGGCAAATCTAATGTTGAGTGCTGTCTTACCCATGTTTGAGAGGAAATCAAACTGCACAGACACATCAGAATAGACTAGAAGAGCACAGCTTGTTAACAAAGAGGGGGGTATAGAGCAGGTATCTGTATTCCTCTTCAGAGCTTTGGACTAGGGAGGGTGTAAAGCTAAAGAGACCAGACTCGAGGACTTGCAAGACTTTTTCCAGTCTGATCATTCCTGAAGCCAATAAAATAATTATTATTTTTATTCCTATTATCATGGAGTCTGGTTATCTGAATTTGAATAATGTTGTATTTTTTCTCAGATCCACCAAATGAGAAGCCAAAATTCAGCCACAGTACCAGAACTCAGCTTCACACTAAGTTTTTTTAAAGGAAAGTAACTGTCCAAAACATAGCTATGTTGTGACTTTTCTTAAAATAAGTCACAAAAGGTGACTGTCACTGCTTCTCTTTTTGGATAAAAACCCAACAAACCCCCACTTAACAGAGTACAACATATTCACTCATAGGACAATAGTATTTGGATAAGAGCAAAAAAACCCATGCCCTACCTTATCATGGTTGTAACCAGCCAACAACAGGAGCAGTGTCAGTGGTAATGCAATATAAGATCCTTGGGCAATGTCTTGTTCAGGCAGCTTTCTCTGAAAACACAGCAGACCACAGATTTTATTTTGTTTTTAAACAGTCCACTGTGAAATCCCTCAGCTCTAAGCAACATCAGCAATAGGATCACGTGGCATGTCCAGCCCATCCCATCTGACTTGCTTCCAAGTGCTGCTCTAAGATTTACTTTACCTTCCCCTTCAAAGCAAGTCCTCTGGATGAGATTCACTCATGTATTACCTTCTGCCTGGGGTTTGCTGTTTTGTAAAGCTAATTCACTGATGGTCAGTCTCCACTTCACAGTCAGCCTGGTGTGCTTTGATTTACCTGTCACCTGCTGCCCAAACCTCTATGATCCCAAGGATACCACTACAGCAACCATACTAGCACAAAATCTTTCAGGCACATCTGCATCCTTCATTTCTAACTCCTGTTTCATGTTTCCCTCATGTTCCACTGGCATCTGAACATGCAGCGAAGAAGAAGAGAAACAGATCATTCAAGTGTTACAGAATGAACACCTCACTAAATTGACTGTCCTGTTCAGAACACACCTTCTCTCTCTTGAGGGACAAATTTCCTCTGATGCTGGTTTGAAATCCCTCTGTTTTACCCTCTACCTCAGCTCCAATAACTAAAGCTCTCTTTTTGGCCTTGTGACACTTCTTTCATGTACACAAAAGTCTTTAAAGGGATTCAGACAACAATCCTTATCTTTCTCCTTCACTCTCCAGTTACTGCCACCTTTCAGTGAGTGTCACAGCTACAATCCTTCCTGACCTCCTTACCTGCACCCCACAACATGTCAGGTTACCAGGTAACATCCCTGCCTGAGGCCTTAAATGTGGCCAAATCCAAATTCATTGTCACTTTTTAATGCCCCTCATAAACCCCTTTATATTTACACTTATAGAAAGTTTGGCCAAGAGCACAAAATATATGCAAGCTGTACCACCAGATATTGCTCCCAAGGTGAATACTGAAGTATTTTGTACTTACAGTGGGACTGAAAACCAGTGTAATGTGTTTGTGATATCCAATGGCAGTGAAAGAAACTTGAGGCAGGGTGTAGTCATACTGTGATTTAGACAATGTAGAATCCAGGAGCACCACGTAATTCTGTGGATAAAAAAAAATACACTCAGGTTGCAGCATCGGGAGCAGTCTGAGAAGAAAACCACACTTAAAGGCAAAAGTCAGTTAAACAGGATTCAAATCTTCCAAGACATGAGTTAGCCCAGCAAGAATACAGCCCTGCAGGCACACCAGAAATAACACTTCATGGTCCTTAGGGAAAAAACCCGAAATGAGCTAAGCTAATTTTTTAGGAGTGTTCTTACCTCTCCATCTCGGAGCAGTGGTGGGAAATGGAAAAACAAGGATAGGCCTAAGTTGACTGTATGAATTGGGTTGTCAAGGTTTTCACTTTTATAGAGCTTCACCTGTAAGTGAAAGAAGAAAGTACAAACCAGGTACTTCTGAGCCTGCACCACAATAGATAACTTAGACATCCCACATCTTTCAGGATAAAAGCACTTCAAAATTCATCACGTGTTTATATAAACAGAAAGTTGTCAAGTAGGACACCTGGAAGTGTTCTAATCTGGGATGTAAAAAGTCACAGAAACAGTCTTTTTATAGAACTTGAAATATTTAGGAACAACTGATGCCTGACATTTTCACATATCTAGTGTGATATGTAAAGTAGTCTGTGCTGTGGATCACAAAACCGCTCACTTGTGTCTGTCTCAGATCTCAGCACATAAAAATTTCTGCTTTGAAAGGCAGGGTGATGATATGGACCCACCAACAGCACTCGTGCATTTATGTGCAACACAAGATCCTACCTAATATTGAACAGGCACAGGCTTGGATAACTTACATATAATCAAATTCTGATATCGGTTCCTACTGCCTTAAGACTGAACTGCAAGGGTCTAAATTTCCCCAAAAATATGGGAAACGTGCTCAGGGGCTCTTCAGTAAGGTGATACATTTTCCCTTCACACCTGCTCTAAGCATTGGATCCTTTGGATGTCTCCCAAAAAACCCAACAGCTTAGCAATGAGATCTTGGCAGGTGAGATGCATAACAGACTAGTCTGAAAGAAATCCAGGCACTGCATTTATATTTGTAGATAACATTTCAAGGAGCTTTTAAATACGAGAAATGATACTATAACTCCTACCCCACTAACACCTCCTGCAGACACTTCCAGCATTTACACCCTAAGCCAAAAGGATTACAGGTGTTTAGCAATTTTTTTGGATCCCAGTAGAGTCTTCTGAATTTTGGAAATTTCAGCTTTATTACTGGCCTTATATTGTCTTTTATAACTGTACTTTTAAATTCACATGTCCTATGGTATTACTGCATTCATTTGGCATCTTCTTGCTATCAGACATCCAGGTCAAAAATTCCAGGTGTTTCAGGAATTAGTACAGTTCTCTGATAAAAAGGACTCATTTCACCCTTGGTGTTTTGATACCTGTACATACAGACCATCCCTCATCAGGGAAGCAGATCCCAAAATTTACGGCCAACCAAGTATTTCTTAAACATATTTCCATGAAAAATGGAAATATTAAAGCAAAGCTGTCAGGAACACTGCAATCTTAATTCTATCTGGAATTCAAATTCACCTTCATTAAAGTATTAGTTCTAATTTGAATTAAATGTGTTCTCTGGCCGCTGAACAATTTCCAGTGATCCTGCAAAACACCCAAAGTGAAAGCAGTAACAAATACACTTGGCAAAGATGAAAGGCTTGAACTTACACATAATGTGGAGAGATATTCAGAAGATGTAATTACATTTCCACTTAAATCAAACTGATTAATTTGCCGGAACGCTATGATATTTACATCATCAATGTCACTGTTCCCAACCTGCAATGTAAAAAACAGTCACGTTTTCACCAACAGAGGAACAGTTAACAGAGGACAGTAACACACCTGTCAACACAACACAAATATTGCTTATCATTTTAAATAAAAAGTGAATTTTGTTCTATAGGAACCACATGGAAATTTGAAGGCTTTCCAATTTCAAGTATTTGTCCTCCAGAGTGCACAGCTTCCAATTGCAGACATTATCAGCACAAGGCTCATGGCATCAAGCTAAACTAAAAACGGAAGTATCAAAGGCACACACTATTCTGGAAGAGGCTGAGGTACACACAGAGCTGCCTGATCTCAGAACACTGGTCTCAGTATTTTGCATCTGTGCTGAGAGATGCATATTACTGTGCTAGGATGTTTATTCACTTGATTAATGAGGAATATGCTCATATCATAATATAACCTACTTTAAAAAATACATAACTTTATATTCTTCAGAAGTGTTTAAAACACAAAACATTTGTGTTTCTAAACCTTAACTCTGATCAGATCAGAGTAAGGAAAGACATTTACTCAAACAATAACTATAGTAACAGACAGGTTATGGTTAGGTCAAGGGCCACAGTCTGGTGCCACTGAGGCTGTACATTTTTCCTGCAGTTGTCTCAAAAACTTCCCTCTCCAGGAGACAATGGCAGGCTCGCCAGGGTAGGATTAGCAAAGGCTACTGCGAATAGCTGTCACTTGAACCTTCATCTTCTGGAATGTGGGTATCCATTCTCTTCCCCTTCCCAACCAGCAAGAAGACACTAAGGACTTGAAAGATTTTTGCCCTTCTGTTTTGCTGCAAAGGAGGGCTCTCTGACCAGGCAGGTGTCTGAGCTCAAATAATGACCATCTCCCACTGAAAAGCTCTGGACAACTAACAAGGCTAATTAACCTTTGTTGGATGTCAAGAGAGAAATGCAAGGCAGCTAATCTGGATCTGTAAGGATGGAGGAATATTTAACAAGATTCCATCAGTTTTCAATTCAAAGGTATTATTAATTTTATAAAGACTTGCTAGTCTGAATGACAGTTTCACCCACACCAAGACTGCAGGATTTGGATCAAATAAAATGTAAAAATGTATCAATCTGTAACTAAATACAAAGATAGGATAATATGGCAATTTATGACATCTTCAAGTCAACTACTGCTTTGTTCCACGTCATTAAGAAATGTTGAAAGGTATTCTATATATATATTCTCTTGTTTCTGGATGTATAGTTTTTATGATTGTGAAAGAATCCTTTTCACCTGTTTACTGTTTGGGCTTTATCTCACTTTTTATTTTGAGCTATGGTGCTGAAACACAATATGGGGCCCATATTTAGGGAGCTAACTTGATGAAAGGCACTTGTCTAAACAGAATGCATTCACTACATTGCTGATGACAGAACAGGCATAATGCCTAGACAGATGCATTTCATATTTAAGTGATACTACAAAAAAAAAAATTACCTCAATGGCCCGATGCTGTGGTAAAGCTCTTTCAATGTGATCGTTGCCTTCAGCTTTGAGTTGGACATGATACACACAACCAGGCTAAAAGCAACATTCAGATGATAAATCCCAACACTGAATAATACATACTTTAATTTTAGACAGCAGTAACAGAATTTTCTAACATTCCATTTAAGATACGCAACCCCAGAAGATTTAACTCTATGCAGTTAAAAGTTTTCTTAATCCCAAATAGAAAATTTAACTCAATAGCACTATTAGGGGTGTTTACTGTCAGCAAATAAGAAAGGGCTATCACAGGACTTGCACTGGTTTGTTACATCGCAGTATTAAAAGAAATCAGCTTCTGTGAAGTTTTCTAGTTAGAAAGAAAACACACAACAGGATTAAACATTTGCTTCCTGCTTCAGCAAATTGCTTATTCCATACATAATGGTCCTGTAAATTCAGCTTCCATATTTCCTGCAGAACAGCTTCCTTCACATACATGCTGTGCAATCAACACCATACACACACCCAACACCCTGCTAAAAATAGGCTGGCAGCATTTTCACAAGGGAAACTAAATGCTTCCCCAAATTCTTCTGCCTAATAAAATTCCCTGCTCTATCACCTGAACACCTGTCAGACACACTGAGTACTGACCAGGGGCTCGGATCATGTCCTATGAGCTGCTCAGTGTCTGTGGGAGGCCACCACAGTTTGCTGCCATTATGTTCCACAGACTCATATGAGTTTTTCCCCCTTTTACTAGACTGAATGTTCTCTACGTGACACTGTTTCCTCACACACAAAGACTCAATGGAATCTGAGCTAGTAAATGTGATGGGAAAACAGAAATCAGTAACTAATTAACAGAACACATTTTATCAAGTAAAGGACAGAGAGTGTTCTAATCCTTACCCGAAGGCCACGTAGCCTGAATTTGCCCTCTTCATCTGTTATCGTGTCTTCTCCATAGATGCTACAATCCTTCTGCCCCACAGCTTCCACTGAGACTCCCTGCTCAGGCTCTCCATTTAAAGAAGAAACTGTGCCATAACAGCTACAGGTATAAACAGAACCAGTTGCTACAGATGTGCAGATGATGTTTTAATGCACATTTTAAAGACATTTTATAGTTATAACTGATGGGAAAAGTGCTTAATGTATTTAGCATAGCACAGAGAGGAAAAGGGGAATTCATAATGTGTATGTAAAACAGTTTAAATCATTAGCATTCACTGCAGTTTAGAGCACAACTTTAGGAATCCAAGTTCCCTAACCTCCATGAACAGCAACTCTTTCTTACCCATGAGGGCAAGGAAAGGGAGGATCTGGAAGTCAGATATTCGAATTGGTCTACCATACCTAGAATAGTCCTCTCCCCTCCCACTGGATGCAGCACAAGCCACTGACACAGTGCTTTCATAGCAATATTTCTCTCTGTAGCCCTGCCAGCTGGGCTTAGCTATATAGCCACATCCATGAAAAAAGGCTAATAAAAGTACTTATCCACAGCATAATAAAGTAAAATTGTGCCTTTGAAAGTCTCCTCCAAACCTGCAGAACAGAGGTGTGCTACAAAAAACCCACACATTTGGCATAATCCCTCCTGATACAGCCCGTAGCATTTTGCATGGCATTCCAGCTCTACTGACCTGTAAGCTGTTCTGTACCCAGTTATCCGAATTTTAAGATTTTGTCCTTCCTGCACTTCAATCATTTGTGATGATGGTTCAAAGCGAAATTCTTTCATCATGGGTTTAAAATAATACTGCCCTGGGCTCTGCAAAGAGGCACAAAACAAGCTGTTTACTCACAGTGATGCAAAATTTCACCAACTGCAAACAAATAGGCTTTGCAAGAGCTCCCTGAGGAGCTGAAGTTCTCTGTTCCAATCACAGGTTAAACTGGTCGGAAAATGTGAGCACTGAAAAGCAGGGAGCACATTGGACAATAAACCAATGGAACTCCACCAGGTGACAAAGTCTGAAGAGAGAAAGGAAACTACAGCCCTAAAACCTTATCACAAGGCCTCAAGGACAGGAAAGTGACCACTAAAGAAGGATGTCTGCAAGGAAACTGTTCAGGCATGTCTACACACATATACAGATCAATAATCTAATTAGATTTCCTTGCTCTAAAGACTCTCAAATGATCATCAACAAATTGGTTTGCTTCATGTTTACAGACTGCAAATTAGTAACTGAGATCAATCAACATCATCTGCTACCTGTCGGGGAGAAATCTCTTGCCATGTAAGATTTCACATCTTTCACTTGCTAAGAGTTCAAGTGCTGTCCACTCTCAGGGAACTACATCTCCACTGTGAGCTCAAAGGAGACCTGCCACTCAGGAGAGTTGACAGCATCTGTATTTGGGAGGGAAAAGTAGCACAGCATCACATGTGCAGCCACATCCAGAAGAATCAATTCCAACTTACCAGATTGGAAAAAGTCAGCATGCCATTATCCTGGGTAAGGAGGTTGGACCGAAATACCCCTCCACTGAGAGACAAGAGAACTCCAGCAAGAGCCTGGTCATCCTCTGATTTGATCTGGTTTTGCAAAATCAGTAATGGTAAGTGTAAGTGAGGGTTGCTTTATGAGGAAGGGTTCAATTCAGAAGCTCCTTGCAGCATGCACAGATGGGCTGGCTCTGAGCACTCAGCTGTAGGCAGAACTAACATCTGCAGTGCATCCCCTCTGGCCAGACCACAGGACTGCAGAACCTTCTGCTCTCAACACCTGGGCACTCCGTGTGCCACCACAGCAGTCATTCTCTGTCACTTCAGGCCAGGGGGCCAGAACAAAGTATCCCAAAGACTGGAACCAGGCAGTAGTTGGACCAGACTGCACATGAAAATATCACCTTGAGGGATAAAAGTCATTAAAAGAAGGTGGTCCAACTCTACAAAAGCAAATAAAGCCAGTCTTTTGGACTGCAGGCTCTAACTTTCATTCTGTAAGCCTTGAAAATTATTTTCCACATGTCAAGTCGTAGTCTACAACTGAGCTCATCCACTGAGACTTGTTTCCCCATGACAAAAATTATTATCCAAATAAAAATAAGTTATCCCCAAATCCCACACCCCTTTGTCTTTTGCTGGAAGACATGGGTTAACTTTCTTGCCTGTCCAGCCCTAACTGCACACACTATTCATTCAGAACCCAAAGTGTTTAGCACATTACCTCAAAGGTCACCCCAGCAAGAGCAAAAGCTTTGAAGTCTCCAACTGTTCCTTCTACTGCAGTCAAAACAAAACCTTCCTTCTGAGCAGTAACTGTATATTCCAAGTCACTGTGGAGTGGCCCAACACTTCATATAAAGGGAAAGCAGAACTTGTTTTAAAAAAAACACTTGCATATCACATACATGTTGTCAAGTTATCACTGTGTTTTAACTAAAGAATCCAAAAGATCAAAAGAATTCTGTTATTTACCTGTAGGCACCTTTTTCATCGGTGAAAACTGTGATGAGTGGGGAAGTTGCCCCCTTTTCACTAATGACAATCTCAACACCTTCCAACTCAGGATGAATTCGACCTTCCAGAAATAAGCCTGCTTTTCCATGAATCTCTATCAGCTTTCCAGGACAACTCTCTGGGTCATTGCAAAGGGGATTTAAGACAAACAAGAAAGTCAAAAACACACACTGGCTTACAGCAGGAGTTTAACTACTTCCAAAGTGATCAGTGGATGTCCTTTTACCTTAGGATAAGAGAGCAACCCACACAATTTTACGGCCTCTCAACAGATCTTAAAACATCTAAACATTGCCAAAATCAGTAACAAAATAGTTTCAAAGCTATAAGCACACCTCCAAAATAAACCTTCTGGATTTCCTAAGTGGTTGGAGGATTCATTAAGTTACATATACTGCAGCCACATGCAGATGATGGCAATATTTCCTTCTAGCCAAGGTTACACTGAACTTTGACCACATTCTTTGACTTAAAATTTAGGTCAGCATGTGTCATGTTTAATGACATTAATTAAAATTTCATTTCCCCCCCCTACAATGTATTTAGAATGTGCAAACAAAGAGTCACATAGAAAGAGGCATAGAACATTTCCTAGTGATCTCAAGCAAAGTGTGTCCACATAGGAATCTGAGGGCAAGGTGGACACTGACTTAACAAGTAGCATCAATCAACTGATGATAACCCTGAAAATTCTGAAGTTTACTTTTTTGGTAAATACTTTTACTGGCTAAAAAAATGCAACAGAAACCTGAATTCGGTAACAAACTCAAAATATAAACACTGTTTTACACAACTATTTTTCTAGATTACAGTAATATGAACAATTCTTCAAATCTGGTGTAATATCCAAAAACCTAACCCTTCCTCTTGTGCCAGGTGGTTTTTCAGCACTTGGAAGCATATCCTGCTGATAAAAACCATACTTGTATCCTCTATCAAATATCAAATTCCAGAATGAAACTGGCCCAAATAAATAGCTGCAACTGAAACTTTTCTAACATTACCTTTGAAGAATTATTCATATGTTTATCTATAAGGATACATTTCTGCCTTAAAAATCTACTCCTTTCAAACTACAAATTATTTATATTTACCTCCACTAACAAATGCTTCCACATAAGGTGGGTAAAAAAGCAGCTCTTTTGATGATGGTGTCACAGTAATTTTCTCTCCAGACCTGTAAAACACAAATAAGATATAATTAGAAGAAAACCAAATTAGTAGCCCTCATGTGTAACAGAGTATGGCACATTGACCCAAGAATCCATCTAAATACTCCAAGAAAAAAGTATCAACAACAGGCTAAGCAAACTCCTTGCTATGCAGTACTAATTTCCATTTAGCTGACAGTCAGCAAGAAGCACAGCTACCTATAGAGTAGCTCTTTCCTATATGGAATTATATCACTGTTCTGTTTAGTAAAAACACCAGACAATAGCACAAAAAATACAGCTTGTCCATCGGGGCTTGGTATTACCTTGCCCAGTACGAAAACTCATATAAGAAGGGTCCTTGGAGCTCCTCCACCATTTCTTGCACTGGGGGCTTTGTTCCTTCCTCCTCTTGCCCCTTCTTTTCTCTCTCCTGTCGGCGGCTCTCAATCTCTGCCAGCTGCTGCTCCCGCCGTAATTCCTGTATGGATTTCAGGGGCCCTAAAACTAAGGCAGGTTCACTGTCAATGGATGACCTGAAAATATGGAGGAGAAAACAAAATCATCTCCTTCCATATGGAGGGATAACAGCTTGTTGTATCAGTCAATTACTGCCTTTATACCACAGCAGAAGAGTCCCAGGATATTTTTTAAACCCATTCTTTTTTTATTGTGCTGTTTATTCCAAGCATAAGTAAAACCTTTAACCTTTATATCAATCTTACTACAAGAAACAGTCATTCATAGGGGCTACAGGTAACCTACCTGGCCTACTTACAGCCCTCACAAATCCTGCACCAGCACACTATAACCATTCTGCTGTCTCAGTGTTTCCTTTCCAGCTGCTGAGGTTGCCCAGCAGTTGCAGTGATAGGTTCATTAAACACAGAGAACTCAAGGCAACACTCTGCAGGTAATGTTCTCTGAAATGAGGTTTTCTACACTCAAAAAAGTTTGAGAACCCATAGTCTAGAACAAGTAGCCATCAGTAGAGCATTAATAAAACACTCATCATTATCAGACACTTCCAGGTAGATTTGGCACCTCATATAATTAAAGCTGTTAGCAAATCAGTGCTCCCTAGTGAGCTGTCTGTTCAGCTAAGCACAAATTGGTGCATTAGTGTGTAATCACTCTGCATGGTTTTCCTTTTATAACCCTCTTCACACCAGCAACAATGCTCTAAAGCAGCAGATTTTCATTCTGAGGAAACAAAAAAGGAAAAAAATAGATACCAGAGCTAAAAAGCTCAGACCTAAGCTAAAACAATACCCTCTGAATTCTGAAATGTCACTTCATTAAAGTGTATAAAAACTCAGAAAATCATTCCTTTTTACCATGACATACAAGTAGAGAGGGGGGCTATATTGGAATGAAGAGACAATGTTCAAATTGAGGGCTGGAAATTATTTAACTATCTCAAAAGAACTCAAAGCACATCACATAAAAACCACTTGCAGTCTAGACTTGGACAACATCCCCTTAGGAAGCAGACACTGCAGTATTAAAACTGGAGTAAAGCTTTATGAGAGCCATGTCTTTTTCTTCCACTTTTTATAGGCCCAAGATTTCTTTGCTCTTACTTAATGGTAATAGTCACATCCATCAGTTTATCAGTTACAATCGTGCCAAGGACATGGTGTCGAACCGCAGTGAGCGTCAGTATGCTGGGAGAGGACCTGTAAATCAAAGGAACAAAGAGGTGAATTCAAGGTCCCCCTCCTAAATAACCAAATCTTACTTAGCAGAGCTTGTGCTCCCACCCCCAGGACTGAAATGCTTTATGAAAGACAATATAGAAATCACACAGCAAAGTGCAGTGCTGAGATGATCACATGTGGGAAAGGGAGCGTTTTCCAGCTCTAAACCCCAAACCCTGCATGACACTGGCCAAACTAATTCCTTCCTTTGTGCCTCCTGCTTCCTCTCAAGCCAAAGCTGATTTGATTGATTTCATATGTGCAACCCCTTTACACAGAAGGACACTCAGAAGTTTGTCATATTAGACACAGATCAACAAGATGCCTCAAGTCTAATGGTGCTCTGCTGCCAAGAGAGGGTTTCTGCTTCTATCCATTCAATCACCTTGTGCCAGCTCTCATGTTTAGTATATCTCTCTTTTAAGTACTTTAATTCACTAACACAACAGAAGATAATCAGACTTTAATGCTGAATTTGTTTTCTGCCACATTCATGAATGAAAAGTGGCCTGAGAGCAGAAATCCTCTTTGTTCCTTGTAAGCAAAGCGCCGTTAAGCACATCACCAGACCACATTCTATAAATAACTAATAAAACTTGGTTGAATTAGGAAGATCACCACTCTTTACTTGTGATTAGAGTGAATATTTCTTCAGCTTGCAAAAAATGGGGTGAGTAGAATTAAATCACCAGAGATTTGGCACTAGTGATGTGCAGTGGTGGTCTAGGCCTCTTATTAAACTTACTGTCCTATCTTTTGCATTTCAGCTCTCAGAAGTGATCAACTGTTTTCACTGAAATAACTCTTCTTTGTTACAAAGAAAACCCAACACTAGACAGAAGGCCGACAAAAATATTCATTTAAAGAGAGAAAAGCATCTTTAAAGCCTATCATTAGTTGATCTTGGGGGTTTTTTAAGATAGAAAGGGCAAATTGATTTTGGGTTTTTTTTTAAAATAGAAAGGGCAAGAGAACACATTTGATACAACTTGCTAAAGCTTCCCCCTATTGGACAGTCCTAGCAACACATCCTGAACTGCTGAAAGCAAGCAGCTGCAGCAGAAGGCAGCTTTATGAAAAAGCATGCTGAGAGGCATAAGATCATAAACAGATTACACTCTTACGTGTCATAAGTGTAATACTCGTGTTCAAACTGGTGGCAGGAACGTGGGGTCACTTCATAAACACCTGTAAACATTAAAGCAAAGAATGATCTGCTGAAAAAATTCAAGCTTACTATGTTGGCTGAATTCTCAAGATCAAATGAGATCAGAGGTACAGAAACAACTATAAAATTCGACTGTGTGAGTATTGCCTTTCACACAGACACTTTCTAACGTGACTGGCAAATAGAACCCATACAAATGAGATAATTTTGAGATGATCTTCATTCATCATAGATTAAGGTCCATCACCAAGAAAAAAACAGTAATATTTTACTTCTGGGATCTCGATTTAGGTGAAGGACTAAATAGCAGGAGAAATGGAGAATTCTAAAAACTTAGAACAGGCTTTTTATATACAAATATAAATAAGACAATGCCTTTCAGAAACCTCAGAAACCACAACAGAATTTTTTTTTTTTTTAATTCCCAGCAGTATTAGTTGACTAGTTCTTTTTCATTTTTTAAACTAACATTTTAGAGCTGTTACCTGGCTTTGAAAGACAGAATCTATTCACTCCTTTGGACAGGTTATAAACACCAACGTTCTCTGGTCCATTTCCATCCTGATAAAATTCCTGTGAAGCCATAACACAATTCATTATTAGTAACTACCAAACAAAGAAATGAAAACAGTATTCGCCTAAAGATACACTAATGCATCTCTTTTATAGCACCTAATATTACAAGACCATTTTACCAAATCTAAGAGATAAATTTTAAAGCACTCTGAATGTCAATGCTGCTGTGCTGTATGATCCTCTAGAGGCATGAGAAAGCCTTGATTCCAAGCATAATCCAAACCACCTGTACAAGGCCATTAAAAAAATAAAAGGATGTTTGTTTCCTACATACCAGTGTGATTGCATGAGAAAGAGAACACCTCAGCATATATCCAGTCTGCCTGAATTCTACTCCTGACACATCTTCCTCCATGACTTCCAGTTCCAAAGACTTATTCTTCCAGCACCAGTCTTCATGTACAATGCTCACTAGAATACATGCCACACAAAGCATTTTAGTAATGTAAAACTCTGTAAGTAAGGGCAAGTTTTGTGGTATTAAAAGCTTGTACCACTCTAACTTCCCTGACAATAGTCTTTAAAGCCAGATATACAATGACATTGCAATAACAGACCTGGCTCACAGCACTGCAGTGTCACCAGGAATGCTGCACATTTCCTATCAGAAAAGCTATACTATAAAAAGGAATAATGAAGCCTGGTCACCCTGGAAGGCTCCTCAATGTGCAATACTGTTGTGACAGCCAAAGAAACCTAGAGGACATCACAACCTAACCCAATTTAACCCAGTGGAAAGATATTCTGTTTCCTGTATAGAGAGCAATCTTTATATATTTCTATGCCTTTCCCTGGAAAACAGCTTTCATGGGCCAAAGTAAGCTGGCCAAAAGACATACTGCTACTAGGAGCAGTGCTCTGGAAGCAGCAGAACTAGGGTGTGCCCCTGTTCTCAGGCTTGGGACAAGCCAGCTCATGATAAAGCCCATCTTCCTCACACCAGCCATGCAGACCAAAAAACCCTGGGGAGCAGTCACCTTTAAGCTGACACAGGGTTTTAAACATACAAGACTAAGAAAACCTGATGCACTGTTGTATAGCATTTTTCCAAATTCTCTCAAGTTTCACAGCTAGTTCAATGCTGGGCATAGTGCAAAATTGATAATAACAGAAGTGTTCAGATTAAGTCAGAAATTTAGCTATTAAGGTACCATTCTAAGCAGTTCCCCATGATCCTACCTTTGTATTTGCCTGGGAGCACATTCTCAAAGGTGAAGGACACTGAGTCCCTGCTCCCTGAGAGCTGCAGGGTGCGTTTCTCCCCTTGCCGGCTCACGGACTGTAATGTCACCATCAGGTCACCACACAAGTCTGTGCAGGGAAGAGCAGAACATGAGGATGTTTCCAATTAAAACTCTACTCTTATTTCTTAGGTACATGTTTACCAGTGGTTTTATGCATCCTGCACAACTTTTCAGACTGTTAATCATATTCTTTTATCTAATAGCAAGTAAAAACCTGAGGCCAACATTAAATCTCCTCGCTCTGCAAAGACTACAGGGCCCAGTAAACACCTGAGAGACAGAACATGAAGTGCAGAAAGGATTTAGAGAGGAAAAAGGAAGGTAAAAATGACAAAAGTCAGGCTCCAATCATCATCTGTTGAAATCAGAGGGTAATCAAAGAAAATAGCAGGAGAGAGGAACCTCAGACTAAAATAAAGACAAAAAGTTTATGAAAGAGAACAAAGACTGAAAGCTTCTCTGAGCACCTTGAGCATCTATTCTGGAGTTTTTACATGCACTGCTTTTTTTTAAAAGATCTTTTTCACCTCCAGTACTTCTCTGACTGATGTACAGTACCCCTAGTGTCAGTCAGGAGCATTTCCTTCCAAAATCTACCCATCTTCTGCAGAAGGAAAACAGGTTAGAATTCCTTCCTGAGAAAGGAATATTTGCTTATCCCTAGCAAGTACTAAAAACAGGTACATGACTTTACTCCAGATTTTATTAAGACACCTTACTAGGCCATAACACTGATCAAAAAAAAGAGCTGCTTTATCTACGAGTTGGAAGTTAAAATTACTCACCTGCTGGTGGGGCTAACCAAGCAAGTGTCTTGATCTGACCTGTACCCATTCACATGTGCTGTGCTAAAGTTCTCCATTCCCACTGACACTTCACTTTCAAAATGGGCTTACCTAAACAAGAGATCTTCCCTGAGACAGATGCCAAAAACTGAGAGAAGGTCACATCCATTACTGGTCTGTCTGTAACAGTAACAGGGAACATTTTGGGTTTCAAAGCCAATCCTGCTCTGGTCTCAGCCTCTGGAATAATCACCTGTAGAGTATATGACAACAAAACATCACAAGCTTTCAGATACTAGTCCAAATACACCCACTCTGCTGTCCTCAATCCATTTATCAGAAATTGGAAAATGGAAATTTACTGTAAACTCCAGGCAAAGCAAAGCCAGCCTCTCAAACATGCTTTTCAAAAGTCTGAGTGACTTCCACTCCAGTCCTGCAGCTTCTACATGAGGCTATGTCTCTGTCTGTGAGGACAGTTAGAGGCCTTATAACCACCCACTTGCTCATCTTTCAGCCTGAGCTATCTGCCACAGTGCAAAATCCATGCTACAGGTTCTGCTGTGACCTGTCATCCCAGGAATCATTCAGGCACCTGAGAAAGGGACACATCACAGATCTGACTCAGGAGACAATAAGAAGTGATCTAAGGGACATCACAACTAAGAGGAGAGAGAAAAAAGAACTTACAACCCAAATGGCCTGATCTCCTTTTAAAAAGTGTAAAGGACAAGGAGCATGAGAATCTCAGCTTGTTAAGGAAATCAAAAAAGCAAATAACTGTCACTGTTCAAACAGTGCAAACAGGAGAAAAGGACTAGAAAAATCTAAATTCAGCTTTTCGAATTTTAAAAATTAAATGTTTAAAATCTTTTAAAACACCACGATAGTCTCACAATGAAGAAATGAAAGCTCATTCTTACCTGAACGTTGTATGTACCCGATTTTGCCTTAAAACAAAATGCTCCATGAGGGTCAGTTTCTGTTGTAACTAGTGCTGTTTTGTCTTTGTCTTCAGGTATCATGGTTACCTTGTATTTACTAATCTGCTTGACTGTGTCAGGGAAACGAGTTACTGAGATTCGGCCACACACACTGAATCTGTCAAATAAATACCAGTCATCAGAACCAATATTTGACAAAAATCCTAAAAAAATACTTGTTTTAAAACTTCCTTAAAAAGTGAACCTCACTATGTTAGGGTAATAACACTCGAATTAGAATGGATTTCTCCTGAAACAGTGTTCCTATCAGAGATGCTACAAGCAAACACAGTGGAGCAAGTGCACTCCCTCACAATTAACACATCTTTTATTTTAGGAAGTCACTAGGATGTTATGTTACATTTTTGCAACTTGCTTCACTCTTCCTCGCCACCAACCCAAACCCTTCAAGCACCTTAACTATTACTGAGCAAAACACTGGGGACAAAGCATTACCCTGCACTCATGCTGTTCTATCTACCTTGAATTTCTTGAGCAGTGTTTCATTCCTGACAACAGTACATGAGCCTGGGCATGGCATGGGAAAGGACCAGCCATATTTCAAGGCCTTGTCCACACATTTTCAGCACACCACCAGTACTTACCCTGTTGCAATGATGTTTGCCAGCTGAGGTGTATTTGGGGCGATCTTCACAGTAACAGTATCAAAAAACAGGTGTTCTTTCTTGGCATGAATTGTGTAAGTGCCTGTTGTTATGTTCTCAAGGCGGAAAGAGCCATCAGCTTTTGTTTTCACTGCAAGAAATAACAGGAAGAGTTAAAAAGCAGAGCACATGTTGACTGTCTATCCTTATGTATCAACAGATCCAGAGGGCATGCACTGCTTTAGACTATTTTAAATTTATATTGCACAACAAGGAAATGACATTATGCTTTTTTACTAGATCAACCTTCGTTTCTGTATTTCGTAGTACAATTTGGCATATGGCTGAAAGAAATTAAGATATTTTCAACAGCACAACAAATGAACACCTAACTCTCACCTAAACCAGAAAATGCAAATCAACTGCAAGAAAACCACTTTAGTATTTAAAATACATTGCAACAAAAGTAGTGTATTATCCTGAAGGCTTAATTCCATATCATACACTAGTCCTGTACTTGAGCTTAATAAAAGCTTCACTGTAGCAACAAAGATCAAAAGCACTGCATACCTTTAATCTGATTGTTCAGAGTCACAGTGGCATCAGCAACTCCTTCTCCTTCAGGACCATTCAACACCCTGCCTGTGACAGAGAAACCCATCACATGGAAAACAGGCTGAAATGGGAAACAGTTAACATTAGTCTTTACTCAGGATATGCAAACACACTTACAGCAATCAACACCAACTGTTATCTCCCCATACACACATAAAGGAAATTTATTTCTAGCTCTAGGAAAAGAATGTACCAGAATAATCAGAATGAAAGCACATATTGATCTCCACGTATCCTGTTCCCCTAAGTACAAAACACACATTCTCAATTTATCTGCCTCAGTAGAGTTCAGAAGGGCCCAATAACAGATCATAATGCCATTACACGAGGCACTCTGCAAACCATAAAAACCCACAGGCCCTTCTCCAGAGATGTGACAATCTGAATGAGAAAATTTAAGCAACCTCAAAGATTACTGCCTGTTTGCAACATGGACATGAAAGGGAGCATAGTAGACAGCTTTCTCCTATTTTCTTTCTTCCTAGTAAAAAGAACCCAAGTATAGAAACACAGCATAATACTGGGTATTGTCTTGTACCTGCTGTGCAAGGGGGGTATGTATAAACAAGCATCTTCAACTTCTTACAAAGAAGTTTTTCTACAATACACCTGCTTTCTGCTAAAATCAGTGATTCTTTTACAGGAATGAGTGGCACAAAAAGATTATTTCCTCTGCAGGCCTTACCTCAATCTGTAAACTGTCATGTTCTACAAGGAAGTCCAATCTAGACGGGGCAACATCAAAGGTGATTCTCTCTCCCCTGTAGAATGGTATCTGAAAGAAGACACATTGCTTTGACCCCTAAGAAGTTGTGATGACAGAATGATTTTCCTTTACCATTTTCTATGCCCTCATTACCATCAGACGCCTCTATGAAGGGTCCAGTGAGCTGCAAAAGTCCTAGAAAAAATAACTCAGAGGGATGGAGACACAAATATCCGTAATATTTCAAGACTGATGGAAACCATGAGATTATCAGAAGAGATGGAAAAGTAACCCTCTACTCAGAGGGCTGGATGTGCAAGAGCTTACAGACAGGAGACTATATGATTGCTACAAGGATTAAAGGAATGAGAGAATCTTGGATCCCATTTCTAGAGCTAAAGACTGAGAATGCAGGACCATCACTCTAGACAGTGCACAGAGAACCACGCTCCCACACCACCCAGACACAAGAAAGGAAATGGAAAAATAAGAAAATAAAGAGCATAAAGGAGAGGAGGTGGTAGTAGCACGTTTTAGTTTAGAAAATGAAAGTTAACAACCCACTGAATAGACAACCAATTAATTTCTAGTTACTTACCACAGTGTACTTCCCACTTGGCAGAGAAAGAAAGCTGAAAGATCCATCTTCTTTAGATACAACATTGCACAAATAGGATAAAGACTCATCTCTTGACTGGAATCCATCCACGGGAGAAATATTGCAGCCCACAACATCCTGTGGTAATAAATGCAATGCAATCCTTTTTCTCAAGTCAAAACAGAGAAGACAATTTGGGGGGCATGTAGGAGGGTTAAAAATACTAAACTGTGAATGATGGCAAGTATAAAACCAATTTAGAAGCAAAGTTTGATAACATGACTTAAAATTCATGTACAAGTAGAAGAGGCAAAACCAGCCAATCCTGAACTTCGTGGTAACAAGAACAGAAAACTGGGAAATTCAACAGTCCCAGAGTTCACTGCAAGACTTAACTGACTTCAGTTCTGTGGACAAGGTAACATTACAAAACAGAGCTCCACAGAACAAATCACACTACATGACAAATGTTTCACACTCATTTCATAAGACACTCATAAGGTGGCAATAGAAGCCATTGAACTTTGTCTTCCCATCAAGAGGACAAAGAGCAATTAAGACCTCATGCTGAAGACAATTTACAGCTACTGTACAGTGAATTTCAGGATTTGTCTGGCAACACCTTGTGCCTTGTGCAGGATGCTGGTCTTCTACCACGGAAAAGTATCATTCTCATGAGGGAACATGTTTACTAACCAATATTTAATGTGCAAAAAGGTGCAAAAAAGGTGTAATATTGGAAAAATAATATCTTAAAACTGTAACCCTGAACCTTGCTGATCCACAAGGAATATACATATCGATAACATGCTGTGAGCCATACTATATTTTGCACTTGTTGCCTGCTTCAGTTCAGGTCTTAGTATTCTATGCCCCTGAACAGCCTGATTGTTGAGGAATCTGGTGGTGTGAAAACAATAATAAAGAGGTCAAAAGAGTCGACATTAAAAGAATCTTCTAATTTCTTGTGTCCAAAAAAAACATGTAGACCTCAAGCCTCAATTTTGCCAACATTTAAAAGATGATTATTGTGTTACACATCTGAGTAGTTCCATGGAGGTCAGAAGAAACTTGGTATGTATACAAATATTGTATTAAAAGGGCCTTGTTGGGGAAAATAATAAAAAAAAAATGCAAAAAAACCCCAAACACAAAAATACAGCTTGAGGGGCTGTACAGTTTATGTTTTCTATAAGCCAAGCTCAGTGAAGGACAGAGATGAGTATCAGGGCAATATGAATCTAGAAGCTATTTAGCTGCTTCTTATCTGTGTCCATATTAAAAGGTACTGATAGACCATTACCTCCTTAGTGACCGAAGAAGAGAAAAGCAGAAACATGACCCCTTTCATGGGTTCTCCATCGCTCCTCACAGCCCCAGACACGTTGTAGCCTGCGACAATCAGGGGGCTGGCAGCATAAGCATTGGAACTCGTCACCCTGACCACTGTCTTTGCCTGAAAAACAGAAACATACAGACATTAGATCTCACAGCACCTAAATAACAGCCAGACCCTGTGTATTCAACAATAGAAACAGAGCCCAGGGCAGCAGTACTCAAAGAGTGTCCACAGGCTACTCAAAACATAAAGACAGTAAAGCAAAGACACTTTGCAAAATGGTCTGATTCAGGAAATGGTCAGGATCTCAGAGCTCCTCAGGAAGTAAGTAGTCTGAGAGGAAAGGATTAGAGCATCTGCTAAAACATTCAAGCTCTTGCAAAACGTACAGGATCAGAAGACAGAAAGCAAGAACTCATTTCCCAGTCCTACCCTGGTTGGCTTCACTACCTCCAACCTGGGTCTGCACAGGGTAGTTTCCTGACTACCCAAATTAAATGTCTGAAAACTCCATTGACCTTGTCCACCCACAAAAACCCTTCCTCACACTAATTGATCAGGACAAGCAGATCCACCCTCCCTAAACAGGCAAACCAGAACTTCTGTAGGCTCTAACCTCTTTCAACATCCAGGTGGGATGCGATGCAAAGATTTCATATTCGCCAGGAAGCACTTTAAAGAAAGCAAACCTGCAAGGCAAGAAAGGGGTTATGCCTCTTCAGAAACAGTCACAAATGTTTGTTTATAGAAAAAGAATTTTGACACATATTAGAAAAAGTATTTCAGAACTATTACAATCCCAGTTATTGTAGCAGAATTGAAAGAATCTTGGGTAAATGAACAGATTAATTAAGTATGCACCACCCACACTCACTTTCCTCCAGGTTGTGTAATAGTTGCTTGTATGTTTATGTCACTGCCAGCATTTCTCAGTGCAACCTGAACTCCAGCAGGACCTAATGTCTGACCCTTGCTGAGAACCTGTCAAAATAAAAAGAAATCAGAGTATAAATGGAAAAAAATACCTTGTAGAGCTGAAGCAGAATGCTTTTTACGAAAGCTGAATTAGCGCAAGATGGAATAAATAAAGATAACGGAGTCTAACCTTTCCATTCACAGAAAACCCTGTGAACACGAAGTTAATATCACCTCCCTTTGTGCAAATGTCATTAATGCCATCCACATGGATGTCTACACTGGTTGGTTCTGGAACAGAAGAACGATGAAACAGCATGGTAGTTAGTGAGAAAGCAATCATGAAGAAATTCTGCTTTAGCTTTACAAAACTGTCACAGAAACGTATCAGTCCAAGCATGCAAGTGTTGCCCTGGGAGTCTTGGTCCAGCAAAGTTTAAACATCTCCAAATCCTGAGGCTGAAAATCCTCTTTCCCCCCTCCCGCTGCAGCCATTTCTGTCAAAAACACACATTCCTTCAAATCAGTTCAAGGGTTACTTTGTCAGTGTCAACCATACAGCTCTATTTCCCCCGGTACAGTAAGTGCATTTCAGTTATTAAAACCACACAGTATGGCTCATCTGTTTTGAAAAGTGCTTGATTTTAACTGCCAACTGCAAGTTAGAGATAAGTCCCACATTGCAGATACACTGTCCTATTGTAAGAAGACAAATAAGCACTTACCGAAACTCCACCCTAGGGGAGGCTCAATTTTAAGAATGAAATCCCCCTAAAAAACAAAAAGCAATAACTGTCTTCATTGATCTAAATTCAATTTAGCTAAATTATAAAAAAAAAAAGTCATAACACAAGCATCACGCTGCAGAGAGGAACACGAAACTCAAGTGTACCATTCTCCTTCCCTCTTACTTCAGATACTCTGTTCAAAGAAGCAGCAAAATCTACCCAGACAGGCTGGGATATTGGGCTCACATCCAGCCAGCTAAGAACAAAAATTAAGTATCACTGTGTTTATACCACTTAAAGAACAAACCTGGTTCACAATCAAGCAGCTCAGTGCTAGAAAGTCTTCAAATCTACCTCTACCTGCCCCGACAGATGGGTTCTAAATTAGCCTTTAGTATTTCCACTAGGAGATCCAACTCAACCACTCTGCACAAACATGAGACAACAAAACTTCAATCCTATTAAAAGCTCTGCTCCAAAAGGGTATTAATCTGCACAGGGATCCTCTTTATAGTGGCCACCAAACGTGTTCTGCCACATATATTCTGAAGTTCAGAATGGAAAGGTTCAAAGGCCTAAGAATGAAACCACTGAGATCAGAAAGCATCTTACATTCTTAGATTGGAAAGGGAAGGAATTATTTGGAGGTTGAGCTAGATGATCCCTCAAGATCCCTTCCAAACCAAACCATTCTATGATTCTACTTCTGATCCCTGAGTTAACCAGCTCTTTAAAAGAGCAAACCACTTTGACTGTCTGAGGGCAGCTTGTAACTAATTCGAATGTAACCATCTTTCCAGTCTAATAGACATCAGACTTCTGATACATTCTGAGCTTCCTGTAGCATTATTTCCTTAAGATATTTTTAATATCTGCAGTTAGTCATTCAAGTTATTTTCAATTCAGTCGTATCAAAACACCTTCTCATACACATCTCTTTCCATTTCTATAGGCAGCAAACAGAAAGCTTTAGCTGTACTCTGTAGCAACCTGTACTTTCTGTGCAGTATTTGTACAGCTGCAGCACACAGCTGTTGGCAGTAACTACGGCTCCCAGTGCTGCAGTCATTCCAATAAACAGCACAAATGCAACACCACAGCTACAGCTACCAGGCTTTTCTCAGCATCATTAGCACTGAGAAATAAAGTAGTTGCCTTACAGAAAGAAACAGCTGAAAGTTTGGTCCAAACCACACTAAATCACGTCCTGATTCGAAGGTTTCACGGGAAGGGTGTTGTTCTGAGGTTTATCCTGGCGGTAGATGGGGAGGCGGGGGCAGCACAGAGGGGACAGCGCAGGTGGTGCAGTGTCTTACCTTGTCATAGAGGGGAATCATGAAATACCCGTTGTTCGGAGCACAGTCTGTCTGGTATTTCAGAGTACCGTGTTTTGTATATAACTTAATCTAAAAGAAGCAAACACAACAAGGGTGCTTTAAAACAACGCTAGGAAGGCTGGAGCCAGGCACTGTCTAACCATGTGCTCTCACAGCGCAGCACCCGCCGTGCCCGGGGCAGCAGGACGAGGTTCACGGCGAGCAGCTGCACTGCGTGAGGCACAGCCCGGGCCCGAGGGAAGGAGACCCGCAGTCCCACCGGCCCCAGGCCGCAGCACCGGCACCCTGCCCGCGGCCCGGGCGGGAGCGCTCAGGGGGGACCCGGGGGCAGCCGGGGCCGGCGGCGCCCACCTCGATCAGCGAGTAGTTGATCTCCACGTCGGACTTGACGAAGCCGCCGCAGCCCACGACGATGTCCTCGGAGCCCCGCGCCAGGGCGCAGCACAGCGCGCAGAGCAGCGCGGCCGCGGCCCGGCCCC
>NW_020884914.1:1179203-1255767 GCF_003945725.1 Corapipo altera
GCCCCGCCGCCCTGAGTCAGCGCCGCCGCCGCGCGGCCGGAAAAGCCGCTCCCGCGGGGGCGCCCCCTGCCGGCCCGGAGGGCTGCGGCCGCTCCCGGGGCCGCTCCCCAGGGATGTCCCGCTGGACACCCCCCGGCCCCATCCCACTGCCGGGGATGGCTTCAGGACGGATTATCTGTGCCCCAGGCTGAATCTTCGCACGTTTTGTAAACGTAACTGATGTCGTCAGGTAACTTCTGCGAAAGGAATTGGTGTCGTCGAGCTGAATTTTCTCACGTTTTGTGAACACAGCTAAAGTCAGATAACTGCTGAAGGAGAACCTGCTGAATAAAGAACTTCGCGTTTCAAGCATTGCGCGACATTACGTCACACGAATAAATACGCATTGTGTAGGCGGAGAATATTTATTAGGCGGGTAAAATGTAAATTTTATCGTATAAAAGATGTAATTCTTTTTTTAGCGCTTGGTGTGCTTGATTTGCGGGAACCTCCACCCTGCGCAGAATAAACAACTTCTCCAAACCAGACCCTGTGTGCTTAGAGAGCTCCCACACCCGGCAGCCCCGGGGGCTCCGCCTCGCTGGTGCGGACCTGCCCCCGGCCGGACTTTGCCCGCAGCCGGGACGGACCGGGCGCTCCGGGGCTCCCGGCACCGCTCACACACCGGGAACGGGGCTCTGGGCGCTGCCCGGCGAGGAGGAAACGCCCGTCCCGTCCCGTCCCGTCCCGCGGGGCAGCGGGCGGAGGGGCCGGGCCGGGGCGATGGGTGCGGGCGATGCGCTGTGCGGGCCCGGGGAGGGCCCCGCCGGGCCCCGGGTGAGTGACCGAGTGACCGCGGCCCCTCCGCCGGGGGACCCCTCCGGAGCCCGGCCCGGAGTGCGGCTCCCCGGGGGAGCCCCGGACCCCGCTGCGGGGGCTGTGAAGTGCGAGCGGTGAAGTGTGTTCCCGTGGGTGCGGGCTTTGCTTCCCAGGGACAAGGTTTCACCCAAACAGAACAGCCCGAGTTGTTCTCAGTTACAGTGAATTTGATGAGTTGCGTGTGCTGTGCTGTTGGAAGGATGTTGGAATGAGTCTTGTCTTTGGGAAGCTTCCGCTGAAGGACCCACTACAGAAATACCTTTAAAAAGCCTCTAATTTTATCAGTCTGGGCTCTCACAGATTTCCATCCCCAAGATTGATAAACTCCCATAATAATTTGTGAGCCATTATCTGTTTCCTCTTTTCATCACGGTGATTCCTTTCCTCAGCCTTGCTCTGCAAGCTGAAGGGAAAAATAACCTTACCCACTTATGTACAGTTGCCAGATGAGATCCAATATTTGTTCAGTCAAAAAGTCACAAAAGGTTTGTACAAACAGCTGAGGAAATGCAGTTTGTAAACTAGGACACTTTTTTTCCTCCTAATCTCCATTTCACTGGTCATTTCCTGTTGTTTATTATGATGGTTCCCAAATGCTGATCATCTGTTTAATTCCCAAATTACCTTTTCTCATTCCATTTTCATTAACTTACCTTTCTTTTCTTTTCTCTCTAGTTGTGATACACATCCTTTCTTCGGCATCTTTCCTTTTTGCAATCTTTCTTTTGTCCTGCCTTTCTACTTCAATTCCCTCCAAACTGCTATAGCTGAGTTCGTCTCTGTTGCCAAATGTTTTTTACATTTGAAACCCTAAATCAAATTCCACTAACACAGTAGATCTCAGCTGTAGCATTAGGAACCTGCATTAGCTGTGAAATTCTGTGTACATTTGCTTTACTGTTTCACTTCTGTGTTGTTTCTGTGACAGGACTGGAATCAGACATGGCATACAAACACCTCAGGATTTACCTGGTGCTTTGAGAGCTCAGTCATCACCTGGATCCCTTGTGCCTATCTTTGGATCTGTTTTCCTTTCTACTACCTGTATCTTCGGCACGGGAACAGGGGCTATATCAGGATGTCCCGCATCTTCAAAACCAAAATGGTCCTTGGATTCATTCTGGTGATACTGTGTTTTACTAATGTTTTCTTCATGCTGTGGGAGATAAGCCAAGGAATCCCACGGGCTCCAGAGTTCTTCATCAGCCCTGCTGTGATGGGAATCACAACGGTAATTCTTCCCTTGTCTGTCTGCACATGGCCAAGCTTAGCCCTCCTGGGACAGATCTTGTATTTCCCACGTTTCTCAGTATCTCTGAGCACAAATTTGGCTGATGGGGAATAGAAGGCCCACAAGCCATGGCTTTGGAGTTGAGGCAGACCACTGGAGCTACACCTACAATACAGGGCCCTGTAGGCAGAGCAGACCTTGCCTGTTGGCCCACTTGTAGTTTTATTACTTGCCCTTTCTCGAGAGACATTCTTGAGTGCAAAATTGCACATAATGCTGTTCAGTTTTAGCCTTTTAGGAACAATACTACAGCTACTACAGCTCTGAACATCTTCAAGTGTTTGGACAAGAAACTGATCTTTTTTCTGTGGTACTCATTAATTTGATAACAATGTTTGGCATTCCATTACCGGGTATTTATTTGGACAAATTTGTACTTCCTCACAGATCCTTGCCATGTTCCTTACCCAGGCAGAAAGAATGATGGGCATCCAGTCTTCAGGGGTCCTGTTGATTTATTGGCTGCTCTCGTTTGTGGCTGCAGTTGTGATGTTTAGTTTCAAAATTCAACATGCCCTGGAAAGAGTAAGTGAAATCACATATATTCAATGTGCAAGGGTATGAAGTCTCTAAACAGCAGGGCTGGTTTTGTCTCATTGTTGCAAGGGGGAGAACAAAATTCCTCTCTTAAAATATGTGCTGAGAAAAACGATTGCTGACACTATATATTTGTTCATTTGGATGTTTATTTGCAGCAGAGTGCTTGCTGGCACATCTGAGACTTATTGTTAGTGGCCATTTTCCTCAGATGAACAGGCTTCTTTTCAGTCACAACAAGGAATAAAAAAAAGTTTGTTACCTCTGTGTTTTAAGTAATAGGGGAAAAATATGCAGCCATGAAACAAAATACAGCTGGCAACTTGCTTGTTCCTGCTGTGTTGAAGGCACAAGGCTGCTTGTTGATATAACACTTGGCAACTTCTTGCTACCAATATACTGTTCCAAAAATATTTAGACTTTTCCATTGTTTTTTTTCTCTTTCTCATTCATGAAATGAATTAAAGAGCCCTTTATGGAGCCCCTTAGACACAACATTTATAGTAAAACTTAGCAAGTGCTTTATTATATCAACAACTCACCCCACTGGGTGAGCAAGGAGCTTCTATCCCTCAGAGCATTCAAAGTTCCCTGAAAAACGATGGAATGTGGACATCTGACTTGACTAGAGTACTATGAATCCTCACAATAAAACTGTCACTATGAATAATAAATGTGTCTTATTTAGCATTTTCTGAGCTTCCAGTTTCAGGCGTTATCTATTTAGCTCTACACAACTACAGCTTAAATAAATGCACCTCATGCTTCAAACCAAAACCCTGAGCTTATGGCTGGTAGAACATGAGAAGCCATCTTTCTTTGCTGATTTAACATGATGGTTCATTTCCTCATTCTCACCAGTATTCTGTTTCTTAGGCCTTCCTGGAAGACCATTTCCACCATGTTACAGCTTTCCTTTATGCCAGCCTGGTGCTAGGAGAACTTGTGTTATTCTGCTTAGTTGATGACTCTCCTTTCTTCTCCAAAGATGTCAACAATCCTGTAAGTATAACATAGCTTTTCCTAATGCACTGCTTCATTGCTGAAACAGGATTTTAAAATTTATGGGGATACACAGGAACACAAGTATCTGGGTGATGTCAGATGCATCATTCTGTATAAAGGCTGATGGTTTTAAAAGGTAACTGGCAGAATTTGGGATAACAGTACTCTATCTCTCTATGTATGGTTTTCAAAACTACAAACCTTTTATCCATACTCATGTTTCTTATCATTGAAACCAGCAGACAGGGCTCCTATTGCTTCCCCTGTTGCTGCTCTCCTGTGCAGCAGTACTTGATGGTATGGGTATGACAAATTTCTGTGCTTAAGAAAATAAACATCTCTGCGTATGAAGAATTATATTCTTTTTTCTTCTGTCTGAGAAGTTATTCAAAGTTAAATTCTCCGAAATCTCCCAATCCCATTGATCCTCCACAATACACTTACTCTGTCTGGGTCAGTGAATTGAGGGGTGGGGGTAACTCTTTGATTGCTTTTCCTGGGGGAGCACAGAAGGGAATTATATTCATCTGACACATGCACTTTTCTATATATAAATATCACACGTTTTCTCTCCCATCAGAATCACTGTCCAGAAGCCAGAAGCTCTTTTCTTTCCAAAATCACATACTGGTGGTTCTCTGGGTAAGAAAACACAGAAGATGTGGTTTTGCTAGAATATCAGAAAAAACCCAGCAGCATAAGAGATGGTGTAGATGGCAGCCAGCAGGAAATATATCAGCCCCTGAGTTAGCTTATGGAGTGGGGATTTAAATTCTTTCTCCAGGGGTTTGAGGTATTGTCACAAGGTCAAATTATAAAAATTTCACTTACTTTTCTCGAAGTAATTCAAAACATAAATTTGTGATTCTAGATAATTCTCTTCTACCTCCTAACTGCCCTTCCAGTGCCCTCCCAATCATGAAATAGATCTCAGCAGTCTCAAAAGATCACTGCACACCAACCTGTCTGCCTGCCAGACCTTCCTGTAACAAACGCTGGGCAAGGGAAAAACAGTGAAGAGGATATAGGCCCAGCCTGCTGCTGAGCATCCAGAAGTAAAACAATTACATTCCTTGGACCTAATGTCTGCTATGATAAGGTCTCATCTGGGTTCACTGAACCCAGAGTAAGTTAAACTAAACTTTGGTCCCACTGCCCAAGACTCTCATTATGGACTAGAAATTAGGGCTTACTTGAAAATCCTCATTATGTTGACAGAGGACAGCATAGGGATTTAAAGCAAAACTGCTGTTCTTGAACATTCATGTTTATTCTGGGACAGGACAGTCCCAAGCAGTGTTGTAGTGCAAGTCAGTCCCCACGTGCTCACTGTGGTACACTAACTTAACGTCCATCTGTTTGGAAAGTGTTACATGCACCACAAAACCTTCTGCATTCACCTGACTGCAGTCTGTGTGTTCTCCAGGCTTCTCTGGAAAGGCTCTCAGCAGTCCTTGGGGGTGGATGACTTGTGGCCAGTGAGGAAAGAGGACTCCTCTGAAGAAATTGTTGCCTGGGCAGAAAGAGAGTGGAAGAAGTGTCACAGCAGAAGCCAGCAGTGAGTACTTGATCTAGAGAGCACATCATGGGCTCAGCTGGGCAGGTCTAGGTGATCTAGCAAATACACTCACAAGTGTTGGTGTGTGAGTTCTTTTGTGCAAAATCTGATTTTAAGTGTTAAAAATTACTGGAGAACACCCTGCCATTCCTGGAAGCACAGAACTAATATTTTTTGTGAGAGGGGTCACTTTTTGATGAGCATTTATACTGAGCATGGTATGAGACCTGGTGTAAGATATTTAATGATTTTTTGGAAGCACAAGATTCCCAAGCTTTCTACAATTGTAGCTAGCTTTCTCATTGTTACTTTCTTCAGAGAAAGGGAGTCTGCTACATTTAAAAATGGTCAGAAGACTGAAGCTGGCATAGCAGAAGCTGAAGAGACAGAGGCTCTGCTGCAATCACAGCACAGTGAGAGCGGGCCCTTACTGAAAATGTTTTGGAGCATGTTTGGAACCTATTTCCTCCTCGGCACTGTCTGCTTAGTTATCTGTGACATCTTCATGTTCTCCATCCCAAAGTTACTGAGGTATGTGCATATTTATAATATGTACAAGATTGCTGTGTTCATGAGCTCAGAGGTGTGCATGCCAGCACTCACAGAGGTGGGCAGGCACACACTTGCCTTTTGAAATCTCTTGTAGCTGATTAAAAGAGCTGAATTGTCATTTGAGCTTAGCCCGCTGTCAACTCAGGAGAAGTCACCAAACCACTGACTAAAGCTGTGCACACTGTCTCCACTGCTGTATTCCAACAGTGGAAAGGACAGGATGCACTAAACCATGTGACAGCTTTACTAGAACAGGAGTTATTTGATGGTTCTATGTATCACATCATTTGCACAAGGCTGTCAGCCCCTTGCTGTAGTCTGAAGGCTCTGTGTTCCCTGACTAATTACAAAGAGCACAACTTTGCATCCTACACGTCTTAAGAAGCTTTGTTGGTCAGTTGGCATAATGCTTTGTGGATTGTATTGGTACAATATAAACCTTCACTACAGTATTTTCAAGTGCAAAATCCCTTCTTAATCATTAAAACTAAGAGAAGTTCTGGAAATGTCAATGACTTCCTTAGATTACAGTTACCACTTTGCATATTTCTGACAAATTCATAAAATGCAGGAGCCATCCATAACACTGAAAGTGAGGTCTCCCCTGAGAAGATGCTGAGATCAGAGATTGTTTCAAAACCAAGAGTGGCTAAATGTCAAAAATCAGGATATTATATGATCTAGGTTACTCAGCAGTTTTTTTCTCCAGTTCTTCTGCTATTTTACTGATAAACCTCTCAGACAGAATACAGAAAAATCACTGCTATTTCTGCCAGTTTGTTTTTGTGTCTGTCCTACGTGGATTCAGCGACATTTTGCCCCTGTCTTGCAGCCTTTTCCTGAAGTTCATTGAAGATCCAGAAGCCCCCAGCTGGCTTGGCTATTTCTATGCCTTCACTATGTTCCTTTTGGCTTGTCTCCAGACTCTGTTTGAGCAACGCTACATGTACATGTGTCTTGTTCTGGGGTTGAGACTGAAAACTGCAGTAACAGGGCTTGTGTACAGGAAAGTGAGTCTGTAGCTTCCTTTTTAGTTTCCTTATTTTTCCCTAGCCCTACATTAGTAGTTACACCATTGTTGGTACAATGTTTCTAGCAATATCAGGATGTCACTCTGTGCTATATTCATCTCTGAACAGTGTATGGGAGGTACTTTATAATTTACTTTTCAGATCTTACCTCTGAAGAAAAAGCCAAGAAAAGGAAAGAACAAAATTCAACATAAAGTTTCTTATGCTGTAGATGATGGTTAGGGAAAAGAGTAAATGCTTCATCCTAAAGTGAAGTCACATGCAGCAGCATGGCTTCAATACCTAGGATTTGACATCTTCCTCCCTCTTTATGTTTTCTTTCTTTATGCGGAAAAGAAAGTTGTTTGACTTCTGGGCCAAAGCTGTTGTTTGATGATGTTTTTTCTTTTCTCTCTACCCTATCTAGATCCTACTTATGTCAAATGCCTCAAGGAAAGCAGCAACCATAGGTGAAATTGTTAATCTGGTATCTGTTGATGTCCAAAAGCTAATGGATCTGATTATTTATTTTAATGGGACCTGGCTTGCTCCTATTAGGATTATCATCTGCTTTGTCTTCTTGTGGCAGGTAAAATATGACAGTACTTATCAATCCCTTTCTATTCTACATATCCAAGAAAAAAGGGGGTTTCAAAATTCTACTCAGAGCTTTCCTGGTTGGAATAACCTGAAGTTGTCATATTTTTCTTAGCTCTGTAGCATGGTGCATTCACTTTTCTTTCTGGAAGGTGCTTTTATTGATATAGAATCCTTACCCAATCCTTCACTTAACCTTCTAACTCGTGTATTCAGCTTGTTTTAAGGAAAAGACTGTATGGTTATTCTGAGTAGACTGATAAACTTCTGCCCCAAATTTTCCTCTGTCACTTTACTTTTCAGCCAAAAGATGGTGTCCCAGTGCAGGCTGAAAGTCCAGTTACAGCTCCATGGCATAGTCCAGAACATAAGGGGGAATGGTCTGAAACAGCAACTTGACACACTTCATCCCGAAGCCTGATTACCACAGCGAAGCAAAGTTACATGACTTCAGTTACATTCAAAAAGAGTATTGGATACACTGAATTTCATAGGTATCAAAGAGTTTAGCAAGGGGAGAGCAAAACCTGAATTAGGAATAAGGGATGATAATCTAAAAGATCCACTTTTAATCAGTGTAATGATATTTTCTCAGCAGTATAAAGCCCTATTTCTTAGTCCCTGTTTTTGGCCATACACCAAATGGAATTACGAGCACTATGCACACAGTTGATTCACAGGAGCTTTCCATGGCCTTTAAGATCTTCCTTTGCTGTCCAGGATGGACTGTGCCTCGTGCCTAGCAGGATACTATGACCTTGGAAAACTAGTAGCCATGGTGAAGACTGTTGAAAAGTCATCATCCCTTTCCTAGTGATGTTGAGAAGGTGGATGTGGTCTCATGTAGATGGAGCATAATTAACACTGTTGTTTGCTACTGTTCATAGATATTTGTGTACAGTACTTTTACCTCTCTGTGTAGACCACCACTTACCTCTCCAGCCCTGTGCAGAGATGGATCTAACCCCTGAGAAACAGGCTCTCTGTTTTGATACACAAGTCTTTATGAACACTGGTATCCAAGAGTTGTATCTCGAGTATGTGGCACGGGATAATGCCACCATTTCATCTCACCCGTTGATGTAAATTCAGACAAGAAGGGTTATTTTTGCTGCAAGAACAGTTTGTTGAGGGTTTGGGTTTGTTTTTTAAGCAAAACCTGGTATTGTTTCAGATCACTTACTTAAGCCAGCCACAAGATGTCCTCCTTAACGCATCCAAGGACACGGGAAGAAAGAGGAATGGCTGGAATTGCCAGTGTGCTGCTGGATCACCTTCAGCACTAATCTAGTTCCTAACAAGGAAGCAAATAAATTCAGCAGAGCCTGATGACAGGAGTTCCCCTGCCTGGATGGTTAACAATCCACAGCGCTTAGGGAAGCACAATTCCCAGGAAAGGCAAAGGCAAGATTAGAGCAAAGCCTTAACCATGAGGGATGTTATGCATAAGTTCAAGTAAGAGGGAAGGTAAGCAAGGGGAACAGAAAAGAGTAATTTCTAGTCATCACAAGAAATTCTTTCTCTTTCCTTTTCTCACCTGGCAGCTTCTAGGGCCATCTGCCTTGACTGCAATTGCTGTATTCCTTTTTCTTCTGCCTCTGAATTTTGTGATCACCAAGAAGAGGAGTCAGTTTCAGGTATATTTTGCTTCATAAAAAGAGAAATTGTTTATTGACATATGTGATGGCTTAATATTTATTAGTCATGCTTTCCATGATTGTCTAAAGGAGCATAGGAGGATTTGAAGCCCGCAAAGCTTCTCAGAATTTAGACTAAGCTCTTGCATGTTCAATCTTTTACCATGTTTGCCCACCTTTTCTGTGTTTTTATGTACTGCCAGTAAAAATAAAGCTTTGAAGATGAAAAGCAGAATATTTTCCAGCCTGGAAGATTCATAAGCAAAACAGTACACACAGCTCAACTGCAGGGAAATTTATTCAGGACTTAGATGCAGAAATAAGGTATATTTTCAGAATAATTGCACCATTAAACTATCAACCTATTAAATGATATAACATGAACATTTATTACAGGAGACCCAGATGAAACATAAAGATGAGCGGGCCAAACTCACCAATGCCATTCTCAGTGACATAAAAGTAATCAAACTGTATGGCTGGGAGAACACTTTCATGGAGAAAGTGCTTGGGATCCGGAAGCAAGAACTTCAGGCCCTAAAAAGATCTCAGATTCTCTTCTCAGCATCCCTAGTTTCTTTCCATTCATCAACTTTCCTGGTGAGTGGATCACCTTCCTGCATAAAACATGTGCTATTACTTCCATTTCTCTTTGTACTCCTCTCTGGACAGATTTTCCTGTGGGAAAAGCTTCTCCTGTGGGATAAACTAAAGATTATATCTGCCTGGAGGCATTGGTGGTCTCACAGGAGTTGCTGAGCCCCAGTGGAATCAGCCATGCAGACAATTTACACTGTCCTAACAGTTCCATGGACAGGTCATCTGGTCTGCCACTGTACTCCAGGCAGCCCGAGCCTGCTTTGCAGGATCCACTGGGAGACCTCCAAGCCAAACAGAGTTCATGGCACAGTCAGTAGCTGCACAAGCCACATTTGCACTTGCTGTTGCAGCTCAGCCATGTGTGTTTTCGGTGGGAACCTGCTGTGCTTTCACCTTGCTGAGGCTGCAGCACCAAAACTTCCTTAATGCAGAACAAATGTCAAATGATCAACTTGATACTGTCACCACTATGCAAGACCTTTGGCCATGATCCCTGTAGAATGGGTACTGTGCACAGAGGTGGTAGCCTGGATTTAACTAAACGGGTTCCAGAGTCTTTAAGAAGGGGCCTGGCACCCCTGAACTGTTCTCTTCCCTGTCTGAAGCAAATGGTTTGCTTTCCCTTTGCTCCCTTTCAGATTGCATTTGTCATGTTTGCTGTCTACACCCTGGTGGATAACACACACATCCTGGATGCTCAGAAGGCCTTTGTGTCTTTAACACTGATCAACATCCTCAACACTGCACACTCATTCCTGCCCTTCTCCATAAACGCTGCTGTCCAGGTTAATTGCAGGCTGTGTTCCTTTTCCTTTGGCCATAAGGGTTTTTTTTACATATCACCATTAACAGGTAAATACAGAGATTCATTAGGGCTTTGCACATCAGCCATTTAACTGCAATTGCGAAACAGTGAAAAGCAAGCACTTGCAAGTAAACTCTGTTGTATCGTTTTTCAGAAAGACTCCTTTTACTGACAAAATAGTCAACAAGAATTACTCATAAGTCTTTTGGAGCTCATCACAAGCACCAATAGACCCCAGAGGTGCTTCCAGTTCTGTTTTAATCACACAAATCAAAATAGATGGAGTAAAATCTCCATAGGGGATCAGTGGAAACCCTGCTAGCCCAGGCCAGAGAGAAAAGCAAATCATTGCCCAGTAAGATATAAGGAAATTCATTTCCCTCTTTACATTTTAAGGCTGTCACAGCTTTTCATGTACAGAAGCAATCACTGGGAAATTGCAGGATGAATAGGAGAAAAAAGCACCCATTTCACTGAACCAAAAGCACCATGAAGGATATGGGCTTTTTTTGCTAAGCTAAGTGGAAATAAAAGCAGTTAAGATAAGGAAGAGCTGCATTTGGCCATCTAAGCCTACAGCACCTGCAACACAGCAGATGATCTAAGTGTTCTTCACATTGAGTCTTTGGGTTTTTGCTCCCTTTCTTCTCTAAATCCTATTTTCTTTTGTGTGCTGCTTCATTTCAGGCCAAAGTTTCTTTAAACCGCTTGGCAGCTTTTCTGAATCTAGGACAACTGAATCCTGAGAGCTCATGCAGAAGCACTTCTGGCTGTGGTGAGCTTTTATGTTAGCACTGTTACCTTAAAAGAGGAGTAACTTCTATTGTTCAGCTTCTATTCAGGATGCTTGCCATAGTCAACAGAAAAATATTTGCCCCTTACTGTCACTTTATCTCTCAGGCCTATTTATTTCTACCAATAAAATCTAATCTGGTAATTTATGTCTTTTTTCATACTTATGGTTCATTTTATGTAATATACACACTGAAACATAAAATCATATAAATAGGGATGTTTCTGTAGCATCTTTTGCATTTACAGGTATTGTATTTTTCTTCATATTTTAGAACAGGCAAGTATCACCATAAGAAATGGGACTTTTTGCTGGAGCAAAGAAACTTCTCCTTGTCTTAGAAGGTACAGACTTACTCTTAGTCATCTCTCAACTCTGTAGGGCCAGTGTGGAATGTCCAGAGGCTTCTGAGTTCACTTCATATTTAATGTTGAATTCTGAAAATTACAAAGTCAGACAAAACATAATCTTGTTTTTCTGTTTGGGAGCATATAAATGGAAAGGTGCCTATATCTGAATGTTGCCTTAATCTATGGAGGCTGTTTTCTTTATACAATTTTCTTGTTCAAATATGAAATTACAGTAATTTAAGTCAAAAAAGTAGAACAGATGGTATGCAGGTATTATATATGGCATCACTAGATGCTTATTTCAAAAGGCATTGACATTTTTGAGAAGAAACCATGTTGAACAGCACTGATATGTTTTATATCCAATGCTTTGGGCTAGCTTATCTCCAGAGTGGGGATCTGGGTCTTGGATCTGGGTTTGAAACTCAGAGGGGGATGTGGATCAGACTTCCTGATTGGAGGTGTCTTTGAAGGGATGAAATTAGGGTGGCTTACTTGGGTACATTTTTATTGCTACAAGACAGTAGTAAGAATTTTGATAATTTCCTCTTCAGAAAGTGTACCTAAAACGTGGTAAGAAACTAATCTTTTCCCCATAGCATAGATCTTACCGTGCCCCAAGGCTCTTTGCTTGCTGTAGTTGGCCAGGTGGGTGCTGGGAAGTCCTCCTTGCTGTCAGCATTACTTGGTGAGCTGGAGAAACTGGATGGCTCCGTGACCATGAAGGTAAATTTTTCCCTGAGCATTTGCTTCTAATTAGGCTGTTTTCAGGAAGGTATTAATCAAGGCATCAGGTACTTGATGACAATGCATTTACTGCTGAATTTTAACAAAGGCTGTATGTATCAGTCCACATTTAATTATCTGAAGGTGCTGAAGACTTTGGAAATAGGAGCTGAAACATTGCTTCAAAGATCCAGTTCTATTTCCCACTCTGACAGTAAGCTGAAATGTCATCCTGGTAAATCTCATCATGTACTTGCACCTCTGTGTCCTCCTTTGTCAGATAACAACAGTGCAGACTCATATTTTGCAAAGCCCTCTGAGACCTATCAATGGTGATGATCATTCCAGACTTCTATAACTCAGAGAGCTTTTCTGCAAAGATGGGTTCCCACAGTGTCAAGTTGAGCTTATGTTAAAGATTACTAACATTGTTCCACTTCTATAGGACACTGCAGCTTATGTCCCCCAGCAAGCTTGGGTACTAAATGCTACAGTGGAAGATAATATTCTTTTCGGAAAAGAGATGGATGAAACATGGTTCAGTAGAGTCATAGATGCTTGTGCGCTGCACCCTGATTTGGAGAGCTTCCCTGCAAGGCAGAAGAGTGAAATAGGAGAAAAGGTACTTACACTTAGGTTTATATTTTGGTCAACTTTTCTTTGAGTAGCTACAACTTCAGGTGTCCTGCTTAAAACACCTACAAAGAAATGAAACTTGCAGGAGGCAGGTGCTCAGTGATTTCTAGAAAGTCGGGCCATGATCTGATTTAATTTAAGCCCACCTCCTGACACTTAACCTCAACAAACATATGAGAGTTGTTAAAGACAAAATCAACAAATCTAGGCCATTCTGGGGTGCTCTTTTACAGGAGAGTGGAGTTGCTCAGGAGACTCTGCCTCTGCAAGAGCCCTGTTTGGAGGGAGGGAGATGCACTAGTTTAAAAATAAGGGAGTCATAAAACCTCAGCACAAAATGGAGTCAACAGCTGACAAATATGCTGTAGCTGTGGAATAAACAGAGCCAATACATTTTTACAGGGAATAAATCTGTCTGGAGGGCAGAAGCAAAGAGTGAACCTTGCTCGTGCTGTGTACCAGAAGGCTTCGATCTACCTGCTCGATGACCCCCTCTCAGCTGTTGATGCCCACGTTGGACAGCACATTTTCGAACACGTTCTTGGACCCAATGGTTTACTGAAGGACAAGGTTTGTGTTACAAATCCTGAACTCTAAACAGTTGCACAATGAATCTCATTAGCAGAACCCCTGAAATGTTTCCAGTAAGGTGGGTTACTCACTTTATCAAAGGCTCCCAGACTCTTTTTTGTAGTGGCAGCAGTGGAATGGGTGACCTCTGCAGGCCACACAGCACCTGCAAGTCCTGCAGGGAACCTCACTGAGGAAGACTGTCTTTATCCTCATGCAAACCACATGCTTAGTTCCAGCCTTACTTCTACAGCAAGTTTACTGTTCTTTGGTCTTCTGTCAACATTATCCTTCTCTCTTTTCAAGAACTGCTTCTAGCATAGTTAGGAAGAGCTGTCTGATCTTTTCTAGCAAATTGTATCATCATAACATCTAATCCCATCGCTTTTGAATAGTTTAGTAGCACCTTTACAGTTCTTATCACTTAAGCTTCAGTCTTAAAATCCACCTTAAACACTTCTCTTCCATTCCTTTTGCAGTGGTGGTGTTTTGTTATTCCTTGATACTTCTCTGCTGTCGATTAATCTGGATAATAGATGCAGATAGATGAGAAGGGATGCTAGAGCAGCTCTATTTAATTCATGGGATAAATTGCCTAGAAATACTTGATTCAGTTTCACATTATAGAAGGAACACAGGTAATCTCTTGCATTAGAAAGTCCAGTTATAACAGACATGCCTGACTATAAATACCTTTGTCTCCACGAGGATTGGTTGCAAGTATCAGAATATAATTATTGTATTGAAACAGAATGACTGGCTAAGAAGAATGTATCAAACTTAAGGAGTACTCAAGGGGCTTGATTTTATATTAAAAATATAGAACATGGCAACTTATGTAAGGGGAAATTACTTTTATTATGTCCTCTCCTACAGCAAATACACTCAGAAATGTAAATGGAAAGGAGCTGCACTTTCATTCCATGCAGGCTGATCAATTTTTCGGCCATGAATTTGATTCTGAAATACTGATATCATTGGCAATAAATGTGGCATACTCTGCAATTAACATCTTCCTACTTAAGACCTTCAACCAGAGGGGAATCAATAACATGGAACTGGTCAGTGAGTCAAGTAAAAGGTCCTCCAGCACACAGGGTGCCAGCCTGGGACTTCAGACTTCAGTTCCCATCCTCACTCTTAATGCTGTGCATGACACAAAGCGAGTTGATTCACCCCTCCACTTCCAAATTCTGCATAAAGCTGTGCTGCAAAGACAGACTTCCTCAAAGAGACAGAAGTGACAGGAATAAATAACAAAAATATCTCCATGTTAGTAAAAATCATAGCTTGCACTGAGTACGTGTGTGTCTTCAGAAGCCAGCTGAGTTAGCAGGGAAACAGCAGAAAATATGTAACTGTTCCCTCTTGATTCAAGCAGACTCGTGTGCTGGTGACTCACACAGTCAACATTTTGCCTCAAGTGGACAACATTGTTTTTCTGGTGGATGGAATGATCTCAGAAACTGGTTCCTACCAAGAACTTCTACAGAGAAATGGGGCCTTTGCAGAATTTCTTCATTCACATGTTACTGCAGAAGAGAAGGCGTGTGCTGGTTTTCCAGGTAACCCAAATGAGTTGGAATCATTCTTCATAGGTCTATCAGTCAATTGTTTCCTTAATATCACATTTGTTTTATTATGGAAATATGCCTGTCAAATTAGCTGACTCATCACCTCAGAACTGGTCTTTGAATCCATCTGAGTAGACAACACTCATGTAGTAAACAGAATTACCCATTATATGTGCTATTTTTCAAGTCTAACCTTGATATTTCTACCCTTTGAAATCTTTCCTCCATATTACCAAGCTTTCAAGGACTATGCAGGACAAAATGGGATTCTAAAGCATTTAGAAAAAAATGTATTTATTTCACAGCTATAGGAGACACCACAGGCACCATCACATCTAGAAATGGTCCATCTCAGGAGAAACTCTCTAGGTAAGCTTAAAGCAGTCTCAGACACTGAAGAACTTATTCCAAAAGCCCATACAAGCCTACGTGGGGGCTCTTACTGAGTATAATAAAGGTTTGGGGTTGATCTGTAAATTAATAACAAGAGCAAACAAGCAAAACTCAAAAACTGGTAAGAACCTGGTCTTCAGTGTGGAGGTCAACTAACACTTTCTCCATATTTCACAAGGACCAGAACAGAGCTCACATACAAGGCACGTTGATACACTTGCTTGCTGTTCAGTTCCCAGTGGGGCTGTAAGGTCAGGCTCACTCCAAACCAGCCACAGCAAGTGAATGCTTTAAGCCTTTGCTTGTTAATGGCTTGACAGAGCCCAGGCCCTGTGACAAACATGGACAATGATTGGGTCACTCTGGAGGACCCCAAAAACTGCAGCCCTCAAAATAGGCATGAATATAGGGGTGGATGGGTAAGGAGATCCAGCTTGGCTAAAAATTGAAAGGATTTTTGTTTTCTTAAAGAATTGGCAATTCAGTCAAATCATCTGCTGTGAGAAGGGAGACCATTCCTGTAAGTCAAGACTGCACCAGTGCTGCAGCCACCAAAGGAAGATTAACTAAGGGAGAGAAAACTCAGCACGGCAGGGTAAGCACAGCACCTTCCTGTAATGGCAAGGACACATCCTGTGGGGTTATCACACTCATGGCAGGCTGGTCAGCTCCTTGCCTAAGCTAAGAAACACCTCAAAAGGCTGAGGCAAGGAGGGTACAGTGAAAGGAAAGAAGCAGACATGGTATTCCAGTTAGGAAGAGTCAGACATGGATGAGGGGTGTGTTCAGGGCACATTGTGGCAGTAGTAGAATGTGGAGAGAAAAAAAATAGCTGAGGCTAGTGGTACTGAGAGAAGACAGACACTCCAAAAGAGGCAGCTTTTCCTCTAGGGAAGCACAGCATTAGCCAGACTGGGATGTCCTCACCTCTCCTGATCAGCAGTTACTCATACAAGCAGTCAGTGTGATACATGACAGTTCTCCCTCACTCAGAGAACACACTGCCCAACATAAAAGCCCACTTTGTGCACTCCAGAAGTAGCACAAGCCTCTTGCAATAACATCCATCACTTGAAAATAATCATTAACACCACGGATTTATTTAAGTATGGCTTCACTATTCATCCATGAGGAAAACAAAAAAAGGATTAACATGGTTGCTATGGCTGTGACATATAACCGAGTAGATAGGCCATAATAAATCACTCCTTATTTCAGAGCTGCTTTTTCTTGCTAACAAGCTTGATTCTCCCAACCTCTCCTCCTGTCTTTCCCCAATTGTACCTCACTCTAGGTCAATACTGGGGTTTATGCAGCCTACCTGAAGGCGACAGGCTCAGCCCTGTGTGTGTTCATCCTCCTGTCCTTCACCTGCCAGCAAGCTGTGTCATTCTCTCGGGGTTACTGGCTCAGCACGTGGGCAGATGACCCTGTTCACAACGGGACACGACAGCACACAGAGCTGAGAGTTGGAGTCTTTGGTGCATTAGGAGTAGTTCAAGGTCTGTTTAAGTTACTCATCTAATTCTTCTCTGTATTCCCATCTCCCTTCCCCATATCCAGCATGTTTTCTCGGAATATAAACAAGTGCATACCCACGGGTTTTCAGCCTTCTGGGCTTTTGGCACCAACCCTAAAGGTTTGGCACGGGACCTAAAATTACAGGTTCTGACACACAGAGAGGATTTCTAAGGGATCTGAACAATACTTTCAGTGTTACTGCCTTACTTCTGGAGTTCTACATTTCTTTATATCTTTCTCCTTAAAAAATGGCCACAATTCCTTTGGTCATTCTCTTTAAAAATAAAAAATGTCACTGAGAAATTTAAAGTAATTCCAGTCAAGCTCACTTTGTGAGGAATAAATAATTTGTGTTACATGTTTAAGTTGCTGAATCCATCAAGCTTGCTTAGAAGGTCTTTGGCTGCCCTGCAACTACCCTACAGAAAGGGCAGCTTAAGCCAAGCCTCAGAGCTGCAGGTAATTCCTACAAAAGAGAAAATCAGCTCCTTTCACTGGTGCAATGTTCACAGTGCTAAGTGGAGATCATGATCTGCAAAGGAGAACTCCAAGGTGGATTGTTCAGACCTTGTAACAATAATTTCTTTTCTCTTACAGCCCTTAGCAGGTTTACCTCCACAGCAGCAGTGCTGCTGGGTGGTGTGTTAGCCTCCCACCAGCTCTTTCTGCAGCTGCTGAGCAATGTCACTAGATCCCCAATGGTCTTCTTTGAGCAAACACCCATTGGAAACTTGCTGAACCGCTTCTCCAGAGAAATGGATGCTATTGATTCTGTCATCCCTGACAAGCTGAAGTCCTTCCTGGGATTCTTGTTCAACTTACTGGAGATCTACCTTGTGATTATAGTGGCTACACCATGGGCAGCGATGGCCATAGTGCCCTTGACTGTTCTTTATGCTGCATTCCAGGTAGGAGCTCACAGAGATACAGACAAGAGAGGCTGGAGCAGTATGGCCATGTCCCTGCAGAAATCCTCCCTCCATTTCTTAGGAGCAGAGACATGCAGAAACTAGTTTCATCATTTTAAATTGCATCTGAACAAGAGTAATGTCAGTGGCTCTTCCCACATCACCTCCACCTTCCAAAGCTTTCCAGATCTCTCACAAAGAGGCTTGTGCTTTTCTGATGTCAAATCCTACTTAGAGCTATATTCCTTGTCTCCATTAGTGTCAATTCAATCATATCAAGACCAAAAAACATTTTTCCTTTCCTCCAGAATTGCTACACTGCTTTTTAATATATCCATGTATGCCATGCAGCTCTCCCACTGGGCTCTGAAACCCCAAATGCTTTGCCAGCTAAGATTGAACATGAAGGAAGGGCAAGTAAGGGTGCAACTCCTCTGTTCTCCATCAAGCAAAGGGCTCATCTACAGGAGAAACAGAGTGTGAGTTTAGAGGTTATTTTGAGTTCACAGCACCCCGGCTCCTTTCCCCCAACCATCAGGTTATTCTTGATGAAGACAGGACATGACACAGGTAGAAATGCTACCTCACCTTTTAAGGGCATCTCCTACCTGCACATTAGGTTGTATAACACTAGGATAGAACATACTATTGCACTTGCTGAGGCCTTCCCAAATTTTCTGTGGAGCGCCTCTATGGAAACATAAACCTTCTAATGACTTCCCTTTCCATCTTCCCTTGTGCCAGCACTTCTACGTCATCACCTCCTGCCAGCTGAGGCGTATGGAGGCTGCCAGCAGGTCACCCATCTACTCCCACATTTCAGAAACTTTCCAAGGGAGCAGTGTGATCCGTGCTTACAAGGACCAGGAGAGGTTTATTTTGAAGAGCAACTTTCTAGTGGATGAAAATCAGCGAATATGCTTCCCTGGAGCTGTTGCTGACAGGTAACAAATCTGCAGTGTTTCCTTGCATGGAAAGCAGAGTGGAGACAGTGCTCTTGGGGCTCGGGTGGAGGTTCACAGATGAGACAGTGGTGCAGTGTTTTAGGGGTAGAGTGGCCTCTGTCATCTCCTGCACTGCACCCTCACACAACCAACGTGCTCCCAGCTCTGTTGCGTGGCCAGGCACAGACACATACATGCCAATGCTGCCAAAGGTACCACCTGGTGCCCAAAGTGCAGGAAGCTGTAGCATGTGCCTGGTGGGACCCATCATCCCATGACAGCGTGCACGAGGCCTATGGTACATGCAAAAGCCATCAGACCACAGAGCTATGAGCCACCATGAAATGAGTGAGGAGTACCAGAAAGAGTGAGATGTTAGACCAACTCATCCAAAAAACCATATGCTGGCTGCTCTCATCCAACAGGCCTTGGGGAAAATCCTAGAACAGACCATAAGCCAACCAATTCAGACAGACTGTAGCCTTTCAGGAGCTCCAAGGTGGCTGGATAAGAGAACCAGGGTGTGACAAGAACTTTGTTAGCATCCTGTACTCCCAGCAGTTCCACAAGTGTTCTATAAAGCAATCACACATTGCACTGGGAGAAAGGAAAAGGACCAGCAACAGCCCTGTACTCTCCTCCTCTTGCAGATGGCTTGCTACAAACCTGGAGTTTCTAGGCAATGGCATCGTGTTGTTTGCAGCACTGTTTGCAGTAATGGGCAGAACACATCTTAGTCCAGGAACTGCTGGCTTCTCCATTTCATATGCTCTTCAGGTAATCCAGTGCTGAAATGCCTGCCTTTTATCAGAAGTAACTGCATTTTGATTTCTAAGAAATCGTGAACTATTTCTGTGCCTTTCTAGATGCCCTCTCCTACCAAATCCTGCTGTCATTGTTGAAACCCACATTATCGGGAGCACATGGCCCCTTAGGGAACAAACCTCATACACACATGCACAAGGCATCTTCTTCCTCCTGCACCTGAACTCATATTTAAGTCACGGCAAGCCCTGAGCAGCTGAAGCAAGGTCTTCAGCATTTGTCTTACCTCCTTGTAGAGTAGTTACACAACAGCCTAAGAAACAGCTACACTATCTTTTAGCATCCAAGTCAGCAGCATTTCATTCTCTATAAACTTGCTGAAGGGGCTATGAGAGGAGCTGGCTACGCTCTTTAACACAGCTTTACAAACTTTCACAAGGATCCATGGTTATTTTTTAAGCATTTTAAGGTTTTCTGATGTAATTTAATTTCTGATGTAATTAGATGATGAGTAGGTCTTTATAAATAAACACTACAATAAATATAAATAAACTGGGTAACTCACAAGCACAAGTCAAGACTTATTTTATCTGCCCTAATGCTTCTTTCTCGTTTTGGTAGATAACTGGTGTTCTGAACTGGATGGTGCGCTCCTGGACAGACATAGAGAACAACATTGTTTCTGTGGAGAGAGTCAGAGAATACCTGGGCACTCCCAAGGAGGTAGCTGGTCCACTACTGCCCTTACTAGCAGGGGTAGAACATCTCTGCAAACTAAACAAGTAACTTTTCTGTTCCACATGAAGAAAACTCTAGTTTTCCCCTTCTGAAAGCCTGTCATTTTTCCTTTAAAGAACTGCAGCATTTGGGTTTTATCCAACTGACTAGAGTTGTTTTATAACCTCTGATCATCATTATTTCCTTAAGACAGTTAAGCATTGGATTGCCATTAAAATAGCTTCACTTGGTAACACTCATGGAATGAGACATATTTTCTGCCCATATTTGGAGTATTTATTATGCGACTTCAGATGCAATCTCTGATATCTGATGGCTGCTAGATAGCCTTTTAGCCACTCGAAGTCTCCAGTGCAATAATTTTTGTTCTTTTATCATTAAAATTCCATCTCCATATGCTTCCCTGAGAGACACTTTCACAGTCCTGTTTACAGAGGCATATAAATCTTTTTTTATTGAACCACTCATAAAGTCACAACTCTGACATGCAAACAAATGTTCATCCCCATTTTCAGTTGAGCCTCAGCATCTCTGCATAAAGTAAAAAGTCAACATCTGCAATATGAAAGTTAGAGGCCTATTTGCCTTTTGGAAGCAGTAAACAGGCTGGGGGGACTTGGCACAGAGGTCTTCATAAACCTCCCATTCCAGTATGGCCACTTGATTGGTAATTTAAATCAGCTTTATATGTTGCTGTTTGTTTTCATCTGTTTAGGCACCCTGGACTCTGAATGGCAAACCTGAAGGTCAAGTTTGGCTCACTGAAGGGAGGATTGAATTCAGAAACTATAGTTTGCAATACAGGCCAGATCTGGAGTTAGCACTGAAACATGTCAGTCTAACCATCCATGGGCAAGAGAAGGTAAGAAAAGCCACTTGTACGACAAGTATGAGCAGAGCTGGGCAGTGATCAGAGCTGGGTGGGTACTGCTCCTGCCCCACAACAAGCTACAGGAACTTGGAAGCTGAAAGCTGCAGTTAATTTAAGCCTGAGCCCATCTTTCACACTGCACACTACACAAAGGAGTGTTTCCAGGCTTGCTGCATACACCAGACATTCTTCTGAGTAAAATTTCATTTCATACCACATTAGCAGAGTTACAGCAAAGCAATTTCACTTTTAATTCTAGTGCCACATGAAGGCCCTGTTCTAACTACTGCCTTGTAATTATGGTTCTCATCAGAGGCTTTCATGATTCCTTTTCATACAAAACAATTACAAATTATAAATTATTCCCTCTAAGAATGTATTGCTGGACTATGTGAACCTTGAACAGCCCTAAAAATCTGGTACATGCAAAGCTGTCTCTCTTCAAAAGGCCAAGAGAAACTACATGACAGGTTTGTCCAACTGTGGGAAAACAACATCAAAACCAAAGGCTTTCCACTGCACTTTACAGATTGGCATAACTGGAAGAACAGGAGCTGGGAAATCTACTCTTGCTGTGGGATTGCTGAGATTGGTGGAGGCTGCAGAAGGAGTGATTCTAATTGATGGACAAGATATTGCTCAATTAGGTCTCCATGACCTAAGAACCAAGATAACTGTCATTCCCCAGGTATGACATTTGTTTCCAAAATCCTTGAGCAGTAAGTCTTGAACATTTAGGAAGGGTTTACAAAGGTTCTGTGAGAGGAGGGGCATTCTGAAATTTCAGAGTTGGAAATAACCTGTGTCATGCTTGTTTCCCATTCAATATAATATTAGTCACAGATTCCCCAGCAGGGAAGACCAGAGAGCTCGTTCTTATCATTTGTTTCAGGAGTTGTTTGTACTGTCTCTGTGCTCAGGATCCAGTTTTGTTTTCTGGCTCTCTAAGAATGAATCTCGACCCACTAAACCAATACACTGATGCAGACATCTGGACAGCTTTGGAACTGACTCAGCTCAAGAACTTTGTTGCAGATTTGCCAGAGCAGTTGGAATATAAATGCACTGACCAAGGGGAAAACCTAAGGTACCTTATCTGCAGAAAGACAGTGGCAGAGCAGTGCTAGCCCCTGGGCTAGGAGAACAGCTAGTTGGATAAGGATAATTTCTTTTTTGATTTTTTTTAATGGTGTCCACACAATTTACATGATTGTCCTGTTTAGCAGCATGAAATCAAATCATAAGACACCAAGTGGGAGATCTTTAAGACTTGGTCACTGTGGGGGTTTGCATTTGTGCAGTACTTAAAATCCTGGAATGCTGTTCCAAGTGCACATCTCCTGGGTGCCATAGTAATATCCTCCCTTTACTTCCTTAGGCTGTTTCATGCTGTTACCTGCCTGCAGTGCCATCAACCTCAATCACCCTTCCAGAGAAAGGGAACAATCACCTTTTCATTACTAATTTCAAATTAATCATGTATTCTGAACCCAGGGAAAAGTGACTACACTCAGTTTACCATCCCTCTTCTTACTTGCAGCACTGGTCAGAAACAGCTGGTTTGTCTGGCCAGAGCACTCCTGCGGAAATCCAAAATCCTCATTCTAGATGAGGCCACAGCAGCAGTAGATTTAGAAACTGATCTTCAGATTCAGTCCACCCTGAGGACTCAGTTCAAAGACAGCACAGTGTTAACAATAGCTCACCGGATAAACACCGTCCTGGACTGTGACAGGTAAGATCTTCAGCCACATTCCTGGGGAGGAGGGAAGACACAGGCAGCCTGTGTAACTAAACACACCACACAGTGTTAGTGAACAGCAATTTCATTTCTGTCCTTTTCTTGCTTAACTCTCCAAGCTTTGCTTTAGAGACTGTAGGATCTCTCTTGAACCAGCTAAGCACCAATAGGTTAACCAGAGATTATTGACTGCCACATGATACATTTCATGCTGTGTCATACCCCTTTTGCCCCCATTGACAGTGAAACCACGACTGCAGCTCTTTGCGTCATCCAGAAGTTGTGAAACTAAAATACCCATTCACAAATCTTATTCCAGTCTCAGTTGCCAAAAAACCCTCCTCTCAAACTCAGTACTTGTACAGTCACTCATCAGAAACCTCTTTCTATCCCACTACTGTTTCCCAGCTGAAAAGCTGTTGGAAAGTTTGGTTGAATAAACGGCAAGTACTGATATTTATTTTAAAACTAAGTAGAAACAACTAAGTTTATCGCAGCTGCTGGTGTATCCCCAAACTTACACTTCTCTTCTAATGTTCACAGGATTTTAGTCTTGGAAAATGGTCGGATAGCTGAATTTGATACTCCAGAACACTTAATAGCTCAGAAGGGACTATTCTACAGACTGATGGAAGAATCAGGCCTTGCATGACTCACTTATGGACTATCCCACAACGCCATCAATATCAGGAATAATTCATCTCATAATTGAGTTGTTACCTTGGTTTCTGTCTAAAATACCTGACAGTCATCCAAAGCTTGTTTAAGGCATAATCACAGTGAGTAGATGAAAAGGGATGACTTGGGATATGCATTATTTCCATAAGAAACTTAGAAATTCCATTTTCATTGTTTCCACATACCAAAACCTTACTTAACTGTTGAAAATGAGCCAGTCAGGACTTAAATGTTTTTCTGGTATAAAAGCAAACAAGCCAAAAGAAAAAAGGCCACAGCATTTCCAGTTTATTCTATAGATGGAGCCCAACTATCTGCCATACTTAAAGATTACACAGATTACTTTTAAAAGCCAACAAGATTTTATGGACAGTGAGGAAGAATTTAACTGGTAGCAACCAAACTTAACTGTTTGCAGTTTATCCAAGGCTCAAGGCAGAACAAATGTGGCATTTTGTTGATGTCTTTAGGACTGCTTACCTGGGTGCTGTTTTTACAGATGTGGGCTCCAAGGCAGCAGCTGGAGCTTGTCATCCAAAGTGCATAAACACTGGGGGAGGTGGGAGGGAGGAGAGGAAGTGGGATGCCTGTTGTGGCAGCAGGGGATCAGATCCATTCCATCTCCCTGTCAGCTGTGGAGGCGTCCTGAGCCATCATGCTGTGCAGAGGGTGACACTGCCTGCAGGAACAGAGCCAGTTTCCACACAGGTTCAAGGATGCAGGACAGGAACTTGGCTGGGAGTGGGGAAGAGAGCATCACTCCTTCTGCTGAAGGCTTGGAGCAGCCCTGCCAAATGCTGGAGGTCACAGCAGAGCATGACCAAGTGTTGATACCAACATTTCCAAACTGAATTTGGCCACAAGGAATTTACATGAAAAAAGTTGCAATGATTCACCTGTTGACCTGATGGTTCATTCCTGGTTTTCTTCTGGAGTGCAGGTTTACCTCCTGCATGTGCTGCCCTGGTGCTGCAGAGCCTCTGGCATGGTCATCTTTCAGGTGCTACTTCAACAAACCAAGTGGCAGCTGACAGGAAAACCTTCCTGGGCTTCCCACAGTGTCAAGGGGCTGCAGTCAAAGCTGTCCCCAAGCCTCTCCTCAGGAATCACAACACAACAATGTGACAGACAAATATACACTGTGAGATACTGATACTGCTGTTTACTGTGACTTTTGTTACAGCACTTCATTTTCTAGAGAGCTGAAATAAAAATATAATCAAGTGTTGAAATGGATCTCTTCAGTAAGCTAAAGTAAATAGAGCACAAAAAGGGGTAATGGGGAAACAATGGGAGAGTTCAGACTGCCAGAGTCGACCCAAAAAACCCACCAGTTTCTTCTCCAACAGCTCTTCGATGGCTTACGCACCCACATTAAGAGCAGTTAAGGGTTTCTGCTGGACAAGTGCCTAAGATACTGAAGTCCAGTGCCTCCTGCCATACTGGTGCTCAGGTACCAGGAAAGAGGCAATTTTTTTCCCTCTACTTTCTCCAAACTTTACTCAAGGGAAGAGACAAAACAATTCAAAAACTAGATACAAGTTAAGAGCTACATGAAATTGTGTCATCTTCATCAAAAAGGAAACAAAACAAAGAAGAAAACCATGGAGCTAGGTTTCCACATGCTCTGTAGGAGGTGAGAACCTACCCACCTACAGAAGCACAGAACTACCAGCAGTGAAGGTCCTCCAGGAGGGCAACTGGCAGACAGGAACAGGATGAACTCAGGCCATGTAACAACAATCCATTTCAGGGAAACACTGCTCTGCAGAAGCTGGATGAGGTGCCCAGCTCACATCCTGCCCAAGGACTAAGCTGCTCACTGCAGTACATGCTCCCACTGCAATGCCCACTCCCTGTATCCCAGATCTTTCAGAGCTAGCATTAGCTTTGCTGCATGAAGGAAAATATGTGACATCAAGGCATTTAAGGAACATAAGTGTCTGCTACATGACTCTAAGCTCAGATGCTAAAATTCCATGCCACATCCCTGAATTTATTTCAGCAGCTGGAGGGACGCAGCACCCTGGGCTGCACTATCACCATTCCAGGCTGGATGGCACCAGACTCCTTTGCACTGAAGGTCACCAGCCATCAGGCTACACTGTGGTGCAAGTGTCCCAAGGACTAAACGAGCATTTGGTCCACACAACACGTACAAAAATGGAAACAGATTAAATGAGGAAAATCTACCAGTTTTTATGCCAGATTCTGACACCTTACCTTGCAGGGAGTTGTACCATTTTCTGCAGTTGACCCCAGTAGCACTGAGTGCTGTCCCAGCTGCAATAGGATCTCATAGTTACACTGCTCCTACTTCAAGGTACTCCAAGTATGTTTATGATGCTGCTCTTACACAGGTTCTGTGGGAAGAAGCTGCATTTGTTCAGCTGCCTGTGTGCAGTGAAGGTTAGTTCAGACTGATCCTCATCATGCATATTACACTTTTGTTCAAGTTACATCCAGATAAGATACTCATCATTTTATGAGAACAGACATTTGGAATCAGGATCATGAATCAATGCAGCAACAGCACAAAGCACTGACAGATATTTAGGGCACGTAGAAAAGAGTCTCTACTCCAGAGCTAGGGCAGAACAGTTTGTGCCAGCAAGTGTATAAATATATAAAATATAGGGAGAACAGTGATGTGTATTAACCACCATAACACTGAGAAAGAACAAGACTGAAGCACACACGAGTAGCAGTCTGCTGACCCCTTGCTGCACTGTTTAGAAGGTTATACTGTAAAATACAGTATTTTAGACATACAGTTCCCCAAATGATCACAAACAACCCATGAATAGGACAGAGAACATTCAGTGACACTTCTCAGAGTACCCATTTTAAGATCACAAATGCAGTTAAAGTCATTTCTACACAGACAGCTCCACTGCAAACATGTTACATAATTCTGCAAGCTCTGTATTTCAAACAACCATGACCCTCAGTGCAGTTCCATGGTTTTTAAAGGAGTCACATGAGTATGTTAAGGCTTCTAATCGGTGTGCAACAAAAAGCATTATTTCCTCCAATCTGAAATCAGTTTCCACCAAAGTAAACTCTAGCAACACAACTTCCTTTGAATTCCATCCCAAACCAGCAGAGCTCTTGTAGATTCCTCCTCTCAGGAACAAGGTACACTAATCCCACATGGCTGTTCAAAGGCATTTGAAATCCTGTCTGAATTTCTTCACTGGACATTCTCTGCAGCTCTGCCATGAGGAAGGAGTTGGTGATAACTGGTTTCCACAGGCAAGGAGAGAGCACAGGGAGCTCTGCTGCCTGGTCATCCAATGCCAGTGGCCCTCCACCATTTCCTTCACAGGGCTCTCCTAGGATGGGGTGGAAGGGAAGGATCACCGAGTGTTCCTGGATGACTGTCCCCAAGCAGGAAAGGTGTCTCAGTGGCATTCATGGTTCCTCCTCCGGGTCTCTTCTGCGAGGAGAGTACAACACCACCAGCTACACACCTCACCCGACAGACCCATCTCTCTGAACTCTGTTCCTTACAAGACACTTGCTCCAATCATTCCACCCTTCTGTCCATCACAGTCCTGCAGAAGAGATCAGTGACTTGAAAAACTAAAACCCACTGCTCCTCTCCAAACTCCCAAATCAACCCCTGCTTATTCCATTTCCACACAGCAAATTAACACCAAGCTGCCCAGGACCTGTGGCATTCACAGGCCATGGACACCAGGAGTGTGACAAAGGTCCAAAGCACCACTGACTCCTGCTCTTCTGATCCATCACTATTACCTGGTCTGCTCAGCAAACCATAAAATGATCCAGTCTGCCACAGCACACAGGTATGTGCACTCATGGCTTCTTACCCACCATCCTGACAACCCCCAGACATCAGGCCAAACAGTCTGATTAGTCTAAGCAGGACCAATAATTTCTATTTTCAAGGCAAAAACCTGAACTGACAAAACTAACCCTTTGTCAAATACAAACCAAGAAATGACAAATCATGTTTTCTTTCAAACAATGTTTTTACTGGAAGTTCTTTGCAAATATTTGTATAGTCATTACAAAAAAATACCAAAGAAAATTTCAGTCTATTCAATTTCAGAGAGTCATAATTTACAAAAAAATAAATAGCTTTACTCTAAGGACAACAATTGTCTAGTATTAAGGTCAGCAATATCAATCACAGAAGTCCACATTCTCAGTGCTGAGTATTTGTGTCCATCTGACTTAGTTTGCCTTCCAGCATTTTCCTTTAAAATAAGACTAATCAGAACATTAGAAAAGTAACTTTTCTCTTACCACAGAAAAATGAAAATACAACGTGGATCTTGAAAACCAGACTCCATTGCTAATTGAATTGTTAGACCCCTCTGACACACAACTTTAAAAACAGTAATTTTTTTTAAACAACTGTAACAGAACATTTTCCCACAAAATTTAAGAGTCAACAGCAGCAGCATGAAGGGCATGTTTCTTTGATATAAGGCTAATGGTCCTTGATGTGGCAGAATTAAAGCACAGAACTGCCAAAGCCAAGGGTTTTACAATCAATGTCACACCGAGCCTGCAACCTCTGCCCAGACAAATCCTCACTTCTCAGCCTCGTCCCCACAGGTGTCACCAGGATTGGGCACCCAAGTCAGAATTCCTGAGTGAACTGGGTGTAAGATACTGCACACTGCAACACACCAGCTGCTGCACCAATTTGGTTTTGGAGTGATTGTCATTCCAGACATGCTTAAATACTGCTATGAAGTTGACTGTGCTTTTTGACATCAGCACTACCGACATTATAGAGAACTTGCTGCTATATGCTGTAAACACAGGAAACCTTTAGGACAATGCATAAAGCATTAACCATGTACAGTAAATGCCATAATGAGAACATCTGGCACACATGTTATTTCACAAGGAAAAAAAAAAAAAATCTTTGGACTATAGTACTATATGCCACAAAATGTTCCAGGTGCATCCCACAATAGATGGCTCATCAAATGAGGAATCCGCAAACAAGCAAATAATTAGCATTTGCAAAAATGTTTTAAACCAAAAATAAAGAGGGAGGGAACTTTAGAACATAAGAGCAGATGAGAAGTAAAAGCTTTTCTGAACTTCTCTGATGAATCACTCCACCTTATATTTTAGCATATAATATTATAGACAGGTTTTAGGCAAAAATTAGAAGTCTCTGCAGTGTTTTGCACAGTGGATGTGCTTCTCCTAAAGTTGGCTAAAATCAATACTAAGGAGAAATAAAAAAAGAAAAAATTGCATTTTTATGTTACTTCCATTGCCATACTCTGGCCAACTTCACTATGTCTCAAGCTGAGCTGTATGGTTCACTCCAGCTCAGGGGAAGTTACAGTTCGCCAAATGTATCACCTCCCTCTTCCCCACAGGAATTCAACAAGTTCAAGTGCTACACCAAGCCTGAATCTTTGGCCATGCTGTAGAAAATGCCTCTTTTCCGAAGGAGCTGCTCTGGGCTTCCACACTCCACCACTTCTCCTCTCTCCAGGACTAAAACTCTGTAAAACAAGCAAGGGCGGGGGGGAAAGAAATAAAAATGGTCAGAAGAAGATCCACAAAGCCAGTGAACACAGACACAGAAACTGTGTAGGGTATCCTACAGACAGACAGAAACTGACTGTTGGTATCCATTATATGCAAGGGTAGACAGTCCTGACTGTATGAACAGACTGAGGTTCTCACTGTCCTTCCTGACCTCACTGCAGATGGTCTGTCTGCTCAGCCTTCAACCACACCTTAGCAAGGCAGCTGACCATGGGGGAGGCTGTTTGAACTATAATCAAAAGTGATGGATAGTGAAATTTCAAATAAACTTCAGAGGGCAAGATCTGCCCCTTTGACTCCTTATGCTGTCTTTGCCTAAATTAGGGCAAGACCCAGGAACAGACTCATGTCCTTGCCTCCCTCCCCTTCCCAGGTTTTCTAGGCAGGAACAGCACAACAGCAGTGCCACAGAGGGATGAGAAGAGCCCCACAGGCCAAGCACAGGCACCGTGAGCCAAAACACACCCCCCCCCCCCCATCCAAACAGGGATTGCAGCATCCTTGTGGAGAGGTGGCTAAAAATGAACACAAAGATTCCCATTTAAATAGAGCACAATGCAAGTCACACCTTCGTCAAGATAAAACCAGTATAACTTTACCTCGTGTAGTCCATGATCGTGTTCAGACGATGTGCTATAGTTAATACAGTACATTCTTCAAATTGAGACTTTATCGTCGACTGTATAAGCTTATCTGTTTCAAGATCAACAGCAGCTGTGGCTTCATCCAGAACCAGGATTTTGGACTTCCTGAGCAGAGCTCGTGCCAGGCACACCAGCTGGCGCTGTCCCACACTACGCAGATGGGATGGGAGGGTGGGGAAAAAAAGTCAGAACAAGTTTGCAGTATTCGTTTTGAAACCCGGCAATTCCTTGTTCTAAAGATAAGGTCAGTCTTACTACTTCCCTGCAGAATATCTAACAGCATCTGAAACTGCAACAGCCCTCAAATCAAGTCCTGGCAATGCAGTAAGAGAATGCACTACAAGTGGTTTCACCATAACTGCACCAGGCTGATTCAGCAAATCAGTGCACTGTTGAGGACTGGACTTTAAATGGTTTCTACAGATTGAACACATACATCCCTCTTATGGTGCAAAAAGCAAGCAAGCAACTTTCTTAGAAAAACTGCTGCTACTAAAATGACTGGTCTTGCACTAAGAATTCTCCAACTCCCTCCCCAAATTCTCCTGCGGGGCTGGAGGGAGCCCCACACTGCACTGCTCTTGCTGGGTCTGACTATATCCTGTCCCAGGTGAGCTGAAACGTTTCTGGAAACAGAAAGTCTAGTTGCAGATGGGAGGGCACACACCCCCTCCTCTCAGTTCTCATTGGGTCTTCAGGCAATTTTCACAGTCACAGTTCTTTGACATACCTGAGGTTCTCACCACCCTCAGCACACTCATGATTCAGTTTATCAGGAAGGGATGACACAAAATTTTTCAAGTGAGCCAATTCCAAAGATCTCCAAATGTCTTCATCAGAGTGTTGGTCAAAAGGATCAAGATTCATACGCAGAGAGCCAGAGAACAATATTGGATCCTGGTCACAGACAGAGGCAATTGACAGTGTACACAGAATATGGCAAGTGCTCCAAAAATATTTCTTAGATAATGAAAGAAAAACAACATGTACAGATGCAGCTGCAAGTAAGCTAATATACTGCATTTAGGAGTGAGGGCTCATTCTTTCCCAATAAGAACAAGTTATTCTCCCTCAGTCTTATTCCTTATACCTCTTTGGAGTCTGATCTCTGCCCTCTGCAGACAGATTCTGGCAGTCTAGACTTTTCCATTAGTCAGTAACTCATGAATTCAGAAAAAAACCCAACCAACCAAACAAACAAAACCTCCACACAAAACCAAACACCAAACAAACCCTAGCCAATTTCTTTTTACTGGACTACTAAGTTAAAGAAGAGACCATTCCCACTCAACCTTCCGTCAGCTTTCCACTTCTTAGGGAATTACACCATCCGGAAATATTTCAAAATTCCTGAGCTGCAGTATCAATGAAATGAATGAGGGTTTTTTTTCTTGGATAGGAAGAAATACTACTTTGGAAATACTTAAATACTTTTGACCCAGTAGTGTCAGACTGATGCAGAGTGATCAAAAGGAGAAAGCAAAGTCCCCTCCAGATTTCCAAAAGAAGTGGTGCAGAAAACCTTTTACAGTGAGTTCTCTGGTTTTTATCAGCATGCTGCAATGGTAACTTATCATATTATATGGTCTTTGAATCAGACAGGCAATAAAGGCTACACAGTAAGAACAAAAAGACTTGAGACTAAGTACAGTATATAAAGCCATATTTCCAAATGTTTTGGGCTGTCAAACCCACAGTTGCTGGGCTAGACTGGGATGGTTATGTGCAGGTTTCTGTGGGTACTGCACACCACACACTGGTCCCATTTCCCTGAGGGACCCTGGTCAGCTGTTCAGCTGGGACCATCCCCCCACTCACGCTGAGCTGTCATTTCAGTGATTGGTGTGGGGTGCTGACAAAGCCCCTGAGTCCAAAGCCCAAGGTTTTGCTTCCACACCAGAGCTCAGCCACAACCAAGTTCCTACTTGTTACCCAGCACAGGCACACTGAAACCAGTCTAGGAAAAAAGCTTGGCTTCAAGTCTGTGAAAGAGCAAGCTGAAAGGTCTCCATTTCATAGCAGAGATCAGAGGAGGAATAACTGTTTTCTCCCCAGTACATCACAAACAGCCCTGTCACACAAGGAGTTCTGGTAGTAGCAGGATTTTGCACCTACCTGAGGGATGATGGTGATCTTGAACCGCAGGTCATGGAGCCCTATCTTTGCAATATTAATTCCATCAATAATAATTTCTCCTTCAGCTGCTTCATTAATCCGAAACAAACCTAAAGTGAGGGAGGATTTTCCAGCTCCCGTTCTTCCAACTATTCCAATCTGTTGGGAAGAAATACAGGAACAACTTATTCTGGGAAAGCGTTACAGCCTTTCCAAGCCTTTCTACCCAAAACTGACCCATTTGCAGAAGGTTGTCGTGTTTGCTGGGCTATCCACACACAAAACCAGCATAACAGAGAATGATCAAAGGGGAAGAAAAATCACTAGATATGAAAAAAACAAGAACAAAAAGCTGTCTCAAGGTTTGCAATCCAATCACAGAAGTTTTGAGTTTTTCTAGAAATGTAAAGCAAGTCAAGGTTTCCATAATCCTTCATTTGGTTCACGCTTCATAGTTATGACTGCTGACTTAAATGTCACATTTATCTTGTTGGAATTTATAGCAAAATCATACCAAAAGCACTCAGTTTCACACTGGATGTTTTTCTTCCCAGCTAGATTGAAGTCTTGAGCAATTCTTTTCTTTTTTAAAAATATAAAAGATTGCTATTTTGGTTGGCTGATACACCTCTCACCATCTGCCCATTCTAACTACTCTTGAGGTACTATTCTGCCCATATTTCTAGGTAGAAACTGTGCACTGAGGAGAAAACAAATGCCTAGCTGGCTGTCACAAATAAGGAAGCTAGATAGTAGATCTGTCTTGCAGCTACCTTTTCTGCTGCTGTGCAACATCACACTATTATCAGACATCACAGGAATCCACACGGGACTGGGGTGGGAAATTTGTGAGCACACAGGTGAGGAAACAGTAGGAGAAACACACAGATCAGCAGCAGTTTGGCCAGACCCAGAGATTCTGCTCTGAAGTCCCATTTTTCCCTGTAGAGTCTCACATCTTGCAACTTCTGCTTCACTAGATCAGGCTTCCCCCCACTGTAGCCTATTGTATTGAGATTATAATTAACTTAACCTCTTCTACAACTTACTCCTCTTTGATTACAGCAAACAAATTTCCTGGGAAGGGGAGGGAAGACAGTATAAACCTCACCTTCCAATGAAACCAGGCCAAATGATACTTGGCAGCCCCACATAAGTGTATCTTTATCCACGATACAGGACACACCTTGAAAAGGCTGAGAGCCCATGACAGCTGAAGTTACAGCAAGGTTGATTCTACAGTAGCTTTTCCAGTTCTTAAGGACCCCAGACACATTACAGAATTGGTTTAGCCCTTTCTTTGGCTCATGCATGCAGATTTATAAGCTGTAACACTCAGTCATTACCTTTTCACCCCCATTTATGGTAACATTTATGTTTTTCAGAACCAAATCCAAGCCTTCGCAGTAACGTAAACCATAACCTCGAAACTCAATCTTCCCTTCCTCGGGCCAGGTACTCGCTGGGGCGGTTTGTTCGATACTCCACTCGGCCTGAAAGAACCACAGGAACACCTGATCAGCTCCTGCTTCAACCAAATGGGCTGAGAGGACTCAAAGAATGCAGTGAAGAAAAATCCTTCTCAGTGCGTAATTTGCAAAAGGAACTGTGATGGCGATGAGAAGACAGGGAAAGAGTTGCCTCAAGACAGATTAGCTGGTCTGTGTAGGCAAGGGCTTGGCTATCACCAAAGTCCCAGTTGCTGGATAAACTTTCCTGCTGAATTCTGAAATGGCAGAATCATGCAGGCAGCAGGCATTGAGAGAGCCTGCCTGTACACCCCCACCACGGCAAGGAAACCACTGGGGAAGCCACACTTACAGCTAGAAGCAGTTTAACTGAGACATAAGTACCAAATGATTAATAAGTTGGTAAACAGCTGCTGCCTCAGCCTCCAACAGAGGTGGGAAAGGAGAGAACACACCCCACTGCATTCACTGCCAGTGCCAAATAAAAAGGCTTTTAAATGTCTAAACACTGGTCTGCTACCAGAACCTAAGAAAAAATTCTAGGAAGGGTCCTCATAACATTTGGCTTCAAAAACAGTGACTCAAGTCAGGTTCAAGTGACAGGCATGGCAAAGAGAAGCCCCAGGGAACTCTGTTCTGTAAGGGGAACAACTGCAGATTAAATGAGTAGTTTTGTTATCTGAATCAAAACAAAAAAATTAAACCTCTTTACTCCCCCTATGAGAGTAAAAAGAGAAACACAAATGAAAAAAAAAAATAGTTAAGAGACTTAGGAAACCAAATTGTTTGTTCAGCCCCACTGTTTAGTCCTAGGCCAGAACAGCACATTTCCTAAATAGCATTGTGTAAATATCAGTGGATACACATCAGAAGCATCCACAGGAACTGCCTGCTGAGATCCAGCCTGTCCCAAGCAGGTGACAGCACTGAGCTCTGTGTCCCCCCTCAGCTCAGAGCACAGGCCCAACCTCCAACCCATTCAGCCAGACAGCAGGTGAGACCTCAGAACAGGGCATTGACTTCTACAGGTGTGGTAGACAACTCATTGTACCTCCTTCTCCATTTCAGTATATTCTTTGACTCTTTCAACAGCAACAATGTTGGTTTCCACCTCAGATGACATGCGAACCAGCCAGTTCAAATACGCTGTAATCTGCAAGAAGGAAAGAAGTCTAGGGGCAGTTTACACTAAATATGTTACCTGCAATAAATAAAAGACATGGAACAACCAAAGCACTGCAAGTTCATGGAATCATAAACACAGACAAGATCTTGGCTAATCACTGCTGGAAAGGAGAAGAGTCAAGATGCTGCATCCCCTCACACGGGGAAGGCACAGAAGGAACTTTCCAGTACCTTCTCAGATACTATTTGTAGTTATTATTCTCTTTCTACGTTCCTTATATTAATTTTCCATCCAAAGCCATATCAAGGTTCTGGCTTTTTGATGCAGTCTTACAAATCAGAGGTGTTTTTTTTTCCCAAGAAACTTAAAACTACCTGCAGTGAGTAGGATACCGAGAGGCCAACCAGTCCCGCGCTGAGTTTGTTGCGTGCAATCACTGCAAACAATGCTGCAAAGAGGACAATAAAGTTCCCCACATACTCCAGACGGACAGCCAGCCACCTGCCAGGCAGAAAAACAGAATGCATCTTTCCAGGAGTTCACCCACAGAAAATTACCGATGTGCAATCGATGTTCTGTCACACATGTTTTTTAGAAGACCATTAACATGGCATGTGCATCCTACTAGTGACACAGGAACTGAGGTTCTGCTTCAGCACCATCTGAACCTAGCTGCACCCAAAATTAATAAATCTTTCAGGTGCATGAATTCCAGTCTCAACCGCAACTGATTTCTGAACTAACATTGGGATCAATTAATCAAAATTTTTAAAAGAATATAAGTCAGAAGTAAGGCAGAAACTCTCAGAAAGAAGAGAGATTCAGAATTAGTAATCTCCATTTTATCACAGAAGTTTAAGCAAAACACCTGTGAAACCAATATACCCCCACAGGCTTCCCTACCCTGGACAAGTATGGCAAGAGCTGTGATTGCTCAGGAGCACAGCCAGCAGAACCATGTCCTTCCCAGATAACAGCCCTTCAATATTTCAGACCCACTGTTACCTGTTTGCAACAATGCTTGGATAATAAGCTTTCTGATTTTCATCCACTTTCATGTCATTCTGCTTTATGAAACGTTTCTGCTCCTCAAAGGCTCGAATGACACTGACTCCCAGCAGGGTCTCATTGAAGTGAGAATACACGGGAGAACGACTGACAGACTCGAGGCGCTTGAGCTGCCGAGATGTGGCCACATAAAATCTCTGCAATTCAAAGTATGAGAACCATGGTTACATCAGACTGTGTCTGAAAAGACAAGGGGAATCGTAAGACAGTTCTCTGCCACCTGGGCTGTTACTTACAGAGATTCAACTTACATGTGGAAATACACACCTTCTCCAACACTTTTAGGCCTAAAAACACCATTACATACACAATGTTGTCTTTAAACAACTGCCAGTCAAACTACCTCATGCAATAGCCATTTTCTGCTCTTTCTCTTCTCAGCAAGTTTAGTTCAACAGTATAAAACACACACATACCATAATGACTCAAACCCAGCATATTACAATCCTTTCTAGAGCAGAGTAAGAACTCTCTTAAATAACAAGACGAGTGACTGCTGGTCTTGGTTCCCCCAGGTAACACCCCTTACCTGCACAAACAAGTAGGCAAGTCCCAGAGGTGGAATAATGACAGCAGCTAGAGGTGTGGCCAGCAGAATGACGATACAAGCCCCAATCACATTAAACATTGAGCCCATGAACATTTTGATGATTGGTGGAATGGTGGAGTCAATGGTATCTATCTCCTTAGAAAAACGGTTCACTAGATTTCCACTTGGTGTACGTTCAAAGAAACTCATTGGAGACCTGAGGACATTGTGCAGCAAGTTATGGTGTAGGTGTCGTGATGCAAATATTCCCCCTATTGACACGACCATTGAGTAGCCAAACACAGCAATACCTAGAAAAGAAGACTTACTTTTAACTGTTGCCACCTCTCACACAAAACATTTCCTAATTTTGTCATCATTTACCATTAGCATGTCTCTAGTACAACTAATCAGCCAAGGAACTAGGGTTCACTACAGGAAGACCCTGTAAATATGTCAAGCAGCTTAAAAGAAAAAAAAAAACAACAGTGAAAACATCACATTCCTGTCCTGGAAGAAGTTGCTTCTCCATTACAAAAATTTGTGTAATATTTGAACGCTTTGCTATGAATCACCAAATCTTAAAGTAGGTAAGACCAAACAAACCTTGAGAAATTCCCAGTGCTCCATATACTCCCAGTCTGACATCTGTGTACTGCTGTGTCCCATTGATAACAGGATCATCTGTCCATAAACTTAGCCAGTAGTTGGAAGCCAAGGAGGCTATATGATTACACAGGAAGAGGAAAATGCTCAAGAAAGACATAAAGAGTCCAATTGCTTTCATGTAGTCCCAGTACACCGATGCCTTTACCTGAAGACAGAAGGGAAAAAAAGAAATACTCATTTTGCAGATTAAGTTTCAAACCCAGCAACTCCCCCTTCTCCAATGCCTATTTAAAGTCAGTATCCCTGCATCAGGCCATGAAAACACAGAGTTGCACTCTGGAGAGCCACTGCTTGGGAACATATGCTGCAAAACATTTGATGGAGACACGTCAAATCCAACATCCCCTCAGGGCAGGCACACATCATCTTTCGTTGTCATCCGAGGGAAGGGAGGAGTAGGGAGAGAGTTGCCTGAAGTAACACAGAGCATCAGTAGCACAGCCAAAAACTTCACTGAGGAGTTCCAGTTTTTGGCTCTCTGCACCACAAGATTATAAAGCCTTTAAACCAACCCTTGCTCCACATGGCTTGTATCCTGTGATCTATGTTTAACCAACAACAAGCAATACCAACTTGCATTCAAGCAACATTGCTAGGAGGGGTAACTGCCATTTTCCCAGGAAGCTCAGTCTCAGGTTTCTTAAAAAGCCCTGGGTATCCTGGGATTAGATACTTGTGTCTACAGTGGAAACTTGGCTTAAATTCATCTGAGTCGATTCCAGCTCCCTATACTGAAGGGCAGATTTCATTAGGTCACCTAATTTGTCACAACCTCTCTCCAAGAAACAGCTGCAAGGTTTTCGTTTCTTCTTTTAAACTTTGATGTGGTCAGGCCCATCATCTTACACAAAAGGTTTGGTGTCGACATTCTTTCTGCAGGCAAGCACGGGGCTCAGGTTTGGGAGCAGAGGGCACAGCAACACTTCCATGAAGTATTACACAACAAGCAGCAAGTTCAAGAATTCCCTCAGCCCTTTCTCACGCCAGTTACATGGCCTTCAGAAGCTATTTTCTTCTAAAAGGGATTTTTCCAAAACTGAAAGAGGGCCCAGGAAGCGGGGACTGGAGACCTTACCCTCCCAGTCTTCGCTGTGTCGGCCTCCATCAGTTTCCAGGAATTCTTTTCAGCAAGTGGCTTCTGCAGCTCTGCTGTGCTGCTCTGCTGCTGGGACTTCCCAGTCTCTCTGCTGTATGTTGAAGAGTTACTCAGTTGCCTGTTAGCAGACATTTATTTTTCAGTTTTAGCTTGAAATAGGACAGGTGTTTACTTCATAAATAGGCTTTGACAGTCCACAGCTCCAAGTCAGTGGTTTACATTCCTATGGAGATCTCCTCACCAGCCATCATGGGGCCATGAGTACTTCCCTCTTCCTCTCAAAGTGCACTCTCCTAACCCTCCCTGATGGCATTCAGTCCCCAAGTGCCCCATGTTCAGACACAAGTAACACAACAAGCCACATAAAGAAGTGCTGGTTGCACAATCAAACTCCAGAAAGAAAAATGCTTTGTGACCAACACCACCAGCCTTTACAAACCCTGTCATCATATACATTGCAGCTGCTGGAGTGCAATAAAATGTTCCCCCACTCACATCAAAACAGGCAATTTTACTCCCAGGCACTCATTAGCTTCCAGAAATACACTGTCTCCAGAGCACCGTAAGAATAAGGCAAAGCCTATGACATGATTTTGGAAAGGTATAATCAGAGGAATTGTAAGCATAGTAGCAGTTGTATTAGGTCAGACTAAAGGTCCACTTAGCACTTCATCCCATCTGACAGCAGTCAAATGCAGAAGCTTTGGGAACATGTACAAAGCTGGACTAGCCAATAAAATACTCTCCCTTTTATGCAAGCCAAACCCACGGTATATCTTGCAACACAAGCTTCTTTCTCAGGCTGTTGGATCCAGCATGATATATTTTCCTCTAACAAATACCATAAACATAAATTACTCTTTATCCACATCTGAGTAACAGGATTGAAAAAAAGGGGGAGAAGGGGAAAAGAAAAATAAAAAGAATACACACCTATGCATTAACTTTCCAGGGGCTTCATTCACAAGGACTCCATTTTCTACAGGCTTTCCTTCTTTTGTAGATGGACTATTTGTATCTGAGGGGATGAAAAAGTAAACATGAAAATGGTACAACAAAGAGACACAGGGATTTTATTTCCAGCCTAAACGACTGATGCAGTCCTGATGTGCAAACAAAGCAGGGAACACAGGTGTTTACAGACACTAACAGAAAATTGACCAGGTGAACGAATAAGTTTAGTTCTACCCCCAACAGGATTCACTGCCAAGACAGGGAACATTTTTTTTTTCTACTAAATGTAGGTCAGTAATAATAATGTAATATAATTATGAGGACATACTTTATGTTAAAGCATGCAATACCAAGTCACATGTGACTCACTCCATGGAAAAAACCCCAACACTCCAACCACTCTGTTGCAAAGCACATCTTTTACACAGTTAATTACAAATTATTTTCAATTTAAACTGCAATGAGAAGACATTCTAGTAAATGATGGAGCAAAGTTGTAAGAACAGCAGGCATGTGCAAAGTTAAGCAGGAAGAAATGTGCAAAAGCCTGGTGTTTTAGGCAACTATAGGAATCAGATTAATTTAAGCAAGAGATCTTTCCATGAATTGTTATCCCACAACATCCCCCCTGTACCAAGATGCAGTACACACAAAACAATTGCCCAAAAAACTTCATAAAACCTGTCAGCTTAAATTTAGAGCCATTTAAATCAGTGTTATACAGCACCACAAGTAAAACTTCTCAGTTCAGGTTAAGTTATAATTTTCCTCATAAAAACCAAACAACTGACTCCTAAAAAATTACCTGTCAAGTAAATGGAACTTTATTTTCATGTATGAAATTTAATTTGGAATTTGTAACACAGAATTTTGCATTTTAAAGGGTGTATGCATCATTTATGCAAACAAAGACACCCATCTGCATCTATTCAAAAGATATTTAGGAAGAATTGTGGAGATCTAGAGTCTGAAATTTTCATGTTCTTACAGTAAAGCAAAATATATCCATAAAATAGTACGTGTGGACTGCTTGAACATAGAGCTGTTCCCTCCTGTCTGCAAACTGAATATTGGTTCATTACCCTAAAAACCCAAAGTTAAATTGTTCAGCATGATCTTAAGCATAAAAACAGCAGAAAGTGTGAAAAAGTGAAAAGTTCAATTATTTAGTTCTTACTGATATGAGCAAACCAAGATGGGACTGGTTATTTTAAGCATTTGACAGCATTTGTTTTGAAAGGTTCCCATATGAAAACCAGCAAGCATTCCAGCATCATATTGCTTTAGAACATCACTGAAATTCCAAACCCACATGAAGAAAACAAAACCACAAATAAACCTCCCTCCCCTAACAGCTCTTACATTTGATTTTATGTTGTAGGCTACAAAGATTTCTTGCTTATACTGCATTTAGCTCTTGAGAACAAAAAATGCTCAAGACTGCAACAGTAAATCTGGCATATGCACTTGGGGTATAAGCCCACTAATGAGGGCTCTGTTGAAAAATGTGTCCAGAAATTATATAAGGGAACAGTTGTGAAGTACTGAACACACATATGAGAACAAAAGGGACCCTCAGGACTCAGTCCTGAATGATGCCTCCCTGGGTACACTCACTACACTCCCAGGTCCACGGTGTACTTTAAATTTTATTTAAAGCTTCCTCATGGAAGCGTTTGAGATAAAGAACTGCTGCTTGAGTTACCTACAAGTTGCCACACCAACTGCTGTAGCTCACACAAACAAGTACCATGCAAACCATGCATATAACTTCTATTGTGCAGATAAAATTCTTCTAATAATGACTCAATCTCTTGTAAATAAACTGCAACTACTCATATTACTCCAGCATAAGCACTGATATAAAGCCACATGGCAAAAGAGCAGTTACCTGTTTCCAGAGGTTGCATCGTTCCTTCTAATGAAAGATCTGACTCTAAAAGCACACATAATTAACTTCTCCAGAACACACTCAACCATTTTCAATCTTTACAACAATGCATTCAAGAAGAATAACCTAAACCACAAAACCATAGATGCCCAGGGCAGAATCAAATTTGCTGAAATGGACCTATTTTTAATCCCAAGCCTCGTGCATAGTTTTCCCACACACAAAAGAAACCCCATGAAGCTGAGGATGAGAAAGGCAGCAGTAGAGCATACAGAAAGAGGTAACCCTCAGGAATCCCAACGGGAGAGAAAGGCTGGAAGGCAACGGAGAGCAGAATTGCAGCCAAACCTCAGAGACTGGGTAGGAGGAGAGGCTCTCCCACCCCTGCAGGAGCAGACATATTCCAGCCAGAAAGCCCCAATCCAGTGTTTTCAGACTGCCAACACATAGCTTCAGGCACAAGGGAGTCTCCCTTTTTAAGTGGGTGTGCAGATACCCTCCAGCTATCTCAGACTGACTCCAAGATCCTGTGATTCTGAATAATAGTGACCTTTTACATATTTGATAAATATTAGTATTATCCCTGTGAATCAGACAAATAATGCTCCTATTTTCACTTTTTACCATTGGCAGAAGATCACTGTACCAAAACTGATAAACAACCTTGCTGCAAATAGGCCAACCCTGTGATACAGCAAAATCCCCTCAGATCACCAGAGTCATAATGAAGTTAGAAATCCCCTTTAGGAGACAACTGCAGAGAAACATGGCAAAAGATAAAGCACTGGCTCACTCTCCAAAAGAAGATTCAGTATTTAAATGGAAAAATAAAGTAACTTAGTTTAGTGTAAAGGACTTCAAAACTTACTTTTCCACACTTGGGAAAAAGAGGAGACAAAGATTAGGAGAACAAGGCTATTAAATGAGGCAAATCTTTGTATAAGTCAACTTGCTAACTGCCTAGGCAAGTGCAGAGAGTTAATCTGTCTCTGAAAATTGCACACACCGAAGAAGCCACAAGTCTGACTGTCCCCAAAGCAGTTATAGAAGCACCTACAGAAAATACACACAAGTTAACCTGATTATGCTTCCACAGTCTCTTCCCACAGTGGTTTTCACAGTGGGAGACCCCACCTGCTCAGTACTTGCTGTGAACAATGTCCACCCAAACCAGCACCCCAGTCTGCAGAGTGACAACTGACACTACCAAGAGACCTTTCTAAGAGGAATGCCATCCCACAGCAGGGCACCCTGAGCTTCAGACTCAAGATGACAGACCATCCCCAAATCCAACTCCCCACGACAGGGAGTCAGAAAAAGATGCCACCTTGCACGTCCAGGAAACAAACTCTGCCCATTCACAGCCTCCAAGGGCAGTTTGTGTTGCCAGCCTGGATAGCAGAGCTGGCAACACAAGACAGATCATCACAGCCCTCGCAAAAGGAACTCTGAGATGAGTATCAGGTGCAGCCCCTTGCCAAAGGCAGCCATTCAACACATCTTGAACACTTTACAGCTGCATCAGTGCAGCAAAATGCAGCATTTCAGTTTTGTCTGTGACGGGCACACAAGGAATACACCATGAACTGCCTGTGTTTTCCCTCTAGGGAATGGGAGGGAATCAATGTTTTTTCGAATGGAAGATGAAGCAAAAAGCAGGCTCAGTCCCTTCCTTGCTCTGGAGAGTCTGCTCTTAAGCACTAGGGCTGAAGACATTTGCTACCAAACAGGCCTCAAGCAATGTCAACAACTTAACCCCAGCCAGCACAGTGCACACACCCCTCAGACTTCTCAGCATGAGCATATGGAGGAGCATCAGGAAATCACCGTAGGTGAGCCACTGAAGAAAACAGGCTGGAGGCAAGAGCCTGAGTTCCCTTATTAAAATCCAATACTGCAACTGTCTGCAGATTTAAAAAAAAATAATCTGAAGTATATTCCTCTATCAGTGCAGCTGTTTTGTGAAGCAGAAGCAGGAGTCAAGGACATCAGCTAGAAAATTGAGCTGTTGCTTCCTCCTCCCTGTCCCCAAAGGAATAATGTGCATAAAGAAGACACATCCTAACAGAGACAGGAAGAGTGTATAAACCCCAGCTGGCCTTTATGCAGTCTCATAAACATCTGTTTTTTTCACTGAGAGGGATTTTACTACAGATCTGTTACACATTTTGCTAAATTTTAAGAAAGAATGTGTGTTTAATCTCACAACCTTGAATGCCCTTAAAGATATAAGCACCTCTACCTATAGGTAATCACAAGGTAATTTAACTTCCCTTCCACTACTACTATTTTTCCTCTAACATGACAGACATCAACTTATCCCAAGATAAGCTTACCACTGTTCTCCATGCTTTGTTCAGTATTAGCATATGTACGAAGAAACTCAGCAAAAGCCCCATCTTGCTCCAGCAGCTCCTGGTAGGAGCCCATCTCAGAGATTTCTCCATCAGTCATTACCAGAATTGTATCCATTTGAGGCAGATAGTTGATTGCATGGGTTACCAAAAGCCGAGTCTAAATAGCAAAAGAAAAAAAAAAAATTTTCAAACATCTCAAATTAGTAAATACCATGGTTGAACTACTGCTCTTACTGCTTGAATTATGTTTATAAACACAGTAATAACAAGGGACAGGGATGTGCCATTTTTAAGAAAAAATGCTGTCCTTGTCCTGATTTTTCCATTGAATAATTTTGAATTACAGAAACTAGAGCACCTTTCATTATAAAAATCTTAGTGTTTTATAAAACTCCTCTCAAAATCATAGAAGCATCCTTTCATTTTTCAGATGTTAAAAACAAAAGCCTGAATATGCAACTTAACAAACTTGGAATCATTTAAACTCAGTCAAGAAAAAGAAAAAGCATTCTCTAGAGACTAGTATTCATTATGACATACTTTATTTTTCAGGATTCCTTTTGGTCCAATAACTTTTTCAAAAATATGTTTCCCAACATGAGCATCAACAGCTGATAAAGGATCATCAAGCAAATACACATCTGCATTACAGTAAACTGCCCGAGCAAGACTGACTCGCTGTTTCTGTCCTCCAGACAAATTCACACCCTGGGGAAACAAGAAAATAGGATCCTTTATTTACAGCTGAAAAGAGATGTCTTGCTACAGCTTATGAAAGACACAAGTCATAGGTGGTTTATTCAAATCAGAAGAATTTCAGCATTGTATGAAACAGATCTCCACAAATAATTTCCCTACCACAATAGCATAAGCAATCAGTCAAAATCCTCTTGGAAGGAAGCACATATATTATGTTCTCACTGTCAGGGAAGGGTTAGCCAAAAAAGTGTTGCTAGTCTTGTAAAGCAATTAACCCTGACCAACCTACCTTTGTACATTGAGGAGCTACCTTTCTTCTCAGCTGTATTTCTGCACTGCTGCCTATGATTTAATGAACAAACTCTGTCCACACTCTGCAGCCTGGCTGGCCTGCTGACCAATAAGGAAGATAAAGCTGCCCCCTTTGGTGAATCTGGGGCTGTCAGTTATTTGTATAGCTGAGAGCTATATCCACCTCTAACTAGTCAGCAGGGAAAGTACATATCCCAGACTTCAGGAGAGCCCCAGCTGAGCAGAATGTCCAGCAGCCACATACACATGCTCTGTCATGGTCGCGGGAAGGGGACACCCGGTCCTGCTTCCATAGCACAGCACTGTAACTTTCCAAATCCCACACCACACATACTTTTGCAACCAAGGGCCAGTTTTGGGATGGTGGTTGTTTTTGCGTTTGTGTTTTGGATTTTTTGGGAGGGGTTGGTGTTGGAGGGAATGATTGCTTGTTCTTAAGGAAGCTGAAGTGTTCAGAAGATTCTTCTCTTGCTGTTATTATACATTTCTCTGCTCTACCACCATGGCAACTTAGAGACAACTAAAAACTGTCATTGTAAGATGCTTTTGCATTTGTAATTGAGGACTGGTTTCCTCCCATTTGAGGCTTAAAGATGTGGAAAATACACTGTACCATCTGCCTCTTATTCCAGAGGATTTCTACTCTGAATGTTTTAATTCAATACGACTTAGAGATAAAGCAGAATGAAAGTCCTACAGCCTTAACTACAAGCAGTAGCACTGTTATGGTAGAGCGGGTATTCAAATACCTTTTCTCCTATTTCTGTTTTGTCTCCTGAAGGAAGAATCTCTATATCAGGCAGCAGAGCACAGGCCTCAATCACACGCTTGTACCGGCTCTCATTCATCTCCCTTCCAAAGATAATGTTATCTTCCAGAGTTGCATTTTGGACCCAGGCTTGCTGAGGAACGTAGGCTACAGACCCCTGCAAGAAAAATAAAGTTCCTTATTTAGTACTTTAGACTAAGAGTCTGCACACAGAGTCAAAGCACAGCACGGCTTTGCGAGGCAGGCAGTGCTAATCACCTCACAAATTGCCTACGGTCATTTCAAAACTGTACAAAGTAGTTCTTGGGCTACCACCTCCTCCAAAATGTTAGTTTTATAATCCTCTCTGTAAGGGAACGTAACAAAGTGCATTGGTAGAAAATAAAGGACTTCAAACAAAATAGGATTAACATAAACCTGGAGGAAACATTTGTTTAGACAATGTTTGTACAAATTACTGAATGTCAAAAGTCATTAGTTCTTTCATATAGTTATAAATTACGTTCTTCATAAAACAATTTAATCTGGAATGCAAGTGTTTAACAAATGCACCCTGCCAAGAGATTTCTGCAGAAAGCACAGGAAGTTGTTTTCATATAAAGGTCACTTCAAAGAAAGAGATTGAGATAATGCAAAGTATTTCTGCCTTCTTTTTCTCCACTATAGTTAGTGATTCAAATCTCACCTACTTTGTTTTTCCCCAGCAATTCTGGAGGTCACCAAACCTACAGTTTGCAATACATTTGTATGGAAAGAAAATTATTTTAAGAGCAAAACATTACAGCAGCAGCAAAATACAAACCAAGGACTTTTCACTTATTTATTTATCTACTTCCAGGTCATTTTTCCTCTGGGAGCTCTGTGCAACTCTGATGTCTAGGAAAGTGCAAACTGCAACAGCAGCTTTTCCCATGTTTGGGTATCTGGGTGCACCCTCTCTCCTTGTAATTCTCTGATGTCTAAGAAGGTATGACCCAATGCTGCTGTTCCTCAGGCTGGAGTAAAATAGGGTTTCCTCAACTCACACCCAGCTGGCAACGAGACTCACCAGAATACTTATCTTAGAAACCTTCATTGTTCTATTTGTCTAAATCTGAAACCACAGATTTGGATGTTGTTGGGTCCAGGCTTAACAGGCAATTATACAAAGTGCAGGCTAAGGCACATACATGGCTTGCCAGGAAATCAGGCTAAAAAGTGCATTCATTTGAAAGGCTGTCTCTTTCCCCCTTCACACCTCTCAGAAATCTAGATAGAACCCCTCTGGCAACACGCACAAACAGCTGAACAATTCTTCAGACATATCACACCTTGACAACCACGTAGCCTTCCTTCTTGTCCATCTCCCCCAGTAATGCAGACAGCAGTGAAGACTTTCCACAGCCAACCTGACCAACAACAGCCACCAAGGAGCCTTCAGGAACAGTGAAATTAATGCTGAAATAAAGTGCACATAATTCAGCCTTGCTTGCTGGCACATCCCAGTAGTTAAACAGTCAATTGAATTGCCCATATAAAACCAGATGCAACGTGAACACTCACTGCAAATACTGACACAGAACCAAACTGTAACTGTTTGAAAATGCAAACCTCTTATTCAGAAAGCACCCAGTTCTTCTTATACTTAGAACATAGCGTTAAAATATGTAATTAGTAAAAAGAGGAAGAAAAAAGTAAGAAAAAAAGCACTGAGAGTTCACCTTGCCAATATTTCTCTGAAATGCTCTGTGAACACAAACGTAAATACAAATGGATGCTTCCCAAGGAATATGCTATTTAAGTCCCAAGAAAGAGCAGCCAAAGTTAAGGAAGGGAACAGGGCACATGGAACACAGGGCTTGTAGCTGCATCAGCCCAGTTACTTTGTTAGTCATACCATGTGCAAGGTTCACCACTGGTTTTCTGCAGCACGGGAATCAAGAATGGCTACAGTTCAGCGAGAATCAGATTGTGAAAGGGAGACTGAGGAATCAGGCAAACATGAGGGACCAGGGATGATTCCAAGGGGCTGACCTGGCTGCATTCTCTAGATGGAGCTCACCCCATCTGCAGCAAACAGCAAGACCTTGAAATCCCTTGCAGTTTTCTCCTCTCCCATTACACCTCTTGTTACTCCCCTTTACATATTCCAGGCATGCAACACACCATAAATCTCTCCAGTTTATGAAGGCTCAATTTAAAAAAAAATATATAGAAGAGATATCATTTGTTTTATTTCTTTAAGGCAACAAACTCTTCTCCATATGTATTTTATAATTCAAATATAGATCATTTATGATGCAGCAATTTATGGGGTGGAATGAAGGGTACCAATTCTTACCTGTTCAGCAAAGGAGAATCAGTTTTGGACCAGCTAAATGTTGCATTCTTTACAACAATGCATCCTTCAGCTGCAAACAGAAAACTCATATTTATAAAAGTACCAATGAAAGGTGCATACATGCTCTGGATCATGCCACAGAAGTCAACCTAAATATGCATAGGCAGAGGTATAAAGCTGCTTTTCCAGAAGAACAACAACTCACTGCTTAGTAAAAAATTTGTGTTCTGCTTTTACTGGATCTAGTAAGACAGCAGAGGTTCCAAGGTTACAGTTATTCAGTAACCAGGAGGTACATGAATGTCAACCACACAGAGATAGCAACTAATTCAGCTGCATCCTCCTTTATCCAGCACTGCTATGTCAGTTCAAGAAACCAGCAGCCTCCATCTGACTTGTGTTTTAATGGAAGCATCAGCTAAACTGCCCATTTACCATGTCAAGCCAAGTTACTACAAGAATGATAGGCCAAATAAATCAAACTACCAAATAAAATACCTTTGACCAAAAATACTGCTCAGTGAAATGTCACATGGAAGTGGCATCTGTAGTTTTTTACAGCAACAACTCAAAATATAACACTTCTAATTCAACCAAGTATGCAATTAATACTGGTCTAGCTAAATATTTGCATAGGTGTGCAAGTACAACCCATTATGGACAAAAAAAACAACCCCAAACCTCACACTAAAGATTTGCAAGCAATTTATTCATGGCTATCAGCTGAGAAAGGGGAGGGGATATTCTCAAAAGAAAGATGAAGAGGGAAAAAAAAAAATACAGCAGATGACTTCTTACCAGAAAGCCAAGTGACTAAAATGATACAGAGCTCATTAACTGCCTGAGAGGGAGTGGTACAGTGGCTTTGTAAAGAGGAAGTAACAAAATTTATTTAGAAATTACTGACACAGCTAAAGTCAAGTTTTGCTTTGGACACAGGAATTGTGGAGAGGGAAGAAACTATCCGAGATGGAAGTAGAACCTTTATACAATTTTCCTTTTACAAACTCCCTTCTCTGCTGTCTAAAATATATCAGTGAAATCTTCCAAAAATGCAGTAAATTTTCTATAGAAATCAAAAGAAACCACCCAAAACCTGTACACACTGATTTTCAGCAGGCAAAGAAGCTCACCCTCTGTCGTGGGACCCCTGATTATGCTGTCTGGATCTAACTCTTCATGAGACAGGAACACCCTAAGGCGCTTCAAGGAGACACTGGCCTGCATGGAAAAGGGATATAAAACTATCATATATAGTCTGCTCATTACATTTAAGAGCTCATTATTTTGCACCACATATACATTACACATTATTACGCACTCCTAATCCCTCCTTAAATCCACTGCATAGTTGCTTGGACAGTCATCAAGCTCACACTTCCCAAACCACAAGAACCATGACTGATTTCAGGAACATCCATCCGCCACAACCAGGATTGATAATTTTGCTTGCACTGCACTTAACACAGGAACTGCAAAGCTTTCTTTCTGAGGTGGCTGAATTTCACCAATGGACATTCTCTAAGCATGGGAATATAATCTTTCCACCCAGGGCCTACTTCTGCACAGAAACACCTGTTAATGACTGAAGTCTTACTTCCACTATGTTGCTGATAACCATAGGAAGCATGTTCAGTGGAAACCTGAGGATGTTGAATAATGCCAGAGAAACAAACGCCTTCTGAGCATCCAAGATGTTGTTCTTGTTTATGGTGACGTACACAGAAAACGTGGACAAGGCAACCTGAAAACAAAGGGCAAAGGTTACAGTTGGGGTAACATGTCTGAAAGCCACCAAATCAGGAGTACACAGTCTGACAACTGCAATCAGAGGACTACAAATCAAAGAAAGAGGAATGTTCAGGTAACTTCTTCATTCCTGATAACAGTTTTTGCAAAACAAACATTTGATTTAAATCTATTGTTGTAAAAAGAAGTTGATGGCTCCCCTTGGAAAACTGTTAAGTGCTAAGTGCTAACTTCCTTCACATAGCAAGGGTGAAACCACAAATATCCCAGGCTATTTGTGGTCACACTGCAGGAGAAAGGAAGGAGAGAAACGATCACTGGTCTTTCTTCCTGCTCTGTTTCAGTTTTAAGGCACTCCTTGTAGTACCAGATACTGGATCAGTAACATTTATAGACAGAAAAGTTAGAAACACCCCGATGCTAACATGTTTTGTATTTTGTAGAGACTACCACAACCCTAGATTTCCAAATACAGCTCACTTTATCATGGACAGACTGTTTTCCAGGAAACCTGAAACTGCATTACAAACATGAAGCCTTATAGTAATTAAGCTTTTCTGTTGTGAATTAAGTTTCATGCTGAGCAAAAAATTACATCGAACCACTGTTATTATCAGTCATAAGCTATAATTCCAAAAACCTATATACTTATCTTTTTTAAAATATGTTGAATAAATTATAGTAACATTCTGAAGTAAAACTAGATGTTCACTTTCAGATCTATTCCCTTCATAGCTTTTTTTTCCATGGTAGCCCCACTCACACCTCAGTATATCACAAGATCCAGAAACTGTTTCCAAAAGACTGCCAATTAAAACAAGAAAGAAATCAAGGCAGACAAACCTTTGGCACCCCCCCTCCTAAAAGACTTGAAACAATTAGCCCTCCACTTAAGGAGCCCTCTCATCTAAGCACAGCATCCACTGAAGACATGAGTACTTCTGCTCACTGCGAGGTGACTGCTGTGAAGACATGTATTGTTCTTGGTGCAGCGGCTGACTCAGCTGTGCCTGGTACAGTAGCTTGTTTGTACAGTCCTCAGTTTGGACAACCACATCCCAGGGAGAAAGCCCTCCAGTGCAGATCAAAAACAAGAAAGGGTCCAAAGAATAACCTCACACACAGCATGCCTGCACTCTTGTGTTACCGACAATTAGGCTGAAATACACCCTTATCAGCACACACAGCAGCAGGGGAGGTACTGCAAATAAATAGTTTCCTGACAGCATTATTAAAAGAGCCCTGGCCATGGAAACAGGAGAAACAGTACAGGATATAAAAGTTTTCAATGTCAAAAAGTGCTTTCAAGTAGGTACTCGCAACAATTCTTTAATCAGAAGTTCAGAAGAACATATGAAAAAAACAAAAATCCAAGAAATGAGATGCTGAACAACAGCCTTGTGTCTGATCGTGCCCCAGTGTCAAAACCCCCTGCAGAGCAGGATCACTGCCACAATGTGTGCTGGAACAGAGCTACACTTTAGGAGAATCTAACAGACTCCACAGAACAGCATTAAGGAGTCCACCTGCAGAGTTTTATTTAGAAATTTCATTTAATAATGTATTTATATTAAAATCATCTTAGACTTCTTTTAGAAAAGCATTCACTTAAGAATGCAGTTGATGCTTCCTACCCAGGGCAGTGCTTCTCTGCCTTTCATCATGCCCAAAACATAATGTAAACACTAAAAATGTTTGCAGGGAAGGAATCTGAGACTGGAAAGTACACTTAAACACCTTCAACTGGAACAGCACATATTTTATCCTAATGTAGTCATGGCTTTTATTTGCTTCTGCAGACAAGAGCAATGGCCCCTTGTTCTAATAGGGTCTGAAGCAATTTTGATGTGATCTCACCCTTCTCTCCCTTTTATTAGCTGAAATGTAAGCTAACCACAAACACAGTAGGGATGTTTCGCATATCAATGATTTCTTTTTTTTTAAATAGGAATTTGAAGCAATCCCAAGCTATGCAATGGCTTTACCTGCCCATATTGTTCTTAAAACAGATGATGAGAGAACCCTGGCCAGAGGTACTCCTGGCACACCATGTCCCCATTTGATCAAGGACTCTTATGTTAGGACCAGCTGCTCTCAAAGATGCTGAAATAAGGGATTTTTTACTCTGTCAGCCACAGCTCCCACCTGGAGGGTATCATGCACATCAGTGACCCCTTCTAACTCTGACCATACATTTAACCTTAGGTACCCCCAAGTACTCCACCAAAAATAATAGAGGGGATGCAGAGGAGGTTTGCATTTTCAAATACTTCAGCCATTAACTTCTAGAATGCATCTAACTCAGATGTCACTGAGTTTCAAAGAAAACAGTAGTGCCTTTTCATAGAGAAGTGAAGCCCTAAGTGTTCAGTGCCCCACCACTTCAGAGGGCAATCTGACTCTTCCACTCATTAAAACACAAAACCAAAAGAAGTCCTCAAGTAATGCCTTGGAAAGCACCATCCCAAAAAGGAGAGAAGACTTCTAGATTTGTTTCACTTACCAAAAAAGGAGCACAAACCCAAGTGAAGGTTGCCATTGCAGCAAGGTAAGCAGATTTTTTTAGGACTTGAAGTTCTTTCTGTCTGATCTCTAATACCTTCTCTCTGAAGGCTAATTCCCAAGCATAAAGTTTCAGAACTTTAATCCCATTGAGAATTTCATTCATCAGCTTAATTCTGTTGTCTTTGCTCTTCATTTGAGCCACCTAAAAACAACATTGCAAAAAATAATTAACAGAGTACAATACTTGGCAGAGCCTCAAAGTCCTGAGCTTTGTATTTTGCAATGGCAAATTTACCTCATTATCATCAAAAGCTTACTAGCTTCCCAAGCAGGAAATCTGAGGTACTATCTGAACAAACAAATATGCAGAATTAACAAGACGTTTTAAACCAATTAAAAGAATACTTCACCCGACTGAAAAGCCAAACCAAGATCAAAACAGCTGTGGCACTGGTTTAAGTGTGATTAACCCTGCATCAGGGAGCCCTGGGACTCAGGTTCCTCAGAGGTACAATATGTAGTTAAAAAATAAGCCCCTATAACCAAGCATTAGTGATGCATAGTTTTTATCTAACCTTAGACCAAACTGCATTTTGCCTCCTCTTCAGCCCTATCCATAGCTTTCTGATGGTGCACTAAGGGAAAAAGCTTTCCATTCAGCCATAAGAAGCCAGGCCATTCATCATACATTTCAGAGTTTTCATCTTCATAAAGTATTTCAATGAGGGCAGTGCAGAGCTGAAGTGATGTTATGACTCAGCACTGTGCAGCCAGCAGACTGCACTGGTACAGCTATCCCAGACAGCTGTCACCAGTGACAGTGTGCTGTGACATGCCAGATATTCCCTACTTCTCCCATGCAGGAACCAAATGCTCCAGTTTGTTCTGATGAACGTATAGAGCTAAAAGGTTTCACTTCAATATAACAATCTCCACTGACACGCAGTAAATTCAGTAAGTAGTGAAGTCAACAGAAAGCACATGGTGGGGCTGTTGGAAGTAGTTTTTGCAGTAGAAAACTTTAACACTGCAACCACCATTCTGAAAAGATGAATATTTCATTCATTCAGGTTCATTAGGTAGACAGTAGTTTATGTTTGCACTTTAGGCAGCAACTTAAAAACTGAACTAATTCCAATTCCATCATTGGACATCTCACAAAGATGGCCAAAATGCTACCTTGGCCTTCACTATTGCAAATTTAGATCATTATACACAGATATGTTGCAAGGCTGAAAAATACATGAGTTTGTTTATTCTGCATACATAACACCTCTGACCTTTCTTTCCCTTCCCTTTTTGTAAGGGATAAATAGTGGGATGGGGAAAAAAAAATAAAAGGACAAATCTCAAGGAGCAAGTCAAAGAACAGAACACGTTTCTTACAAGCACTGTCACATGTATAAAGGTTCTAACCTGATAGGTTTTTGTCTTCATTGCCATCACAGCATTTATTGGAACCAGAAGGATCATGACAGCCACTCCTGCCAGCACCGAAGGACCTAAATTCTGAAAAGTACTTAATTGTAAACATTTATTCAAACTCATTCTTAAAATCTTGAATCAAACCGCCACATATGCTACAGAAAAGCATTCTGAAATAGTTTTTCAACCTCTTCTTCCCTTTTCAAGAACAGCTTAGGGGAAGATAAGGATCAAGTAGGAGCTTAGGTTAAACGATTATATGCTTTGATTTTTGAAACAAATATACATATACAGCCCCCATACAGAGATACATGTAGATCAAGCTCTCTCCAAAGAGATATCTCTACACCCATATACAATGATCTTTTAATGTTTTCCAGTTTTTGCTGGTTTGCCTGTTCTTCTGAAGTAGAGATTCATGAAGAGTCAGCCTGGTGACACCTCACACGGCGACTCTGAGTACAGAGCCAAGACCACTTTTATTTAAATCAAGTGACAAGTGGGATACTACAGGTATTGCAGTCTCCCAAAAGGTCCCACCTGCAGCCCTCCCATATGCACTCAGATGCCCAAATTCAGAACCTCCTGCCTTCCTTCTTGATAGCAGTGACAAAAGCAGTTCTGAATGGCTCTAAATAAACAGCATTTTCCCCACACTGCTCTAACCCTCCAGTGGTCTGAGCAACAGCTGTCTGTAGTCACAGAATCATAGGAAGCAGCACGTTGCCAAAGTCAAAACAGGAAACAACACACAGTACTCACCTGCCACAGTAAGTACAGTGCTAATATCACCTGGAAAGGTGCAGACCAAATCATATTTATATAGGTAGCCAAATCCATGAATCTCTGAGCATCCACAGACATTAGATTCACAATCTCACCCACAGTTGAAGTCTTTCTAGCAGAATTCGTGATAACAAGTGCCTAGGTGCAGATAAAAAATAAAAACAAGACAACATGATGACTTATTTGCATTTTCTCCACAGAATTCAACTGCTTTAGAGATTCTTCTTTAAAATTACAAGCAATCATATTCCTGCTTCATATTCTGTTTACCCTGTATGTTTCACAAAATGTAAGTTGTACAGTTTGAAGCAAGCAGCTAAGCGAGGTTTAAGGTGATAGTCAATAAGCCATCTTTGAGGGATATCATCTGCTTATTTTGTTTAGTGGTTTTGTGTAAGACTTGGAATCTTCATTTCTTGTAACACATTTTTCTCACATAGAGCTATCAGTCCACAGCTTTCTAAAATGTTCCAGCTAAGGTGAGGTGGCACTGCTGCTAAGTCCCAAATGAAGCTGTAAATGTAGGTGCATCTTAATTTTCCTGCACAAACTGAACCATTGCACACCCCTAGTCTAAATGAGACAAGATTTCTTGTTTGGCAGTGGGAAAAAGAGAGTTAACTAGTAAATTAGAAGACTGCCCTAGCTTAAAGGCTTTTATTTATAAATTAGATACTGTCTTATTTCTATTAAGAGTTAGGAATCAGCATACCAGAGTCTCATAACTAATAATTGAGACTTAAGTGATGCATTCTCACAGTCACAGACAGGTACTGTATATTTATAGAAACACCTACCTTTCGATAAATTACACCAACAATAGCTGTTTTGAGCCTCATTCCAGTTACAAAGCAAATATGAAAATACTGGTGAAGAATCAGTGTCTGAAGACAGGCACAAACAAACAGCAGCACTGTATAAAAGTAGCCTTGCCAGTCTGGGGCAGCTTTGTTATTTACAAAGTTGAGTAGCAACCTGTGGAGAGAGAAATTAATTCTCTTGGTAGATGCAAAACAAAATCAGATGTCACGGTCACAACCTTAGATTATTTCAATCACTGTACAGGTCATGCCAGCACCTAAAGTACCAAACTTAGATAAAACACTTAAGCAAACTTCTTAGAAACTGGAGATCATTTTATATGAGCACACACTCCCTCCCTCAAGGTACTAATTTGAAACATAAAGTATCACGTAGCTTACACATATAGCATTCTCTTGGAGCTACACTAAAAAGTCTCATGTTTCCTCCAGCTAAAATACAACCACTTACAGTTGCTTTACTTCTTATCACCTTAAAGCAATACAACTCTCCCAGCCCCTTAGCTCTCTGGCTTCACATACTGTGATGGGTAGTCCCAAAATAATTACAGGTTAGAATTTAATAAACTCTCCTGCTATTGTTGATGATATTCCTGCCTGGCTTTCTAGTGTTGAAAAGGAACATAAGAAGTCAAAAATTTATTGCATGATGTTATAACTTGAAAACTAATGGACCAAAATCATCTTTGTTCGTGGTCTCTCACTTGCATTATATCTCTTTCCCATTTAATCAGCTGAAGACAAAGCAGCCTGAGGAGTGAAATACCAGAGTGTTTTAAATTCTGTTCACATACTTTTAATACAATAACAAAGTATATAGGTCTTACTTCAGAATTTCCGGGCCTGCAAACATCAAGAGATCATGTGCGGCTTTAAACAGGAAACTCATGAGAAAATATGGTCCAAAGGTTTTATATAACACCTTGAATAAAGATGCTTCAGAGCTCTTCTGAGATGGTTTTATAATTAAAGCTTCAGCCTCTTCTGTCACATCACCATTTGAGTCGCTTGATTTTTGCTGCTTTTTGGGTGCATATAACATGTCTACTGGTTGCCTGAAATAACAGCAGGTACATAATGTAGCCTTTATTCAAGTATAAAGCCGAGTGGAAAAATGTACACTATACAAACGAGATGTTTATGAGCTGCTTATTATGACTCTCAATAGTTTAAATCTGGGTTTTAACATTTTTAATCATGCAACCATAACTAAATGAACTGGCCATTCAGAAATGGCCTTCTTTGCCTGGATGGGTAACATCCCTGTCAAATCTCTCCTACAGTTCTGCCCTGGGGAATGAGGAATAGGGCTCTAAATTGTGTTAAGCTTAAAGAGCAAAGGACATTATTATTCTAGAATCCAGTAGTGCTGAACATTCGTACCACCAGAGATAAAACACAAGTCACACTGATGCCAAAACATCCCCAATGCACACATTCTTTTTACACATCTGGCTTATGCCAAGCTACATACTCTGAACTTCTGAGGACAAGCTGTATATAAAAACATGCCGTGTAAGCAAGCATGTAATTTTCCTTCAATGAAAAGGTACTTCTATTTGCTGCAGTACAGGATGATGAAAGTAGGATGAAGAGTGCAGGCATGCAGTCTAATTTTAGTCATCTGGCTTAGATGCTCAGACTCCCTATATAGTCAAAGGAAAGTAATAAGCTTTTCACTTTTATACCCTGAACCACCCTCCTGAGGCTTTGGCAACTACAGAGGGAGCCCAAGCTCCCTAATTACATGACTGAAGTTTGTGTGAAAACATTCCCTCCCCAGGACAAGAAACACACATCAAAAGTCAGAGTAATAAGGTTTGGATCACAAAAAACTAAGGGGAAGTTGATGAAGCTGTTCATAAAGAAGAAACACACCACCCTACTTGGTTCCTGTTCTGTGTGCACTTAAGGACAAATCCAGGCCGCCACATGGGCCTTACAAAAGCAGGTTTGATAACAAATGACAAACAGTTCTAAAGAGAGTTTGAGAAACTTGAGTTTTTAAACCTCTGTGTCTTAGGAGAACTGACAGCCAGGATAACTGAACTCACCTCTTGGTCTTTGACCACTCTTTTGCCCAATTTCGAGCCAAATCTGGCACTATTTGCTCTGATTTGTCATCTTTATTTAATGACCACAAATCCTTGGCTTCCAAAGGACTCCGATAACCCTGAATCATCAACCTGTATTAGAAAGAATAAGCAATACAAATTTAGGAACACTAGAGATGTGTGTGTAATATATATATATATGCCATAAGGCAGTGGTCCTTGCATCCAGCCCCAAAGCAGAGCCAGCTCTTCACAAAGATGCATGCAAGCATTGGGACCTATAACAACACAGGTCCAGATGCTAAAATATACATCTTCCTGTCTTTCCTGCAAGAATTAGACACCAAAACATCTAGGGATCCAGGAGATGCCACTGAATTCAAATTTCAGGGAAAATAAAAGAAAGGATGAAGTGATCTCATTTGAAAATCAGCCAGGAAATTAATACTCCCATGCCTACCAAGTTTCAAAATCTTTATTAGCTTTTAATTTCACAAAGCAATCCCTTTCATCTAACTTTCTGTTGGAACTCTGGCCAAGTACCAACCACAACTATACACCAGTGTTATTTTACATGTTTCTGTGCTTTAACTCATACAGCATAACTAAAACTAAGTTAATAGAAAAAAAAAGCCTCCTGGGCAAAAAGAGGTAACAGTTTTGAATGCCTTAGTTTCTAAACACAGTAGATAATTTCTACCTTCTTATATTTCCCAAAGAAAATTTTTTTATTATATTCTTCCAATGAGCATATTAAACAACATCAAGGTCATGGAGGATTTGATCCCTATACAGGCCATTCACTTAAGAGATGGACTTGATGATCCTTGTGGGTCCCTTCCAACTCAGAATATTCTGTGATTCTGGAAATACTGCTAAAATTTAAAATTACAAGGACTCTACAAAGAAAGTAAAAAAATATTAATCAAATTTGGAAAAAGTATCCATTTAATCTATCTACAAAACAACCAACCAAAACAACTGAAATTATTATTGCAGGATTATTGCTAATTTAACTCTGAAAGCAGGATCCAAGAGTGCCATCTAACTTGAACTGGTGCCATACACAGCACCTTGATCTTACCCAGTGATCCACCAGAATGTGATTCTGGAGAGGAAAGAAGCACTGAACTCTGGACATGGATTCTAGAAGGGAGAAAAAGAAATCAAAGTGACTGATACAGGGCCAAGAGAAACAAGCAAAGCAGAAAACATGCTTTTGAAATTCCTTTTGTGTACGGTATTTTTTCACATTACTAAAATTTGCCATTTATGCTGCTGAGAGCTTGTTCAGAAAACACAAGCAGAGCTCCAGGGCTGTCAGCAGACTCGACCACTGGGACACAAGGAATAGCAGTGTTTCATATCAACAATACAACAAATAGCTGAAGGACTTTCACAAGACAGTGCAGGCCAGACAGTCTTTCCAGTCCAGCGCCTATATCAATGCAAGGTATGCTACCACAGGAGGGCATAAATAAGTTAATTGGGCAGTTAGTCATGAATGAAAATTCAGTTCTAGTGCTGTGATTTCATCAACATAGATGCACAAATGAAAAAAACCTGTAAACTCCAGAAAAGCATCCCAAACCTCCCCTTAGAAACCCTGTATCTCATTCATCAACAAGCAAGGGAAACTTTAGTATCCATAAATTTACACAGCCCACTCCTGTTCTACACCCAGCCCAGTGTCTGGTTGTCTGACTGCTCTTCAAGTTAATGTTCCTCTCCTAATCTGTTGGACTAAAACAGCATTTTAAAGAAAGGCTGAGAGAATCTCAAAGGTACTAAAGATGATTTACTTGTAGAATTCCAGTGCACATTTCTCTCTTCCCTCTTTCTCTGTTCTGAACAGCACCTAAAGAATGCTAAAACCAGCCACCCCTTCGGGACAACAAACCACTAGGTTTTTATCTTCAACTATAATTGGAACAACTCAGGTATTCTATCTACTCAAGTCACCAAACACCATTAGAGGGCTGCAATTAACCCAGCCAGAGCCAAGTGTTTCAAACATTTGCATTTTTCAGCTCTTGTTTGTGTAACCTGGCTCTCCTGTGCTGCAGTGTGTTACCACCCAGCTACACAACAGAGTCCTGCATTTTCTCTTTCTCACAGAACTTTTTTTGCAACTTTGCAGGGAACAATAAGAGTATATGTGAGACATATGCCTTTTTTTTTTTTAAGGGACAACAGTTTCACATTTCCGAAGTATTTAAACACTTGCAGTAAGATGACTGCAAGCAAACCATCACTTAATGAATGAAGTTTTTAAAGTCAGAGAAAGGAAAGGGGTAAAACTTCCAGCATTCAGCCACAGATTTCTACTTCAGCAAATACAAGGTATACTTTCAACTTCATCAAAACTGAACAACATTCTCAGTTTTATATAAAATACTGTACTGATTTTTTCCTTTATACTTTATTTAATCAACTTGAAGGTGGAAGCTCTAAATTCAAGAGCCCACTAGATCTTGTACTACCAAAAAGCCGACTTTATTTGCACTTAAAGCCAAAGTTTAAAACATTAAAACATGTTACATTACTTTTAAAATAATACTATTTTTGTAAAATTAAATAGTTATCACACAAAGAACTATTAGTTCTACTGAGTTTTATGCCAAGTAGAATGAAGACAACAAGCTGTAATAAGTCTGGATTTGTGTAATGTAAACAAGAGACAAAACACATTATTTGACTTCTATATACATCAGTATCTACATCTTAGAAATTTTACTCCAGTTTTCTGACTTAAGTAAACATATACTAAGATTTTACTCAAGACTTACAAACATTTCTGGTTTGGAAATGCTAGGCAGAAGGGAACAAAGCAGAATTTAAGGTTGTCTAACATGACTTCTTTCTTTTTTTCTCTATCATAACAGACACACCAGTCATGAAAAGAGAAAGTTAAAATTTCAAGTCTGCCCTATTTCCTAAAGACACTCCTAGAAACACTCAGAAGAGAAAAACAAACCACTGTGGTCTCAAAGCACCTTGTAATTATTACAAACACGATCAAAGCAGAAAAGAAGGTTTCCATAAATCCACAGTATCCTGTCAAGTGTATTTAATCCCCAAATGAGATGAAAAGAACCCAGAGAGGTGCCAAAGACCCAGCAGTTTGCTCTTCCCTCCAGACATATACACACAGACTGTTTGCTGTGGAATGCAGAGCACCACTGGCACCCTGGATACTGATGGAGAAAGTAACTGTGGAATTCAGTAAGTGGAACTGCTTATGGACCCTTTCCACAGTTACAAAGGCAACATTTATTCCCCACATCACACATTCCACACTTTCCTCCATCAGTCAGCATCACCTAACAGCCATCAAACCAGAATCAGACCCTGCATTAAAAAAAAAATAAATCAAATTATAGAAATGAAGTTTCTAAACTTGGCAAACTCCAGGCAGTGTCAAGTGTCACTCCACTGTGACTCAGAAGATCTAGTCGAGAGGTAAGCAAGGATGACCCAGCATCCCTTGGGTCACTCTACATATATTAAGCACATATAATTAAGAACACATGCAAAAAACATCATGTCCAGGCAAAACTAAATTTCTACATTCAAACCACCCTCTAACATTAGCTGCCCTTGCAATTGAGTTGGTTAGATTTTTGCTTGACACAAGAGAGATAAATATGGAAATCAAACACATGTATCCAGAGTCAAAAGTTCTCCGGGTCTAGATTCTTCCCCACCTTCAAAAGAAAGGGAATCCACATCCTTGTGAGTTACTGCCTACTGAACATATCAGGTGACTAGGAGCACAGCATTTCAAATCACTATTTCCCACCGACTGCCAGAAGCACTACTGAATATAAATAAATATGACTTAACCTCAGGAATGCTATTCAGGAATGAGTGAAACAATTTTTGTGCTTTTTCTTCCATACAGGCCCCCCTCAAACCCATTTTTGCACGTTACGGGCTTCATCTTTTTCATCACCAAGCAAAAAAGCAGAATTTGAATTATCTGGGAGACTATAGCCCCATAGCTCCTTGCACAGAATATTGCAGGTATGATACTCAGCACTCAGCACAGACTTACTTACAGGATCATTCACTGTTTCAGAAAACAAAGGTGGTTGTTCTGGAAAACAACACAGGATGAGCTGTGCAAATAACAGGACAAAGTAAATGCAGAAGGTGACATAACGAAATGCATCCACTTCAGCACCCTACAAAGGAAGGTAACACTCCAATTAGAAGGCTTGAGGAATTGATTTAAAACAATATGTTACCATTAAACAGAAAACCACTCCTTCCTGTAAGTTCTGCAAACTAAGTTAGTCCCACACTACCCACCCATGCAAATTAGGGGTAATGTCTATTTCAGTAAAGGGAAGGTAATGAGAGGGGGGAAGATGTGAAAAATACCATTAATTTTTATTCAGTCACTACCATAATCACACAAGCATGAACTTCTTTCCTTAGAGGAGCAAGGCGTTTATGCACTGGGTTACAAGGAGTATTCAAAGCAAATTTTTTAATTAGTACACACACAGAAGATAAGAATTAGAGGAGAAGAATTTAGATTGCACTTTGTACCACTGTGCTTAAATTCAGAGGTTCTTTCATTTTTTAGACTGGGACTGATACATAACATGTCAACCACAGCCCATCAAAGCACAGGAATAGATGGACACACACATCCCCCAGTAAAATCCCATTCACAACAGCTGAAGACAAAAGTTGGCTGAAAGTTCTCAAAATTCCCAACAGGGCTTAAAGGTCTCAAGAAATCAAAGTGATTTGCCATTTTCAGGCAGCCTTGCAATTAGTCTGATATTTGAGGTGGCCTTACTACAAGACATAAAAATATTTCACTTGTACACTTTCACTTTGCCCTGGCAGGTGAGACCACACCAGCACCGAACAAAGTGTTTCAGGAAATCCACGGTATAATAACAGGAAGGTGACGTAAACTCCCAGTTAAAACAGTTTCATATCAAAGATTATCCACTTTTAGTGTACTCAAGCAGACACATCCGCTTTCTCCAACAGCCAGAAAAATTTTCTTGGCAATTGTTGCTACAGGTAAAATCCCTATGAATTCCACTAGCAGTTCAAAACAGGAGTCATTAAGTCCTGATTGTTTTGCTGTTATAACCCAAGGAATGAAGGTACCCTGAATGAATCATTAACTGACTTGACTGGCATAATTAGCAAGTAACTCCTCTATTACTGCAGCATTTCAGATTATTTTCAACTGAATGAGGCTAAAAATCACTTACCATATTTAAGGCATGTTTTATTTTGGATATCAAAATCACTGTGGCACATAACAATGAGATAAACCAGAAAATCGTCATTACACCTGAAGACTGGACTCCTTTTATTCTTTCATATTGTATTAAATATGTGGCAACCAACTGTGAACAAATAAGATAAAAATATATGCCTAAGTTTTACAATATGTTATGCACATATTAAAGGTACTGTGCTAAACCGTGCTTATTTAAATTTCTAATCCAGTATGTCCCACACATACTAACACCCTGAAATTTTAAGTGTAATTCAAAAATACATTTAAATAGGAAATTCTCTGTATCAGTAGTGGACAAAAAAAAAAGAGAAAAGGAATATATATTACATAAAAATAAATGATCACATACACAAAAGTGCTGTCAAAAGTTGTTTTTGCAATAAAAAGATTTCTTTCCATATAAGTCACAATGCCAAACAACACTGACCAAGTATTACTCTACTTCTGTATTTTGTGTGCTTTCAGAGTCCTTTAGGAAGCTGGTACATCTCACTTGGCTGCTGACACAGGCATTTTCAATCAGCCTGACAAAAGCTTGACAACTGCATTATTAAATGACCACAAAGTACTTAACAGCTCTTGCATTTGTGGTAGGTTTGAGGGCTGTTGGGTGGGTTTTTTTTGTTTGGTTGTTGTTGGAGCTGTGGTGTCCCACTCCCCCTCGAGCATCTTGTTTAATCACTACCACTCCAAGTCCACTACATATGTGACAACAAATGAATAGCAAGGCATTTTCCTTGAAATGCAAGCAGCAAGGATACTGGTGTGGAAGTAGACAATAGTTGTGGATCTAGGCAGAAAGAGTTAGCTGGGGACACCTGTGTGACTGGTGGCATTTAGGATTTCCACTGTGCCACGAAGTGTAACAAAGAAAACATGCCCTAAAGAATGTTACATGCAAGAGAGTTTGTAATAAGATACTTAATAATGCAGTGCCTTTGACTGTCTTCCACCAAGTTCAGTGGTTTGTATTACCTAGGCTGAAACAGTATTCTTTGAGTTGATTCCTTCACCCCATGCTTGAGTCAAACTATTAAATAAATGGTAGCTCAAGCCTACCAAAATAAGATAAGACAATTAGCACTGCCTTATGTGCTGATGTGCAACACACTGAGCACTGCTGGGTTGGAGGGGGGTTTTTTCCTAATTTTTTTATTAAAACACAGCAGACATTTCAGAGTCAACTGTAGTTCAGCTGCAGAATAAGTCTGTATATAAAGGCAGTAGCTTAAAGAATTACAACACTGTGAGTAACATCAAGATGGTGTTATTGCTTAAGGTTTTGCATGAACAGTGGCCATGCAGAAGAACTTACCATTGTTATACCCAATACTGTAGGGCTAATGAGATAAAATATTTTTTGAGCTCCATTTTGACTTCTTTCCCAGAAAGAGTAGAAAAGGTCTGCCCAGCAGACTATCCACAGTATTAAACCCAAAGCCTGCAACAGAGAAGTGTCTTTAATACATCAGTTCACATAGATAATGCAGCACAACATATAGATGAACACTAGATGTTATGTGTTAGTAGAAGTCATAATCAGATCATATCCTTTGGGCAATTCTACAACATACACAAAAGAAAAGCAACTTGGCCTTGAGACTGAGTTGCCTAAAATAGTCTTCTCCAACTGGTCTTACAAAGGATCTACATGTCTGTTACTATGCCAGAGTAAATTTCAAAAAGCTTAATAAAAGGGCAAGGGAAGCATGTAAGGCTTGGAAATCAAACACAAGGAGAACAAGTAAGTTACAGCTGAAGTGTACATGCAGGCCAAGAATGGTGCTCAACAAAAATACTGTGCTAAAACACTGCTGAAAATAGATTCCCAGATAAGCTCAGTAAGCCCTGATTTTAAAAAGTCACGTACCGTTTTGGCTTTGTTAAGGGTTGACATCTGTATGTATCCCCTGTCATGACGGCGAAGGTACAGGTAGTACACTGGGAAGCAGATCCACAGGTAAGTGCAAGGAATCCAGACCAGGACTGTGTTCTGAAAGCATGGGGTGAAATCTGGATCTTCTGTGTACCATGTCAGATTCCAATCCTGGGGCAAGAAAACAGGTTGAGTTAAAGAAAAAGCAAACACTGAACTTCGATATTTAAAAGCCAGAAATAGCCGCAATCAGTCTTATTCTGTATCTCCTGTGCACTTATTTATACTTGTATTAAACTGGCTCCATTCTGTGATACATCTAATTTTATTGCACTTTTTGTAGCTCAGAAGTTTCAAACCTTCACAAGATGACGGTGTCACTTCTGTGGTTATACACAGCTACCATAACATACAGCTCACTCGAGCGTAATAGGGATCCTCAACAGCATTTACCAGGATCTTTAACAGTATTGATCAAGAATTTTCACATTATCATTGCAAAAAAACCACGACAGTGCTAGCTACCTCCCACTATAACCACTGTGCATCACATGTATGTTTAAATATTCAGATACACTGCATTCCCAAATTTCCACCTGCAAACATTATCTGGCACACAGTAAAAGTGAATGGCAGAAGACAATATCATGCCAGTATTTGTAAAGCATAGCTCCCAAGCTGTCTGCAGCAAACCCAGTTGAGGATTCACAACAAGGCACAGAACTAAGTAAAAGGCTCACTCTTGCAACCTATTTCCTACTCAACAACAAGAGAATCTAAATCAATATAATTCAATGTTTTCCTATTTTTCTCAACACAAGTGTCAAAACCAAGACAAACAACCTTACAATCAAACCAAAACTGACACAGTAACAAAAATGTGATCACCATTTCCAGTACTGGTACAAGGACTATTTACAATGACAGACTGTTTAATAAAATGAGCTTTCATATCATATTTATGTTTGCTCTCAGTTAGGACAATCTCTTGCAGCAAATTTTACCTTAAAATTACTGACACTCTGCTGAAAAATTATCAAAAGCGACACTTCCTCTCAAGTGCCATAAATTTTTGACTGTCCAACAGAACAATGCAATACAGAAATACTGCTGCTGCAGATGGACTGCAATACTGGACAGCTGAAACATCCCTCACAAGCCTCTGTTTAAAAGCCCCACAGCCAAGAGCAGCAGTCCCAAGCCCAAAGCCTTGTTAACTATACTATCATCTTCAGTAGCAAAGCATTTTTTCAGACAGTTGCTCAGCCTGCACCACCAGTACCACTACTGGGACATAATGATCCTTCTCCTCTATAAAAGCCTGAGCTGGTCACAGAATCTAAGTGCCATTATCCACATTTTATAGATGAGGAAACAGAACCAAAAGGAGCTGTAGTGCCTGTCCCCTCTATTCCAACATCAAAGCTGAAACCAGATCCAACTGCTCAGAATCATCACACTTTGATCTTTGTTTGTCCCCATCTTCCACTGATTAAACAGTTTCAAGCACAATTACAAAGAGAACATAGATCTAAAGAGAAATGGAAGATGTATTTGCCTTCCCCATTTCCCTCAATTTCTGTCAGAATCTAAGACTTCTTTTCCAGTTAGATACCACAGACTGTATGCACAGGACACTCACTGTTATTTTTCTCCTCTAATTCCACAGCATGCTAAAAATTCTTCTCACTTCCTATCATTTTTAATTTTCCAGTTTTTAGAAAATCTCTGAACTTACTACAGCTAATTCAAGGGAATTCACACTGGTAGAGCATACGAATGCCCAATTATGTTTCAATGTATCTGCAGAGGGGTCACATAAGCTGTTCGTGACCAGGCAGTGCCTGCGAGACACTGTGGGCAAGCCACATGCTTATTAAGTTTCCTAACTGCATAACTCATCAGAAATTTCGGCTGAGTCATCCTTACATTTAGCCACCACACAAATGTTTTCAGCTTTCTAAGTCCCAGCTGCTCCACTACAGCGCAACAGCCAAGAAAAAGTCTCATGACTCTGCAGAACAGTTTACAATGCACAAATTAAGACAGTTACAAGATTATACAAGTAAATCGACAGGATGTAATCAGCTTTACCACAAACAAACAAGAGCATTTTACTGAATAAACTTTTGGAGATCTACACACTGCTTAAGAAAGTTACTAACTCCTTCTGCAGTGTTTGTAAATGCTTGCTGTAAAATGAATCAGGAAAGTACCAGAGAGGTCAGAGCAGGTAATGCACATGTCACTGCCACGTGGCGAAATAAAAGCAAGAAGTGCTGTCTGCATGACTGCTATGCATATTGGCTGGAGGACATTCTAAAAACATGTGCAACCTTTCATTTGACTTTCTTATTTGCAAGTTATCTGGAGGTGTTTGTTTCTGCATAAAATGCAAGAAGGATGGGACAAATAGGCAATTTTGGTTCAGACTATCTGCTAGAATTTAACAGCTGCAGCAACATCAGTGTATCTTCTTTCATACTTTTTCCAGGATTTGATCCAGAGGCTGTTGCTATCAAGTAGGAGCATGCTTAGCTTAAAATCCACTTCTCCTCCCAGTACAAGAGAAATGGCAACACATAGGTGAGATGCAGAGGCTGCTTCCATTTTACATTCACTTCAGGTGAAAAAGACAAGGAATGCACGAAGAGAACACAGCAGTATTATTCCTGCTGTTTCCACAGGTGCAATTCCCTCAGGCTGTGTCTACACAAGGCAGGAGGAGAGACAGGGATGGGGTTGTGGACACAATACTTGCTGCTGAGCAATAGCCTCACAAGTTTCCACTCAGGTCCACACCAAGTGAAGTTGCAGGCTCTGCTGCAGACTGACCATCTGCCACTGGAGCACATTTCCCAGTTACCACCTGTGCAAAAGTCACTGGAGCACATTTCCCAGTTAACACCTGTGCAAGAGCCAGTGGAGCACATTTCCCAGTTAACACCTGTGCAAGAGCCACTGGAGCACATTTCCCAGTTACCACCTGTGCAAAAGTCACTCAGGCCACACTTGAGAGACCAAACGAGCAGGACAGGGGACTGTCAGTAGGTCACATCAGCAGCAGGTTCCCAGCCTGAACTGAGCTGTTGATGCCCTCAGCAGACAAAATCAAGAGGAACTCAATTCATTACAGAAGACAGGCATAGCCCAAGCTCTGCATGGAGGATACCACAGCTTTATGAGATTCAACTGTGGCTGGAAAACACGTCACACTCATCATGAAACCAACATGCATTCATATTCAAATCATCAGGTTCAGTTACACAAGTCTAGACCAGTTCTGCCAGTATAAAGTACATGCTTCTCCTTTGCCTTATATAAACCCAGTTTTATTTTTTTCCATCAAAACCAAAAATCCTTCATGGAACATTCACTGAAGCAGACCTTTGTATTTAACAGACATTAATTAGCAAATTAACAACATTTTTTCTGACTCAAGTTTTAGAAATGCTATTTTAGCAAGTTCTATTAAAGCACAAAGCTGCCCCGTTTTTCACATCTCAAAGATTAATACTTTTCACTCTGATTGATCAGTTAACCCTTCCACTTTCCAAGGTCACAACAAATGACAGAGATACAACTATCCACTGAAAGCCTACACAAACCAGCAGATTCCTGTCATGAAGGAAGAGGAAGAAAAAAGGGGTTAAGGTCTATAGCTCTTAGACTGTACAATTAGAAACCAGCCTTTATTTTAAGCTATGACTGCAGGAACCCACTGGAGAAGAATCAGTCTGATTCTTGTTCCTTTCTTACTACATGCTGGGAGAGAAGAGATCTGCTAGTTTTAGCCTAGTCCAGAAAAAACATATCTCAGATGTTAAATAATTTCAGATTTTTTTTTCCCTTTCAAAAATTCCTTGACAATTTTAAAGTTTCCCAGAATAGCAAATGAGTATTTTTAAATTTATCTGACCTATTTCTCAGTTTTTGTTTTCACCACCAGCACTGTGACTGAAAAATACTGGTCCACAGTTTTTGTGCCCTGTAGCAGGTTTTCTCTCATGGCACGAAAAACCTTCCCATCACGTCTGAAGGGAAAACCTTTATCTACAAGAAAGGCACAAAAAAATTCTTGGCATTCTCCAGAATCAAATGACCTGGTTCTATTCACAGGTAAACCACTTATGTACAGTGCATAAACCCTAGCTAAATTAAGAACTATACTAACTCCTGTCTAAAATTTCAGGAGCAGGCAAGATAAAAACATCAGAAGCAGGAATGTCAGACAAAGGTGTAACAGAAAAGATCAGTTATTGTGCCTGTGCTGAGGGAAGGCAGAGCAAAGGGAAGCTGTTATGCCTCCAGGATGCCTAACCTGAGGAATAACAGCATTTGACACTGGACAAGCAGCCAGGAAAGGTTGTTTAGTGAGCAGCCAGTGGCTGCTTGTTCTCACATCAATAATCCTACTTGACCCACAGCACATTTTAAAATTATCACTGGCAGAAATGAAGAGACCAAAATTGCTCAGTTGCACACCTGCTGTGTGCAAGTGTGCTGGAGATGTATGCTGCCAGCACACTGTTAAATCCACCTGCATGAACCAACTGTGACAGAAAAATTACTAAAACATTACCACACATTTGTGTAAAAAAAAAAAAGAGATTACAAAACCACACTGAAATCTTAATATCATGGCCAACACTTACTCTTTCAAATGGAGTTTGACACTGACATTGGTGTGTACCCATTACTTCAGTATCACCCACCTCCTTTGTCATACCAAGATATGGTTTCTCAATCTTATCTTCCTAACAGTAGAAAACACTTTTCATTTAATGCAATGCTTACATTTTAGTTGAGCGCAAGTAATTAGCTCTCTCAGGCAGTAACACTGTAATTGCAGCTGACAACTTTCATTTTAATATCATCACTTTCCCACTGAAATCGGAAGTCTCACAATCTGGCAGCTCTCGTATTAAAAAATTCCCCAGTGTAGCACCTATAAACCCAAGAGCTGACTCAACCATTCTCCTCAGTGTAGGCTGAAAGTTGATGGCCTCACAGCATTCATCTAGGACAGCAAATTTCCTGCCTGCCTCTCCCCAAATAGGAGATTTGGCAAATCTGGCTGAGCCTAGAGGAGTTGCATCAGTGGGCAAAAGGTGAGGGGAGGTGCAGAAAAGGTCCTCTCTCTTTAAGGTTGCTTTAAAGGAATTCTCACCTTGTTTTAAAAAAGTCCATGATACCTGATGTAGCTTCTTTGTTCTCTCATTCACATTTTGGAGTCAGACCATGAAACATGTGCTGAAGCTCACCATTTGTCTAAGAGCATATTTAGAATAGAGCCTAAACAAGCACAATCAAGCACAACCCTGACCAGCATAACATCTGCTCTGCTGTGCTTAGTGTTCAGGCTACACCACAGGTGGTGTATAAAGGTTGATAAAACAAGCAACAGATATTTGTGCAAGAAAAATACTCCAGAACCCCCCCAGAAAGCAGCAGAAACACCCCTCCTATCTGCTCAGGAACATTCACAGAAACAAGCAGTAGACAGTAACAACATCCCTAAAACTGAAAAACAAGGCACAAAACAAGGTATATGACACTGAAATAGCCATCACAAACTCCTATTTACATGTTTATAAGTCCTTTAAAAATACTAGGTCTATTATACTGAAATTATTTTGAAAAAAATAGTACTACTTGCATTAGAGGATCCAATGGCTCTAGAATCAATTCCAGATGAAGCAGCTAATATACATGGACAAACATACTTTTCCACCTCAGCTGACATTTATTTCCTCTAGCTTTTTTTCTTAATAAACAGGAAGTTACCTAAAATGCACAGACCTCTCCTATGACACAATGCAGTTGTTTTTCTTGCAACTGAAGTTAGTGCAGAATGTACAAGTAAAATGGTACCTTTGTGGTGGTGCACACAGTGACCTCATGCTGCATTTATATGAAACTTTTAATACACAGCCAATTCCTTTGAAGTCTGTACTAACTGTATGAAATGAATGGTTTATTGGTTTACTGTAACATCTAAGGGTGTACTCTGCAAATAGGAGGCGGAAGAAAAATTTAAAATACTTGTACAGATTTTACAGTAATACTTTTCTAACAGCTACTTCACATGTTTGATGAAAGGCAGCAGTGATTTTTTTAACATGTTTTGAACACACAAAACTAGGATTCTACTAAAAAGTAAAAGCCACACAACCAAATACTTGATCTCATTCCCAGATCTCCACAGACTCTTGAAACTACTTCTGCCAGGAGAAATTCTGGAATTATGCCCCTGCACAGACCTATACCACTTACCACAGGCAGTGGAACAAATGAACATAGAGTGAGCCTGACTGCCAATTTGGGAAGAGACTTCAGTACTTCCCTTCGTGGTCTCATGTGAGGGTAAGTGCTCCTATACCCACGAAATTCTCAGACCTTTCTTCAGGCCAATAAAACCCCAAATAAATCCATAAGTTTCTGCCTTTTTGTTCTTCTACTGCCACAAAGGTGAAATAAGAAATGTTAATGGTAATTACCACACTGGGTTCTATGAATTAGATTCAGATCTCCAACCCCTGGGGAGATCACATTCACCCACAGAAAAAAACACAGTTTGGAGTTTTCTTTATTACTACAAGAGAACTAAGCCTACCATGCAACATGGGATCTTCTTTTAAACTGATATTAGAATCTTGGGCAGGGGGTGATCACTAAACAGTGAGAACACAAAACATTTCTCAAAAAATCATGAACAGAACAAAACTCCTGCTATTAAGTATGAAGCTCATTGGTTAAAATGCTAGTAGGAGTCAGGGAAGCAAGGAACAAATAACTTGTTTAGCGAAAGTTAAAAAAAATACAGGTTTCCAATTAAGATTTTGACATGCAAGTCATATAAAGAGCCTTAAATCATTCATAAGCAAGCCTTCTAGCCCAGTTCCCCAGAATAATATGCAAGAATTGAGACCTCAAATGGGGGAAAAGACCATGCCTCTCCTTCTTCCTTTGTTTTGAAGTAATTCTGGAATATAACTTTTATTGTTATAGTCTCTTAATGTTATCACAAGACAAGACTGTTAGAGGAAGAGGTAGAAAATCAAAAAAAATTAATAATAATCACATAATAAAGAGAGGTCCTAAAATTTTTAAATCCTTTATATAAAGAAGATTTAGGGTGGAAAAACACCAGTAAGTGACAGAGAAATGCCCTTAATTTCTCATAATGTTTTCTATTAGAAATGGTTTTAGCAAGTTAGAAATGGTTTTAGCAATGGTTTAAGTTCTCAACAGTAATGACTTACATAATGTAGATTTGACTTGTTAATATAGCTAACAAAAAGCCTCTACCTTCCAATAATTGGTCCTGCATTTAAATCAGGTGTCTGTACCTCCTTGTCCCAAACCCAAACATCAGTATTTCCTCACGTTTACAAGGAGTTGAGATCCTTTGTTATAGAAAGCACTGCATCAGCTGAAACAGTGTGTAAAATTACAAGCAAAAAAGTGTGTTTTGCTGTTGTTTAGCCTAAAATAAGAAGAACCTTTTAGCCTAAAATAAGAAGCTGGTGCTAAGAAATCACCAGAGAAAGGAACACCTGCAGTTGTGGCACTTACAAGAGTTGTAAGTAACCCAAGTAGCTAAAAGCCACTCAACTATGGCTATTTATTTTGTGTCAGAGAAATATATGACAGATTATATCAGTACTTGCAAAATTAAAATGTAGCCTCTCTCTACAGACGTAGCACTTCCCTGCCATATCTGCAAGTGCCACAACACAACATTTGGCCAAATGACAACAAAATATTTACCATTCAGTTTCAGAACCAAAGGATAGGTTTTACCCTTCTGTAAAGTTTTTCACTAAAATCACTGTTACTTAACAGGATACAGGAGAAAAAGATTCCTGCTCCCATCTCCTTTTTGCACCAAACCCAGGGTTTTTGCTTAATGATACAGGCAACAGCCTGTACCTTGAGTTCAAATCACTGAGAAGTCTGAACACACCTGGGGTAATGATCTTATCAAGGGACTAAGAGAACAGCTTACATTGGGATAAACTGTCTCTGAAGCTCCCACGGATGCAAATAGGGAGAAAACAGTAATGCAGGGAATTCTGACTCTATTAAAAGTAAGCAAAAGGTCAGTACCCAGCAGTAGGCTTTTTAGGGATGACCCAGAATGACTTCAGCACAACCTGGCTTGACCTTCCCTTGGTCCCAGTATAGCACAGTGTTTCAATGCAAACTGCACTGTAATTGCATGGAACAGCAACAGTTATTCAGGCATTTTGCTGCTTTTCTTTCCTCACTTAACTTTTCGGAGCAACCTTGAACTGGCAGCCATAGAATGACAGGTCATCTGTTCAGAAAATCCCTATCAACAACAGATTATCAGGCTTAATTTCCCTGTATTTCCCCTAAACTGATCTATTCTGGATCAGTTTCATTTCTAATCTAAGTTTAATTTCTATGCAAATTTAGATCCTTGTTCATATGACCAATAAAAAAAAAGTCTTACAGATTTAAATGGAAGAAAGCTGACAAATGGGCCTCTGGCTTTCATCACTAAAAAACACAGCAGCCAAGCCATGCAAATCATGCAATCTGCTGTTAATTGTAATAAAGGCACCTTCTTGAGTGAAGGGATTTCTGCTTAACACTCTACTGCTGCTCCTCTGTTCCAAACATTGTCCACATAAGACCTTCCTCTGTCAACAAATGAGAAGTTTCCTGATCTGCATACTCTTAACTGGTCACAAAGGCACTCCTAAACTTGATACCTCTACAAGTAAAGGCAGAGGTTAAATTCATAGCTTTTATCAAGCTCACCCAGCACCCTCTCACAGCACCTCAAACCTCCTCCCTAGCTTTGCCACAAACACACCAGAAAAGCACTACAGACATATCTTACAGTGCAAAAAGCTTCAGGGTTCCAAGATATGTGCCAATTTACTACTTATCTGATGCATGGAAGCATAAGCCACAGATCTTCAGAACAACATGAAATTGCTCCTTACATAAAATATCTGGTTTTCCTTCAGAAGTCTACTTCAGTAAAACTACCAGTGTCCTCATAAACAATATAAGCACAGCAGCTGTTTATGTCACACAGTATCGCTTCACAAATGTCAGCTAAGAATATAACGAATTGAAGAATATTAATACTTTTTTTTCTTAATAAAATTCCATCAAGCTACATTATAGATCTCTCTGGCTAAAACAATGTCAACCCAAATACAAAACATAATGTCTTTGGACAAAGAAAGTACATTTACTTAGGCAGACAAACATGCCTGAAAGCCTCAGACAGAGGAAGGACAGCAAAGAGAGCAGAGTCCAACCCCTCCAAGCTGGTCCCTGGAAATTGTGAGCGAGGCTCTGCCTCACCTTTACTCATTCGTCCTGTTTTTCTTCTGTAGTTTGGTTTCATATGAAGAAGTGCTAAATCCAGAACAGTAAGTGGATACCATTTCTTTACTAACACTGAAGAGGCTCCACAAAAGCTTTCTGCACCAATAGGAAAGAAATAGGCCAGGGTTTACACAGGCTGAGATATAGCTTGAATAATTACAGGACTCTAGTTTTCAAAACAGAGGAGATGAAAACTCTTCTCTCCTAGAAGTCAATGCAATTACTTGCTTTAAATCCTTCCTCAAAAACCAGAAGCCCAACTAGAAAAATGTGGAAAAAAATTCAAATGAATTCTCACTGAAGTAAAGAATTGGAGCTAACTTTTGTCTAAATCAACTTTAAAAAAATACAATGCCTGTGAAGGACACAATAGGAGCTTATATAAATACAAGCCGTTTATCTCACATTCCCTTAAGTATAAGGAAGAACCTCAAAGTTTCAGATTCGTATTTCCTACTTCTTTTTCATAAAAACCCTTCTGAGTGTTGGGCTTGAAATATCCCAGAGCCACAAAAACTGTTAACCTCTTCCTTTAGCACTTTTAAACATGAAAAGACTTCTCTAAACACGATACTGAGGAGGTTACAAGCTCTGAAAAACCAAAATCAAAATTTTACTCAGAAGAAAGGAAACCCAGCTGACTATTTCAAAATGTAAATGCACTGAGAGCACTGACTGCGTGCACACATGTCCAGACAGCCAGGTCAGCAGGCCAAAGTGTGCAGCAAGTTCTCCATCTGCCTTGACACTTATCCTGCTTACCTGGAGTGACAGTGGTCCTCACCCCACCTTACCTTTGGTTTTTTGTGCACTGGTATTGAAACAAGGTAGACTGCACTCAGACACTAGTGATACTCTGGCCAAAGCTATCTCAGCTATGTTTGGTCACAAAAAAGTTTTACAGCTTAAACAGGCCCTTGAAGTCACTGACCTAGAATGCAAGTAGAGCAAAATGCTACCTCAAGTCCACTAAAGTATTTTAAAGCTTTTATTGTCATCAACAGCTGTCAGTAAATAGTGAATTTATCTTACACAGTTGTACTTTTCTTTATATTATGGGTGGGATACTCATTCTGAGATACTCAGTGATGCCAGAGCAAGGAAGGGTTAAACAGCACCCTTTTAAAAAGTGAGTCTAGTTCAAAGGAAGTAAGATGCAGTAAAGTTCCACAGACAAATTTGATTGCAGTGAAGTTAATACACTGAGTAGGGGCACAGAAGCAGGCTAAACAGCGAGAAAAGGGGAAAAAAAAAACAGAGTGAAGAAGATGGCAAGCTTTCTTGGGCTCCTGACCTTTCAGAGTAAGTATTAAATAAAACCAATCTGTTTAATTCTCAGACAAGAACTTTCAACAATAACATTCCTTGGGTGTGCAAACAAGAAAAATCCTGGCCAGCAAAGCCTAAGAAGATTAGCATACAGTTTTTAAGGGTCCATTAAGTCCTTTCAACCACAGCCTCCCCCACAATTCAAAACTGAGTTGTCCTACACCTTTGAAAGAAAACACATCTTTTCCTTGAAGCTGAGTTTGCCAGAAATCCCTCTGCTCCTCTAGCACAGCCTCAGGACCAACCAAAATAGCTGATGCAGCCATATAGTTCACCACAGGAATGCAATAACACGTGCCACCAGGTATGCAGATATCACCCAGCTCTGAGGAGCAGAAGAGTGAAGTACCTCAAGACAGGAAGAGCAGCAACACAACCACAGGGTAGTACAACCACAGGTGGTATCTAAAGCCCAGCAGAACACCACATATACACAGGCATTTTCTGAAAATTTGTTACTACTTCAGCTTTAAACAGCAGTAGTAATGGAGATGCCAGAAAACAGAGCAGCCAGAGCATCCATGAGCACCCAAACCACCACTGCCACCTTCCCCACTACTGGGAATGATGCAACAACCAAGTGGAAATAGAGTGTTACTTATGAAGACAATGAAGATTTTTCCAGGCACATCCAACCCTAATTGGAATCCACAATTGTTCTTTTGCAGGATTAGAAGAATCCAGAAATCAAACAACCACACCCAAAGGATCTGAAACTGGAAGAAATGAAAGGCAGAGTCCACATGATTTGCAGACAGATGACAAATCCCAAAACCTCGGGAACCAATGCAACTAGTGAAAAAACATATGGAATAGTTATGACACACCACAAATACCAGAAATGGCTGTAGTATATATAAGAATAGTGTTTTCCTAATAAAAGAATCTGCTATCAGAAATCCTGCATAAACTAGTTGCTTCCAACATCTTAAGTGTAGTTCTTGCTTCCACCTGATGTTGCAATTCCACAGCTCAGGGAATGAGCCAGCAACTCTTTTTCACAATACTACTACTCTCTCAAGTCAGATTTTCCATAAACCAATTCTGAAACATGTATTCTCTAAAGCTCTTCAAATAAAAAGTCTAACGCTAAGAGAGGGGAAGAAATGTAGGATGACAACTCATAATTTAGCCATTTCTAAGAAACCTGAAAATTAGCTGAGAAGAGATATGAGCATAAGGAATGCAAAAGCAGGTTAGCAATTATGATCAGCTGGGAAAAACTAAATATATGCTGGGTAATATGTTAATGGTTCTTGAGACAAAACATTACAATGGCATTTGTTGGGACATCTGATTCTATTTTATTTTTTTAACTAGTAATGCAGCTCATTAGCTCAATACCATTTGGCAAATATCTGATGAATACACAAGTAGTTCTTTCCACGTTTTCCTCTCACCCATATAGTGCCTTCAATAGCTCTCTCCCGTTTTCTTCCTTTGACTTTCAGCTCTCTCTCCTCCCTTCCTCCACACACCCCCTTCTCCGTATAACCTGTTTCTTCCCGGGATGGATTTTCACCCCCAGGTGCCTCGCTGCTGCAGCACCCGCGTGCCCGTGCACAACCCCCGTGTCTCGGCTGAGCAGGACCCAACTGCAGCGTCCCCACACCGCTCACCTATGCGCACCTGGTTCCAGTTCACCCACAGCACCTGCGCTCACCCGCTCTCCGCTGAGGAACGGCGAAAACACTGCTGTGCAAACACGCTACAGAGCTGCCAGCCCGCAGAAAGCGTGTCCGTGGCCTCCTCCCCAGCGCACCCCGCTCCCGAGCCGCCAGACACCGTTATTGTTGTTACCGCACAGCCCCGAGTAACGCGGCCGGCAGAGCCCCGCTCCGGTCGCTCGGGAGCTCGTTCCCAGTCTCCCAGGCAGGCACCCACCCGCCGGTTCCCCCCTCCAGGCGTTTTCCTGCCCGAAGCCCCGCACACGAGGCGCGCCGATGTCCCCTCTGCGACCCGGGCGCGGGGACACCGCGCGCAGGCGGACACCGGGACCCGCCGGCCCCGGCGCGGCCCCCCCGCCGGCCCGGGCCGGGGCTCCGGCACCGCCGCCCCCGCTCTGCCCCAGGGCAGCGCCGGCACCGCAGGCTCCGCTCCCCCGGAGCGCCCTCGGGCTCCGCCACCAGCCCCGTCCCGCCCC